>NW_022196903.1:34138580-34189235 GCF_008632895.1 Mastomys coucha
AACAGGATCACTTGTTAATTTGGTTAGAGCTGCTGGCCATCAGGACCCAGGTTTCTTCCTTGTCTCTTCCTCACTAGTGTAGGGGTGACAGAAGTGGTCCTCAACCTGTGGGTGGTGACCTCTCTGGGGATTGAACAACCCTTTCCCAGGGGTTGCCTAAGACCATCTACATATCAGATATTTGCATTACAATTCATAACATGTCATCACTACACTAAAAGTAAAATGAACCATGATTCTTTAAGAACAACCAAGTCCCCTGATAGAGCTGTAGTATTTGTTTCATCCTAGTTTGAAGTATCATCCACACACCTTTCTTTATGAAGGCCAGAGTAGACATGGTTTCCTCTGGTTCACTGCCAGTGATGTGTGTCCCTCTCTTTCTCCCATCTCACCCTCATCCACTTGCTCACACCATGGTTGACTGGGAAGCTGAGGAAAGCGATGAGCTAGCATGTGATTGTGCCCCTCTTGTGCCTAGCACAGGGCTTACAGCCTGGGTAAAGGAATGAATGGCTTCCCAAGCTGAATGAGAAGCTCTGTTCTTCCCATTCCTCTCCTCTACAACACCAGTGATGTCTAGTGTCCTGATCTGTTAGAAGTGTGGTTCCCCAAAGGACAGAGCCCTTGTCACTCTAGATCTCTGGCACCAAGACCAGCAGCTATCTAAGGTGTTCACTGTGAGAGCCCTGGTAGAAAGTGCTCAGAACAGACTCCTAGCCAGACTCTGGGCTCACACATTTCCTCCCTGGCTCTCATTTTTTTCCTCCCCTGTATCATGAAGTAGTCAGATACAATGATTTCTAAGGTCCCTTTCAGGACCAGGGAGTCCCCATTTACCATCCATTTGCTGCCCTCTGCTGGCAGGCTCAGCTCAGGCCCTCTGTGTCCCTGAGATCCTGGACTTTTGTTGCCAGGCCTGGATTTAACTCTAATGAAGGGTGTGTTTCTCTTTACCTGTGAGCTTACTCTTCTTATGCTGGAGTCACTTGAGGTTCCAGGAAGGCTCTTGAGGGCCCCACCACAGGTCACCAAATCCTTAGAGAGTGGGCCTGAGAGCCTACGAAGTCAGAACCCTGGACCATCATGATGCTCACAGGTGTACTCAAAGTTTAGGGGCAGTGAGAGCCAATGCAGAGAGAGAATAAATGAGGTGTTGACTTTATAATGAAGGTGTCAGTTAGCTCACCTAGTGAGCTTCTCCCTTTTAACAAATCCAGACAGTTTATAATCATACAAGTTTAGTTGGGAGCCAGCACCATGTACCCATCAGAAAAACAGCTCCTACATCTAATGTATATACTTACACACAAACACACACACACACAACCCATGGTGTGTGTGTGTGTGTGTGTGTGTGTGTGTGAGAGAGAGAGAGAGAGAGAGAGAGAGAGAGAGAGTTCTATATTGTGATATAGTCACCATGTCCCTTCCTCCCTACCTCTCTTCTCTCACATTCTTGCATTTGTTAGGACTCCTGTGGTTGCAGATAGCAGGGTTCCAAATGTCACTGACTTGGTCCACAAGTGGGAACCTGCCTGGAGCAGACAACAGACAGGACCAAGAACTCTATGAGGCACGAGGAAATGATCTCTGTCTTTTGCCTCTGCGTCTCTCTTTACATCTATTTGGTTTCTTTCTTGAACCAACTGGTGTTTTATGCTCATTAACCCAGGAAGCAGAAGGTGGCCACCAACAGCTCATGACTTGCCCACTCTCAACTCCAGGCTCCTTTTTCTTTGTCCCAATCCAGGTTTCTACACTGGTCCCCTTGGACTAACTAGTCTTGCAGAGCTGACTATATAATCTGTGAAGCCTAAAGCAAAATGCAAACATGCGACTCTTTACTCAAGTCAGGACTGCTGAGCAAGCAGGTGGAGCACGGCTCACTTTTCCTCCAAGGTCTCTCGTTGGCCATGGTGCTGTTTCATTTCTACTTGATGACATCCTTAGTAAAGGAAAAAAATCACCCACATTTTCAATTATTTCCTTGAATTTTTCCACCCATCTTTATACCATACAAAACCAGTTTCCAAAGCTGCATGCAGAACCACAGGAGTAGTGAAATTCATGTTTTGTGAACTCCATGGCCAGAGGACACAAACACAAACCAAACTGCTGAAGATGGAGAGCAGAAGAGGAAGCAGCCCCAGAACCCCCACGCTTCTTCAGGTCTGGGCTGGGCTGAGAGAGTCCAGACCTTCACGGGTGTCCTGAACCCCAGGCCCAAGCCTGGCTGGGGGTAGTCTGGGAAAGTCAGTCCCCACAGCTCACCACTACATCCAGGAGTCTTGGATCTGTGCACCCTCTGCCCAGTCCCACCACATACCCATGCTCTTCCAGTTTGAAGCTAAGGTGACCACCATGGTCACCCCAAGATGCTGCAATACATGTGAACCCCATTCACATTCTCTCATATCTGTGTCTAAGGGTCAGGGTGGAGAAGGCAACTGAGAACTCCTCTAGGGAGGCAGCCCGCAGTGTGTGTGTGAGGTGGGGGGCAGGGAGCAGCCATCCAAGCCCCAGAACAAGGACCCAGCTCTTTCCCACTTCACCCCAGAGTGCAAATCTAAGAGCGAGGTTATGAGGAGTCTCAAAGACAACAATCACAGAGCACCAGCCACACACACAGGGCCTAGGATGAAGATGGAAATGTGATGCCAAATAAGAACACCGAGTGGAGGTGGGTAAGTATTGGGAATGCCAGGCAATGGCTGACATTTTATATTTCGAAGTGCAATTATCTCCCTTGCCTTCCAAACTCATGAGCATTCACAGACAGGAAGTTCAACTACCTACATTTGCTGCAACCTGGTGCATGATGATCCATCACTAACGGCAGTGTTTTATTGAGTGGCTGAACCATCATCGATTAGCTAAAGTATTTCTAATAGGCTTCAAGACTCCAGGTGCCCTGCCACTGCTTCCTCTCCTACCACTAGCTTTTCTGCCTTTACAGCAGTTTCCCAGGTAACACTGTATCTGCCCCAGGATGCTCATCAGGGCACTAGTGTGCCCCACCTGGCAGTATGGCCCTGTGGTCTCCTGGTTGTGAGCCTCTTTCCTGCAAGTAGAGTAAACCTCTTGGGGTGGGTCTGTGGAGCTTGACAGATGTAGGATGGACTTGGTCTATGGGCTGCCTCTTGCTGCTCTGCAGAGGAGGTGGGCACAGAAGCAAGTCCTCCCCTACAACTGAAAGGAGCGAGGCTGCCACCCAGTGTGTTCCTTACTTTTCCCCTTGCTATGGCAAAAACACCTGACACAAGCGACACTTAGAAGAAAGGATTGCTCTCACAGTCTCAGTGAGTTTGGTCCACCGCAGTGGAGACAGCACAGTGGAGTGACAGGAGCTTTGGTGGCATTTACTCATAAGACCAGGAAACAGACCAGGACCTAGGCTTTAACAATCAAGGCCTGCCTCTAGTTACCTACTTCCAGGAGCTAGGCTTCACCACTTAAAGGGGCCTGACTGCTCTAATTAATGCTCTACCATCTGGAGAAACAAGCATTCAAAACATGAGCCTGTGGGAACATTTCAGAGATGAACAGTAACACCAGTCAAACAGAAAACACAGGCGCATGTGCGCGTGCGCGCGCACACACACACACACACAGTGCAGTGGCAGGTTAACACCCTGGTGACTACACACACCAATCTGTCCTCCCCTTGAGAGTCACCAGATGTTAGGAACCCTGACAACTGCACCCCAAAAATTTAACCAGTCTTTTCCAACTTCTAATCTGATGTGCAAGAAGCAGAATCTTACTACTTTGCAGTTTTTTTTCACTGTGACTTGTATTCCTCCTCTTGGGCTTCGCCTTTTCATACCCTCTGACAGCTTTTTGTCTGAGCTGTCTCTCCTTGCTGTTATATAATAGCTTTGGAGGGTTGTGTCAACTGTTCACCCTTGCTAACTGTTGCAAGCTTTTATTCTCTGCTGCATCTCTGTGTGTCTCTTAGTAGCTTTACTGCTGTACCAATTACCATCCAGGTGACAGCCTCTCAGAGACAGGGGGAAAGCTGCCACCTTGCTTTGCTGGGCGGATTCAACAAGAGCACAAGCTTGCCATGCTTAGCCATGCCATCAGCTCCCAATAAACGGGACTGGAACCGCAGCCTTAGAGTCTGCCTTTGTTGCTTTTCCTGTTGCTGTGATCAAAATACTGACAAAGCCTAAGGGAAAATGGTTTATTTTAGGTTTCAGTTTCAAGTCACAGCACATCGTGGTGGAAAAGTCAGAGAGAGCAATGAAAGCATACATACCAATGCTCAACTTGCTTCCCTCCCTTCCCCCCTCCACAGGCCAGGATCCCAGCCCAGGGAATGGTGTCACCCACAGTGGGTGGGTCTTCCTCCTCAATGAACCCTATCAAGATAACACACTGCAAGCCCTTCCCCCAGACTCTCCCTTTGCTCAAGTTGACAAAACAAACCCTCACACCAGAGCTCTCCAGGGTACAGCCAAAGGCCCCCAAGTCCAAGGCTACACTTGTTTGTCTTCAGTAATGTAAAACACCAAGAAATGAAACACACAGAGCATGCTGGAGGCTACTGTGAGGCCACCTGGATGGAATCTACTTCTTGTCTTGTGGGACTTTCACAGAAATGTTGTTGAAGTTGGAATCAGTGCTCATGACAAAAAGACCAAGAGCTGTGCGATTCCTTCTAACACGACCTCCTTTTGTCTGCCTCCTGCCTCAGCCAGCTCCTGAGTACCACAACCTGCAGGAAGGCCTGCCCTATCTGGACATGGTGATTGCAGAGACCCTGAGGATGTACCCACCAGCTTTCAGGTATGTCCATGGCCCCTTGAGCGTCACTGTTGGGGCCTTCACTGACCACCCAGTATCACACATTCCTAAAGGGCTCGGTTGGTTGGGTTCCTAGGTTTCTTTGTATCTCCTGGGGCACCAGACACAAAGCCTGGAAAGTCTACCCCATTCTCCTGTAGGTTAACTACCTTTACCAAACATCACTAGCCTTTGCATGGCTTTTCTTCTCAGTCCAATCCTGTCTCTTTGGCCTCCTAGCCTTTGATGGAATCTGCCATCACCCATGTCCATTGATCCATACATTCATCCATTCATTCATTCATCCATCCATCCACCCACCCTTCATTCATTCATCACCTGTACATTCTGTGCTAGGCACTAGAAAATTAGCCTACATTCAAAACAGGCCAAAGCTCCTGCCCCTGGAGGGGGAGTTTAGCAAGGGACCATCTAGGGTTAGAATGTTCCTTTCCTGGTATATAAGAGCTCCTTGCTGGAGCTCTTACATATGAGTTCTTGCAAAAGACTTGATAGCAAGGATTTCTTTTTTCAAAGATTTATTTATTTGTGCATGCGTGTGTGCGTGCGTGCATGTGCTCATGGGCTTATGTGCACCACTAGCAAGAATTTCGTTTTAAAATAATGTTTATTTTTATGTGCATGTGTGCCTGTGTGAGTTTATGTGCACCACTTGCTTGCAGAGGCAGAAGGGCATCAGAGCTCTTGGAACTGGAGTTTCAGGAAGTTGTGAGCCACCTGATATTGATGATGGGAACCAAACCTGGAAAACAATAAGTGCTCTTAACGGCTGAGCCTTTTCATGTGAGGGCTTCTGCCTGGCATGCCACGACTCTGAGCTGTAACTATCCTACATATTACATTCTTGGAGACAATTCAGCACTCATAACGTATAATCACATGAACCCGCTAATCAGATCAGTAACCAGGTCTGCTTCTTTGAAACTCTCCCAAACCAAGTACCCTAGGGGGAAAGGCACCTTACCCGGGGTCCCTTGAAGGTGGTGAGGTCGTGAGCAGACATCACAGAAACAGCACAAACCCCTGAATCATGCCTTACAAACTTCACTCAGCACTTCTTCAAATACCACACAGACCATATGGAGATAGCTTTTGTCATTTTTGAGAGAAATTTGTGATTTGAGGGTAGCTCAAAGGGATGTTTCAAACCACAAACATGACAGGTGTATGTACAGATATAATCCAAAGTGCACAGGCCCAGAAGTAAATATACGAAGCTGCTGCCGCATAGTTGAGGGGGTCTCGATACAGATCAGCTCAGTAATTCAAAGGCTTCATTCTTGCACTTCTGATGCTGGCATCTAGACCCAAGTCTATGGCCCTCCTGTGGCTTTCTGAGAGGCCACGAGTAGCCTGATGTCCAATCTTTCCTTCTTCTTCATGATTTATATCCAGTTTTTCTCCCACAGGATTTGCAGGCAGCTGGTATGCACTGCAAAATGCAAATTCAAAACAAATCGTTCACTAGTAAAAAGAGAGCAAGGCTGCATCAAGTACCATCTCTGAGTCCCGGGAATGACTGACAGCTGGGTCAGCTCTTACCATAGTTGCCGGGATTCCTGGAAAAGAGGGAACTGGCTGAGCTCAACAGCTGTATCTCCACAGCAGGAGGAAAATTATATAAATTGGTCACAACTACATCACTTCAGGCTGGGTGTCATGGTGCATACCTTTAACCCCAGAACTCAGAAGCAGAGGCAGGTAGACCTCTGTGAGCTCCAGGTCAGCTAGACAACATAATGAGAACCTAACTCAAATTTAAAAAAAAAGAAAAAAAAATCATCTCCCAGATCAAACCCAATCAAGAATTCATCTCATGGCCAGACATAGTGGTGCGCCCCTATAATCCTAGATAACACTTGAGCAGCTGAGCCCGAAGGATAGTGATTTACAGGCCAGCTGAACTGCATACAAAGATCCTATCGTTAAAAATAAAAATAAAAACCCCTCCCCGCCCCCGCAGTCTCATCTAGGTGATACATTAGGGAATGAAGGGAACAGGCTCTAAAATAAAACCCACAGGGATAGACACTTCAGCATGTGGACACCGCCCCAAAGCCTCCTGATTGTAACTTCACTGAATATTTCTATCCCTATCTAGCTTTCAAGTGAATGAAACTCAGACTATGATTTATTTATTTAGCTTTTGTGCAATTACTGGGTAAATTATCCCAGTCTAATGACTGGCAACTTCCCCAACTGTGCTCCCCAAATACTTGCTGTTTGAGTCTTCCAGGGTCTGTCGTGGAATTCCATTCAGGCACGTGTTCCTGGTCCATCACGTCTAACAGAGACTTCTTGTTCCCTCTGTCCTCTTCCTCCTCTTTTCTCCTCCCAGTCCCTACCTGCGACCCCTAGCCAGGTAACTCAAAGGCTTCCTCCTTCTGTCCTCCCCAGTTGTCTTAGCAGGGTTTCTATTCCTGCACAAACATCATGACCAAGAAGCAAGTTGGCATACTTGGGAATTTGCTCATCTTGGGGCAGCCAGATGTTGAGGTACAGAATTTAGCATGTGGATACAGCATTTGAATGGCAGCACCGGACCCACTCCCAACACACTATAAATAGCCAATGGGTGCAGGGATGATTCTGGGAACCACATGCCAAGATCTCCCTTGTTGATGGGCGAGGAAGTAGGGAATCTGAGTGGATAATGAAGCTTCCTTCATCCAGTGGCATCCAGTGCCTGGGCTGCTCCTCACAGAGCTGGTCTAGTGTAGGACAGCCTGAGCCCTGGCCTGGTCTGCTGTATGACCCTGCCTGGGATCCATTCTACCCGGAACTTCTCTCTTCCGATGGAAGTGGAGCCTAGATGTCTGTTCCGCTTCTCTCACACACAAGCCTGGGGTTCTCAGAGGTGACAGAGAAGAAGCATCTCTAAGCAACAGCAGGATGAAATCTCAGGGCAGGAGCACCAGGTACTGGGCATTGCAACCACCACTAGCCTGGGCACACACAGTTCCATGAGCTTCCCTCATTTGCTTCTACAGCTGCTCCACAGGCACACCCAACTTTACCATCCCTGGCTGCCTCATGCAGCAATGGAGTAAAGGGACAGGGCCGCCACAGGTGCTGCTAGGCACAGGGAATGAATATGCAGAGTGAACATTTTCTTTTCCCATGGTTTCTTATGAAAGCATGTTGACTTTCACATGCCAGCATGGCTTATCCGTAAGAAGCTTACAATAGGTATCAAAGACATGACCACTGTTGGTTGTTTCTAAGCCTTATGCAACATGGCTTAACACATTTTCATGAGTCAGACAGGAGACCCAGCAACACCAAAGAGGGAAGGCCCTATTCCACAGCTTGCAGGGAGTCCTTGCTGGTCCTAGTGGATTTTAGGAAGGACAGAAAGGTGGAGTTACATGGCCATGTGTCTTCTGGAACTGAAGTTGGGAATTTTATATTCCATGTACTAGCTGAGTTTTAAGTTCTGGGTTTTGGAGTCAGCTTCAAGCCTCATTCTAAAGGTATCTAAGACTTTGGCTCTACATGGGGTCCCTAGCCTGGTTTCTTACTGTTTCTGAGACATCCAAAACAGAAAGATTTAACAAATAGAGGAACCCATAGTTACTCGTAATTCCTTTCATGAGCAAAACAAATGTATCATTGCACTTTGTCTGATAATTATATTTCCTCTAAGGAATTTAGGGATGCTTAAGTCTATCACTTGACATAAACACCAGCATCAGATTATCTTTAACATGTTGGGGGGGGGCACTACACTGTGCAGGTGCATATGCACACATGTGGAAGTGACCAGACAATCGCAGCTGTCATCTGCAGGAAGGCCATCGCCTTTAAGACAAGGTCGCTTTGGCCTGAAGTTCATCAAGTAGGTAAGATTGCTGCTAGTGATCCCCAGTGACATTATCTCTGTTTCCCCAGCAGTGGGATTACACACCTACCACACACCCAGCATCAAACTCAGGTGTGTGTGTGCTGGCAAGGCATGCATTTACCGACTGAGCCATTGCCGCCCCCCACAGGATTATTTAAATTTTCATAGTAATCACAAAAATAATGCTTCTACTTAAAAACAAAAACAAACCCTAAACAATATAGAAGGAACTAAAGAAAATGGACTTCCAGCCCTGCTCAGTGATGTCCCATGGAAGAGACCATGGCAGTTTAGGCATTGAGTTGGCCAGTTTTCTATTGCCAGCACAAACACCTGAGAGAGACAATTTAAAGAAGGATGGGTTCATACTGACTGGTGGTTCCAGGGGTTTTCATCCAAGGTTAGCTTGCTCCATTGCATTCAAGCCTGTGGCAAGATAGAAACTCCCCAGTGGAAGGGCATGGGGGAGGAAGGCTGCTTACTTAAAGCCCAGAAACAGAAAAGGAGGAGAGAAAGACAGAGGGATAAGGGGAGAGGGGGGATGAGAGGAAAAGGTAGAAAAGTGGGTAGAGAGGAGGGAGGAAGGAGGAGGGGGAAAGAGAGAGGGGAGGGGAAGGGATGAGGAGAGAGAGAGGAACAAGAAAAAAGCAGGTAGGGACAAGATAGATCCTTCTATGGCAGACCTCGACCTGCATCCTCCAATCTGGCCGACTGCCTAATTTCCAATGCCACTATATTATGAATTCCATCAGTGGATCAATTCCCTGATAAGTTTAGAGCCCCATGATCCAATGACTTCCCCAAAGACCCACCTTAGGGGAATGGTGCACTGGGAACCATTGCTTTAAACACATGACCCTTAGAGGGGACACTTGATATTCAGACAATACATGGCAGGTATTCTTCTAGAAATGTTATGTCCACATGCAAACACATATAGTCTACTTCTGAAAATTAAAACATGCTTAGACAAAACGAGCAATTGAGCTGGGTGTCTTCTACCAGATGAGGAAGATGCCCGAAGTCCAGGGCAGTAGTTCTCAACCTGTGACTCATGACCCCTTTGGGGGGTTAAATGACCTTTTCACAGAGGTCGCCTAAGACCATCAGAAAACACAAATGTCTATATTATGATTCATAACAGTAATTAGAATTATGAAGTAGAAATTAAAATAACTTTATGGTTGGGGGGGTCACAACATGAGGAACTGTATTAAAGGGTCACAGCATTAGAAAGGTTGAGAACCACTGCTGTAGGGTGACAGTTGACCAACAATCAGTATCTTAGTTAGGGTTTTACTGCTGTGAACAGACACCATAACCAAAGCAACTCTTACAAAAGGACAACATTTAATTGGGGATGGCTTACAATTTCAGAGGTTCAGTCAATTAACATCATGGCAGCCTGCAGGCAGACATGGTGCTGGAGAAGGAGCTGAGAGTTCTACATCTTGATCCGAAGGCAGCCAGAAGGAGACTGTCTTCCCCAAACAGCAAGGAGGAGGGTTTCTTCCAACTGGGCACTAGAAGACCTCAAAGCCTGCCTACACACAATGGCACACTTCTTCCCACAGGGCCACACCTCCTAATAGTGTCACTTCCCATGGGCCAAGCATATTCAAACCACCACAGTGGTGGTTATAGAACAGAACTTATAGTACATAACTGCTCCCTTGAAATGGTTCAAATGATAGTTTGTGTTATATGTGTCTACTCACAACAAAGTAGTAAGTAGACAACAAACCTTACCAAGAGCAGTTCTAGCATTAGAATACTCCAGAGTTATCTAACAGCTAATAGGACAAACACTCTTATTCTAGTCATCCTTATATACTATTTGCCCTTGCTAGGGAAGTACAGAAGTGAGAAGGTGTTGGAGCTGGGAACAGGCAGGTGGGAGGAGTGCACATCTCCCAATACCCTGGCCATGTAAGGGAACCAGGTCTTTTCTACACAGGGAAGGTGTCTCTGAGACTGACCTTTGGCTCAGGCTCTGGTTTTCCTGATTTCTCATCTCCTGGTTCCCACCTGTTTTTGGTTGGTTTGTTTGAGAATCTGAGAGTTTTTGGTTTTTTTTTTAAGATTTTTTTATTTTATTATGTGTGTGCTCTGTTGCTGTCTTCAGACACACCAAAAGATGGCATCAGATCCAATTACAGATGGTCATGAGCCACCATGTGGTCATGCTAGGAATTGAACTCAACTTCTGGAAGAACAGTCAGTGCTCTTAACTGCTGAGCTATCTCTCCAGTCCTCTATTTCCTTATCTTAATCACAGCTTCATTAATGATCAGTGGCCCAGGAGGGACAAAAAAGAAAAAAAAAAAGACTGCTAATGTCCATAGGGTAGGATGCCCAAAACCTTTGAGGAGCTTGATGAGGACCATCCATGGGAGGGCGGAGACAGAGCTAGATAGCAGTGATGGATCACCAGATATAAGGGAGAAAATTAGGGGAAACTGAGAATAACTGAGAGAGGCTTGATGTGAATGACAGGATGAGGAAGTTGAGAATCTCCTGCACCCCCTCAGATATCTGCCCTTGAAAAGTACCTCTGCACCCCAGTGCAAGGCACACAGAGGGCCACCAGCCTCACTTCACCTGCAAATACGAAATGTCTGAAGTGAGGAAGGTGAGGAAGGGCTTTCATTTACTGAGACAGGAAGGTGAAGTTTGACAGAAACCCTTACAGCACCACAGCCCCAGCTACAGTTGGAGAGGAAAAAGGTAGCGGGGGATGGGGGGGCTGATGAAGAGAAAACAGTACCTGTAACTTTACCCTTGTCCAAAACAAGGCTTTATCCCATCCTTTAAAATACTCTATAAGCTCTAACCAGAACTTGAAGAGGCTGTTCTCAAGATTAAAAAGCTAAAGATTACATGTTTGCACCCTAAAGTAAGCAAAGAGGGTCTGCAGCTCTCTACCTCTAGTTCGATTTCCAGAAACTTATTTCTAGTCCCAAGGCAGAATAGCACACTGAAGAGAAGCTCAGGTTGGGGAAGTCAGGTAAGGACATCACAGGGTTTGGGCTCCAGTGGTGGTGTGACTGGAGAAGAGGCTGGGATTCAGTGAGTACAGATAAGCAAAGGGCTTGAAAGGATTCAGTAGTTGAAACGTGTCTGTGTTCTATCACAAGCTTGGACAGATTAATCAATTTTGTCTGTTACTGAAAGCAAGCAGTAGTTTGACTTCTGAGTCCTATTTGGCAGGATGCATCTAGAGTCCTACCTTATTGGGCAAGAAGTCGAAGGAAGAGGTAAGAAGTTGTATCTGACCCACGTTGTTTCCATGCTCAGGCCCAAGGGTGAAATCCTAAGTATCTTAGGGGTTTTACTGCTGTGAACAGACACCATGACCAATGCAAGTCTTATACAGGACAACATTTAATTGGGGCTGGCTTGCAGGTTCAGAGGTTGAGTCCATTCTCATCAAGGCGGGAACATGGCAGCATCCAGGCATCCAGGTACAGGAGGAGCTGAGAGTTCTATATCTTCATCTGAAGGCTGCTAGCAGAATACTGACTTCCAGGCAGCTAGGAAGAGGGAATTAAAGCCCACACCCACAGTGACACACCTACTCCAACAGGGCCACTGCCACTCCCTGAGCTGAGCATATACAAACCATAGCACTAAGGCTATAGAACTGTAGAGCCAAGCCTTCAGGTTAGATGCCTGGTCCATGGCAATAAGGCAAAACTCAAGAGAACTATGTTGGGTTTGGGAGTTTTAAGGAATGGAGTTCAAGTACTCTGAAGTAATGGTTGTTGTGAGAAGCTGTGGTAAGACAAGACACAGAACTCCAGGAACCAAGAACAGTCATCACAGACAGGCCATGGAGGAGAGCCAGTAAAGGAGGCTCAGAAGACCCAGCTCTCGTCTCAGTCCTGGCTCCACACTCCTTGCATCCTGAGCAGGCAAACATCTCATGCTGGAAGAGCAGCTTCTACTCCATCACCTGCTCATGGTCTTAGTCACAGGTTCCTGTTCCAAGCTTGTTCTCCCTGAGCATCCCAAAATGCCCCCAGATTCTTGGCTTCTGATCTACTTTCTCCTAGTCACAGCTTTATTCCATGAAATATAGTTGTATCAGTCAGGATTCTCTAAAGGAACAGAACTGATAGAATGAATATGTGTGTGTGTGTGTGTGTGTGTGTGTGTGTGTGTGTGTGTGTATATATATATATATATACATATATATGTGTGTATATATGTATGTATGTATGTATATGTATATACACATACATATATATACACACACACATATATTCATATATACACACATATGCATATATATACATGGTATTTATTAAGTGGCTTATAGTTATGTTCTTAGTCTAACAATGGCTTTCTCCTGAGAGAAAGGCCAAGAATCTGGGAGATGTTCAGTTCATGGATGTCTCAGCTGTCCCAACCTGGTGATGGAGTCCTAGGGAAGTCCTAGAAAGCTTAAGGTTTTTAATGCATAGGAATCCTGAAGAAGCAGGTTCTAACACCACTTAAGGAATGGTTAATCAGCAGGGTAGATGAGCTTGCCAGTGAGAATAAGGATGAGCAGGCAGAAAGCAAAGCTCCCTTCTTCCATGTCCTTCTATCTTGGCTGTGACCTGAGGTTATGTCCCAGATGTAGGGTGGGTCTCCCATCTCAATAATCAGACCAAGAAAAGTCCTTCACAAGTGTGCCCTGCTACTTTGGTTTTAGTCGATTCCAGATGTCAAGCTGACAACCCAAGATTATCCACTCATGGCTGATACGACATTAGTTGATGGCACATAGGGCTAAGTGAAGATATAGGTTGCATGTCCACAGGATGGGCCACCCATTATTTTCATGATCTTATGAGAACCAACCATAGAGTTGTGGGCAGAGAATAGAAGCCAGACAACTGGGCTACACTACCAAATGAAAGGAGGTGAAGCAAAAGGGATAGTGGGAGTGATTAAAGGAGGCTTAACTGTGAATGGGGGGACAAGAGAGGCAGTAGACTGGCCTGAATGCAGCCCCTGGAAGGCACCTCTGCAGGTCCATGGAGGGATCCACAGTGCTCAGCCCATGGATGTGCCATTATCTTCAAGGGCCTTGAGACTGGAGGCTCCTTGGGAGTAGGGGGTTTATGGGACAAAAACTTGTTTTCTGAATGGTTCACCCTGGGAAGAGGGCTATGTCCCATGTCTCTGACAGCACTCCATACCCCATCTTGAGTCCCATAACACCCTGAGGCTCCTACCTGCTTGCACACTGGCAAGGTTTCCTGCCTCTGTCTCTCACAGGTTCACACGGGAGGCAGCACAGGACTGTGAGGTGCTGGGACAGCGCATCCCTGCAGGTACAGTGCTAGAGATAGCTGTGGGTGCCCTACACCATGACCCAGAGCACTGGCCAAACCCTGAGACCTTTGACCCTGAAAGGTAAGTGAATTCCATCTTGAACAGGGGTCCCTGAGGGATGGGAAGTGTATGGGATAGAAATTTTGCCATAGAGACAAAAGCCAGGAGACATGGGCATAGCCATCCTCAAAGAAAGATCACACCAATTCAGATAGACTGTGAAGTATCACTTCCAAAGGAAAAACTGAACCCAGAGATCTAGCATGACAGCAGTGATGCACACAAGATCAGTATCTTTGGTTTTTCTAAGCCAGAGCACAGGAGGCAGCGTAGTGGTTATTGTTTTAGGTTCTTAGATTTCATTTCTAATTATATGTATCCTGTGTGTCTGTATCCAAGCATGTGCATGTGAGTACAGGAACCTATGGAAGCCAGAAGAACATCAGGTCTCATGGAGCTGCAGCATGGGCAGGTGTGAGCTGCCTAACATAAGTAGTACTGGAAAGCAAATTCCAGTCCTCTACAAGAGTGGCACACAATCTTAACTACCGAACCATCTCTCCACCTTGATATATATATTTGTTGCACAAGAAAGCAACAAAACATCACCTCCGGCCAGTGAATTCACAGCAGCATAGCAACCCTTTAACTCTAAAGCCATGAGATACAATAGGTTTGGATCCTCTCCCTTGCATGGACACAGATCTGGTCCATTGTCAGCTCCATCTCTAGGCTCTGTGGTATAAATGCCTGGGCAGCCCTCACACCCTGCTCCTTGTCAGAATCAGTCACTTTTCCTTTCACTGTGACCCAGTAGACGATGCAGGTAATGTGCTGCTGTAGTTCTTCCTTACCTGACTCCATCTGAATCCAGCCCAACTCTATAACCTGCTCAGGCACTGAGACTCAGATAACTAGCCTCCCGCATCTCAGTGGGTCCTGCAAACATAGTAAAGATTCATAGCCAGAAACAGCAGCTGTGGAGCTCAAAGCATCATAAGAAAGCCTAGAAGAGGTAAGAAACAAGCTGGCCATCACAGATTGTTCACTGTCACTTAGCTCCATGGAACTAGGGATGAGATCTCATGGTAAGCCTAGCCATTCTACCTTTAGTCCAAATCTTGAGGCTCCCAGGTATAAAAGTATTTTTTATTCCCCTGATGCAATTGTTGTCTTAGAAGTTTGCTTCTGAAGAAGCTCACCCTTTCTACTTCTTTCTAAACTCTGACTGGCTGGTTCACCTCAGCTGTTCTGGCTCAAAACTCCTCTCCAAGCTGACAGATTTAAATTGGCTTCTCTCAGCTTCTAAGTGAATAGCTCTGCTTGTCCTCAAACTAACTCTGGCACTTTGTTCTAATCTGGCTCCAACTGCCTTTGCTGACCTTCAGTGGACTGCATGAACTCATGAACAAACTCGACTCTACTGCACGACAGCGACTCCCAACTGACTTGACTCCACGGCACTGAACTGAACGTACTTGAACAGAACTGACTGAACACTCAAACTGACTGATCTAAACGGACTTCCAACTCCCCTCTCTTGCTGCACTGCTCTTAAATAGCCTCCCTTTCTTGTCTGTTCTCGTGAGAGTTGGGTGTATCCCATTTCTGACTCATTCTGTCAAATCTTTCTCTGACTCATCACTTTGTCTGCCCCTCAAGCAGAGGTCACTTTCAAACATGGCTGCTTCCTTCTACAAACTAAACTTACCTTCATTGTTTAGGATTAAAGATATGTAACCAAGGGCATGTCTTTATTCTAGCCAGAGTAGCCATGTTGCTGGATTAAAATTCCTCTACACTCAGAGCCTCAAGCTTCCCACGTCCTGACCAGCAAATCCAGGGTAATGGGGAGGCAGCTACCAGTCTTCAATGAGATGATATGTTGGACCCCTGGGAAGGCTTCAAGGATATGACCAAAGTACCTAAAAACTTTGCTGAGAGAAAATGAGAGGAGCTGTGTGGTCCAATGTAAGGGGTGGGGAGAGGCATGACAGGGTCAAGCCTTAGAATTCTGGATTATGTCCTGGCTTCACACACCCTTAGATAATAACTTCCTAGGTGAGGCGAGAAGGTACACAATTCAGCTAACCGTCTGAATGGAACAGTGTTTCTAAGACTGTGAAGAACAGTTCTGAGATGCTGGTGATCTGAAGCTACCAGTTACCCAGGGCCTTAAGGACAGTCCTGGACACAGGACCTGTTGGCCCTGACGAGGGAAGGGATCTCACATGAAGGGGTCACTCAGCTGGAAATGGGACTGTAGATCAGTGGTTCTCAACCTGTCTCAACCCCCTTTGGGGGGTCACATATCAGATATTTTACATTATAAGAACATAGCAAAACATAACAGTAGCAAAATTACAGTTATAAAATAGCCATGAAATAATTTTCTGACCACCACAACATGAGGAACTGTATTAACGAGTCACTGCTTTATATGGAGCAGGTGTTTCAGGCCAATAGTAACCTTCACCTAACCCTTAGGTTCACAGCAGAGGCCCGGCTTCAGCAGAGGCCGTTCACATACCTGCCCTTTGGAGCTGGCCCCAGGAGCTGCCTCGGAGTACGGCTGGGACTGCTGGTGGTCAAGCTGACACTACTCCAGGTCCTACACAAGTTCTGCTTTGAAGCCAGCCCTGAGACTCAGGTGAGGGTCGGATATTCCAGAGTGAGGCCAACCCTGCTTCTCTGGCCCACAGTGCATCAGCTTCTGCTAGGGCCAGTCTAGTCCCTCTCCTCTCAGGGACACCCATCTCTTGATGAAAATAGCAGCCTCCATCTCATCCTCCAGGAGAAGGGAGATGAACAAATGCTTTGTGCTCAGATAAGTGCTGGCCAATAACCTCACGTTGTATTTTCTTATTAGCATCACCCTCAGTACAACAGCATATGTATGTCCTAACAGCCACTGATGGCTTTAGAGTGTTCAGCTTTTCCTATAGAAACCCAAGAATTGATCCCAATTTTCTGATCCCAATTTCTGATCCCAATTCTGATCCTCTGGCTCCTTCTGATCCCAATGGTCTTGGCTCCCGGCCCATAGCTAAATTTTCACAAGTCATGCTTCAGGCTAGGTTCTAAGAAAGTTTCTGGTAGATATGCTTAACTTTGTCAAATATTTTATCCTATTTTAGGTTCCACTTCAGCTAGAATCCAAATCTGCCCTAGGCCCCAAAAACGGAGTCTACATCAAGATTGTGTCACGCTGATACAGAAGGCACGTGGGAAAGAGGAAGCACTTTGTAATGGTAACATCTGCACATCACTGTTAGGAGGGCACCCAGGATTCAAATGAAAGCCTCATGTGGAGATGGAAAGTTTATAGGAATACATATCTTATTAGGGTGATTAAAAGGGTACATGGCATATGAGCATAAGTTATTTACATCAAAATTCCTAAATGTTTAATAAATGTTTGTCATGTTTCATTTTGACATTACTCAGTGGTTTTCTTGGGACTGAGATTTAATAAGGGAAAGGTCATTTTGATTAAACTGAGAGTATGGTGTCAAAGGAAGTTCTGGCCTCAGGACAGAGGTATTTACAGTGCAGGGGACATAGGAATACATAAGTGGATAGTCCTTACAGCACTGGGATAGGCTTTTTTAGC
This sequence comes from Mastomys coucha, assembly GCF_008632895.1. Lineage (NCBI taxonomy): Eukaryota > Metazoa > Chordata > Mammalia > Rodentia > Muridae > Mastomys > Mastomys coucha. The sequence continues at coordinate 34,156,175 of NW_022196903.1, forward strand.
TTCTCACAATTCTTGGGTTTCAGAAAAATAACGTATATAGACACTCAGCCTCCAAAGTAGCTCCAAAGCCTCATTATACTTTGGTTTCTTAAATAAGGACAGAGGAATTTACTGGAAGCTTCCACAGATAGAATAACATAGGTTAAAGGACACTGTTGACTGTGTTGATAGTTGGCCCCAGGGTTCAGAATTACCAGAGAAAACCAACCATTCCTGGAGACCTCCAGACCTCCCTTCCCTCCCTGACAGTCCTCCCAGTTCCTAACCACTCTACAGCCACTTGGGAGGCCTAAGTGTGCAGGTCCCTGCTGAAAGGACAGTCCACAGCCTGCCAGGAGGGTGGGCATTTGATGAAATGGGTTAAGATGATATCTGTGCCAAGGTATACATGATCCAGGGCAAGAACTGATTAGAAGGCTCTGGGAAGACCCAGTTGGGACCGACTAGAAGGTTTTGTGCACATCCTGTTTCCTACCCCCGGGGTTATTGGTGTTACAAAGAACAGAGGGGGATGTAAGTGCAAGAGAGGAAATTGAGGATTCAAACTGCCATCAAGGGACAGGAGTCCAGTGATTCTAACGCAGTCCTGCCTGTATTCACAGCAGACAAGGGAAGGCAGATAGGCCTGGGATCTATAAATGCAGGAACAGCCTTTCCTCCCCAACTCCACACAACCAGGCAACTGTTTCATGGCTCTAAGCCCCTCCCTAGCATTGTCAGTCCAAACAATGGTCTCCAACACACACAGGACCAAACAAATGCCCTCTCCCCACTCCACACCTTCCCCCACTATCATTGTAAGACCAAGAGCTCAAACATAACACAATAAACTTTCAGAACCATCCAAGATGTAAGGGAGTCACACTGAAAACCCAGAAAATCATATTGTCTGTAGCTATGTGGCTGACCCCAAAGGGGGTGGGATTATGTTTCATTTAACTCATCTCTCTCTGGGCTGATTAGTAACACTGCCCTGTGTAAGGTTTAAGATGGTAACTCCAGTTAAACCGCATTAGATTTAATCAGGGACATACCAGTGGTACAACTCTTTAAGATGGAGCCAGCCTCCCTGCCAGCTTGGGCCAGACGAGTGCATTCAGACATAGCAACATGTGGAAAACATACTGTTTTGTAAGGAAACTATATTTTGTGTGCCAAAACCTATCAGAGATAAGAAAAAATAATATAAACATACATGTGAACATGTGACCATATTGCTAGCGATTAGAAGGAGAAGTAACAAGTCAGGGATCCAGACTTTCAGTCCTACTGAGGCCAGTGATATTAACTCTGTTATTTCTTGCTGCGGTCTGAATGTTTCAACCCTAAACCCATGTTAAATCTGCACTCACAGGTGTTTGGGGTATGTGCTCTTTAGAAGGTGATTGGGTCCAAAACAGGAATCCTTCATCAGTGAGATTAACACCCTTATTTAATAAAGGGCCTGGGATAGTCTCCTCTACCACCAAGGTTACTTTGAGAAGATGGCCAGCTATAAAGAATGATCATGACCAGACCCTGAATCTACAGACACTTGATTCTGAACTTCCTAGCTTCTAAAACCTTGAACAATAAATGCCTAGTGTTCATTAAAAGCACTTGGTTTATAATATTTTGCTATATCAGCCTATAGGACTAAGATAATCCTAGCAAATAGCAAAGGGCCTGGTGCCTATCTGGTACTCTTTATAAATAGACAATGAAAAATGAACTCCAGTCTTCATCTACTTGAGATAGTCTTTTATTTCCATACTCTCACGTGACATTTGAAGCACAGATATTCAATCTCATTAAGACATAAAACCCACACCTGGAAGGTGTCCAGTGTGCTTACGGGATTTGGGTGGAGGCACTTACGGGTTAAGCTATGGACTTAGGGGGACACTAATGTATGTTTCCTACCAAGTAGAGCTATGCTTCACTTACATCAAGAACTGCCTGGGTTAGTGCCAAAGCAGGGGCAAAAGTGACAGTGATGCCGAGGCCTTCCCTGTAGTCTCATTCCATAAAGGCCCCTATGCTACTCTGACAAAAGCCAACTGGACCACAAGACCCTCCAAACCAGAACTGTTATAGAGACATAAATTCTTCAGTTAAAACAAATCCATAAAATAGTATGTATAAATTCTGTGCTTGGTCTTAATAAACATCAAAGTCAGCAAAGAGTTAAAAATACAATACTAACATTATTATACATCAAATTTAGGCTCACAATCACTACTGGTAAGATCATAAGCCAACCTAAAAGGACCTAAAACCTAAAACTGTTATCAGACGAGGATTAATTTAAGACTGTGGCTTCAAGTCAGGCCTGGTAATAGAGGCTTTTAATCCCAGTTGCTCAGGAGACTAAGGCAGAATATAATTTAGCAAAACCCTGCCTCATAATAAAAAACATTTTAAAAGGGCTGGGGGTATAGCTCAGTGGTAGAGTGCTTTTCTAGCAAGCACAAGGCCCTGTGTTCCATCCCCAGCACTAGGGGAAAAAACAATATAATTTCACTGAGAAGCCAATATTAAACAAGAGTTCATTAAAAGTTTTGTTTAAAAAAAAAAGAAAGAAAGGAAGGAAGAAAGAAAGAAAGAAAGAAAGACTTTCCAAATAGCTCCACCAGACAGACAGATGTGGCAGAAACACCTAATGCTTCCTGGCCATGCTTACTGTCGGCTGGTGAACAAGTTGCCTAGGGCAACAAAGATGGAAGGGCCAGCCGGGGGCTTGGAGGAGGTAGAATATTGGATGAGGTACTCAGGGTAGACCTGGTGCTTCTCAAAAACTACAAAGATGGTTGGGTCGGACATGCTGTTCACACAGCTGTCATAGAAGGCATTGCTCTGGCCTTCCTTGGCCGGAGGGCGGACGAAGGAAGTGCTGCCCCTGACGAAGTCTCCAACCAGCACCCGGGCCAGGAACATGGTGTGGGAGTGTGTGTCGGATTTACTGTAGTGATGAGAATAGGCGGCATCTCTCGCAAAGTAGCTCCCTGGAACGATACAGATAAGCTGCACAGGGCACTGGAAGAGCATATCCTGGCAATGGGTGATGCCAGCAGCCTCTGCGCTTTCAACACCACACTCCCTCTTCCACTCCACTTTTCTGCCCTTTTCCTCACTCGGGAGGCATCAACACCTCTCTATGTGGCAGGGCATCCAAAGAAGTCACCTAATTCACTCTATCCTCAGCTCCAATTCCAGAGAAAATCTGGAGTCTGTTGATAATTAGTTCTGGAATTCAGTTCCCCATCTAGAGAATGGAGCTTAGTTGGGTGATATGGAAAGTGAGTAACTTTCCTCTTAGGGAACCATTCTATAGATATCAGTACCTCAACATATAGAACAATGACTCTTCAAATGGGAACCTGCTAGAAGCTGCTCCCTCTGCATGGGATTCCCAAATCTATCATCAGCTTGTTGATCCCACAAACATCACCACATTGGACCAAAACTAATGAACAGGCAGTCCATGGAGTTAGAGTAAGACCGATTCTTTTTGTTGTTGTTGTTGATTTTTAGACTGAGGTCTCTCTACACAGTCATTGCTTTCCTTGAACTCATTATGTTGACCAGGACAGCCTCATTCTCACAGAGATCCATCTGCCTCTGAATCCCGAGTATGGGGATAAGGGATTAAAGGTGTATGCCACCATGCCTGGTCAGCAAACAGATCCTTGAATTTTCTAGATTTAATTATCACTATGTGGCTACAGGAGAAACCTTCTTAGGGAGTGCTAAAGGGTAAAAAGGTACCACAGATGCCAGCTACTTGGAAATGGTTCAGAAATAAAAAGACAAAAAGGCCAATATGGCAACATAATAAAATTGAGGAATGTGGATATAATGTATATAAGAACCACACAGACATGTGTGTGTAAGTATATAAACACACAGCCTGTAACTTTCCTGTGAGTTTGGAATTACTACCAAATACTGCTTCAAAATAACCAAGAGGAAAGGACCCTAGAACTCATGCACTAGATGAAAGGACAGTCTCGGGTTTCTGTTCTAAGGACAGATGTCAGAAAGGCACAGCCTAGGGTGCTCAGCAAGGCTGAAAAGGTGTTGCTCTCCTTTTCTAACTCTCACTACCTCTCAGAGCATCCATTCTATAGGAAACAAGTCCCGGTGAGGCAGGACTGCCATGCCATAAGTTGACTGAGCTCTTATCACACACAGCAGAGCAATAGCCAAAATACTGCCAGCTCAGGGTGGAGCTGTTCCATAGAGGCCAGAAGGCCATTTCTCATTGGCAGCATGAATTGGCTGGCTCCAACTGTAGCCTCTGTAAGGCTGTTTTCAAATAATTTCCCAACTACTGTTAGAAGCACCCTGCCTTACCTTTGCCATAGGACGTGCCATGCAGACCACAGACCCGCCAGTCAAAGTTCTGCTGGCAGATGGCATCCACGAAGCTGGTGCTAGTGCCATGAAACAGCTGCCTCTCATCCACTTCCTTCCCCCCATTCTGCTTCTGCATCTGGCCTTTCTGCCTACAATGGTAAAAAAACAAAAAACAAAAACAAAAACAAAAAAAAAAACAAAAAAACATGTTGAGAGAGTTAGGTGCTGAGCTCCAAGGAGCAGCCTCCAAGACCCATTTTCTAAAACAGCATATGTGACTAGAAGAGGGCTGTGGCTGCCCTGGCCAACTCCTGGAGGCTCAAGTCACACAGCACAGGTGGGCCAGGCCAAGAAGCACAAGCAAAGCTTCCCCTCAACAGCAAAAGGCTCCAAAGGCAGACAGCTCTTAGGAGGAGGCATGGGCCCGTCTTCCACCCAGCTCCTCAATGGAGCTGAACCTGGGAAGCTGGGAAGAAAAGTTGTAAGGCTGCAAGTCTGGCCTGGGAGAGACATAAACCGTCAGAGACCATCCTCCCTTCTCCACTATGACTCTCCATCACTGCAGAATGCTATCATCCAGACCCATGTGAGGACAAGTCAGCAGGCCTCAGGCCACCATTGAGAGTCATAATGAATTTCTACCCTCTGTGGAGAAAATGCTGGGTGACCATGATCATTCTGGCCCTACTGATCTTCAGAAAGTAAGAGTGGACTAGAGTGGAGTCTGGCTTTGCTAGTCACGGTGAGAACAAGACCTGTGCTAGGGAACCTTTGCAAGGGGCCACTTCATCATACAGCCTTAGGATAAGAAAGTAAGAGAACAAAGGCAGTTCAAGGCACACAGCAGCACGGGGTGAGCATGGTGCTGCTTCTGACTGTCCTCAAGAGGCAGAGCATGTTGGTCAATAAGCAGCTAGCAGCATAAGAAAGAGAGCTCTCAGTCACACATACCACTGATAGACTTCCCACAGGCCCAGGTTCTGGATCCGCTCAATCTTCTGAACAAAGTAGAAAGGCAGTGTACGGTTGAAGAGGTTCCATACCTTCTGATACTCTTCTGAGGAAGAACTCAGAGTGATCTTCTACAAAGGGAAAATATCTTTCATATGTTATTGTCAAATGATTCAAATACATGAACTGTTCCTGTGACCACTAGGAACATCTATAACTTCAGGATAAAGCCAAAAGATGATGGCTTGGTCCCTCTTCCCTGGAATGCAGTCTCTCCAGATAAGGAATGTTTACAAGGTATAGTAATTTCCCTCCTGTTCACTTTGAAAAATGCCCATAAGTCAGGCAGGTGGTGTCTAAGCCACCACCTAAATGTCTCTAGAATGTCGGTCGCTGTTCCTCTTTCACATCCCACATAGGCCAAAGATAAAAGCATAAGAGCACATGGCCTGTGAGAACTGGAATCAACAAAGGTGTGTGAGCTCCTCCAGCCCTTCACATGCTGCCTCTTGTTACAATTTGTGCCTGCTTTGTGCTCTGTGAGAAAAGTCCTCTCAGGATAGGTTTCATAATGGAAGAGTCTGTCTGCAGTGTTTGGCATGTTCCCAGCATTGGAAATCAGCCAACATGCCTCATACTGATGGAGTAGTAGGAGACATTCGTCAGGACAGTGCTCTGCTGCATAGCACTGCTCCCAGAAAGCAGACCCCAAATGAGCTACTGAATTGCCCTACTGTCCACTGCTGTCTAGTGCCTTCACTTCTAAATGTCCCTCATCACATTCAAATATTCCCCATTTCCCTTCATTTCTTACTGGAACACACTGGTTGGTCTTAGAACCCCTGCTTAGAAGGCCCTTACTTCTGCTCTTCCTGGCACAGCTCATCTTTTTCTCATATCAACCACCTCCTTTCTCTGGGAGCTACAGTCATCCCCTACAAAATCACTCAGCCTTAAAATCCCCGAGATCTACAAAAACAAAGCAGAAAGCCCACATGTATCTCTCCCCTCTGGTGTCATGAGACACAGCTACATAAAGCTTTCTTTTCACACTCATCCATCTCTACAGAACCCTCTCTGTCCAGATCCAGGGTGTGAATCCCATACCTTGAATCCCAGGTCTGGCAGGGCTGCAGGGTCCCAGTAGTCTGGGATGCTCTTTGGGCCATGGAACTTAGTATTGCTAAAAGATAAACAAAACTTAGACTCTTAATCTTTTAGACACATGGAAGGCTATCACAGGTGAACTCTACTTACCAGTATCACCAGCCCCGAGTGTCAGTGCAATATATTTAAAAGCTAAAGGACAAGGAAGCACACAGCACAATGTTTCCAACAAAAGAGCACTTCCATCTTGCCTACCAGGTAAAGCAAAAAGCTTTCAGTCCTGAGAGATGCACTTCTCACGTGCCTACCACCTTCCACACAGAAGGGACAAAGCACTTGATTAAAGCAGTATATACAGTCCCCAGCTTTTATCCAACTCTTGAAATTCAAAAGGCACCAAGTGCTTTTTTGAAGCCTTAATGATATGCACTTGATATATAGACAATATTTTCAAAGCTGTAAAATTGGTCCCCAAACCCACTTGGTAACAGAAATTTGAGTTAAGCTGGTAAGAGGTTACTTGTGGCCTGTTATTTGCCCTTCTTAAATATGCATACACACACACACTACTGTGCTAAATTAAAGGATGTCATATAACAGAGGCACTGCATTACCTTCTAAAAATATAAACAAATAAAAGCCACACTTAAAAACCATATGACTCTAAAGGCTTAGGAACATTACTGTCAAAACTACAAACTAATTCATTTCCCTCCCATTGAAACCTTCACTGTCCTTCCTACAGCAGATCTACCTTCTGTTTCTGCTGGCATGGGACATCCCAGAAACAATTTTCCTAGGAAAATGTCACAGTTTAGAAGTAATTAAGCAAGGATCCATTGGAATAACCAGCCTCAAGGTTCTTTTTTCACCGATTTCACCTATTAAGATGGCGAACTTATCAAGCAGATTATAAATCAGCAGTTATTCTTCCTATGCTTAAACACTTGGAACACACATGTACGAAAACTATAAAAAGACCTACAAGAACCAAGCAGAACTGCAAGAAAAGCAGAGTGGATCCTTGACAACAGAAACTCAGTGGACATACTAACTAACTCACAGACTCACTCGTCTGTCAGGGTGAAGTGAGCTGGGAGATAAGTGGAATGAAAGAATCCAGAAATTAGCTCAAAGAGCAGAGAGATGGGAAATGTGGGAGAAAGGCCTCGTAAGAGCCAGTCAAGAACCCAAGGAAGCTCAAGACAGAGCAGAGCTGAGGAGACACATCAACCACAGCTTGAAGAAGCCCACAGAATCTCAAATATACAAGAATAAATATAGACACAAGTCTACACACAGCAGAGCGAGGTACAGAACTCCAAGACCAAGGCCTTTAAAATGAGCCAGAGGGGAAAAAGTGTGATAGCATCAAAAAGTGCTAGGTAGACCAACAGCCAATTTCTCCAAAGCTAGAGTGGAAAGCAGAAGACAGTGGGGTGGCAGCTCAGGGGCTCTTAAGAGTCTGCACCCAGTGAAAAGGTGTTTCTCAAACACAAAATAAAGACACTCAGACAAACTAGAAATAGCCATATCTCTTCCCCTAAGGAATTTGAAAAGACAAACCAAGGTTAAAATGTGAGTAATTTAATGAGACCTTCACAGTATAAAACAGCGGTGTCTCTTAAAGTTAAAACAAACAAACAAAAAAATCAAGAGGAAAGTATGAAGGTCTTTACACTAGAAAAGCAAAAACAGGGCTGGTGAAATGGCTCTGTGGGAAAGAGCACTGACTGCTCTTCCGAGGGTCCTGAGTTCGAATCCCAGCAACCATATGGTGGCTCACAACCATCCATAATGAGATCTGACGGCCTCTTCTGGTGTGTCTGAAGACAGCTACAGTGTATTTACATATAACAATAAATAAATCAATCTTTAAAAAAAAAAAAAAGAAAAAGAAAAGCAAAAACATTCATTTATTTGTGCCTAAATGAAAAACCTGCAGTTTCTTACACTGTCTTTAACATACTGAACAACTTCTAAACTAGAGAGAAAAATAAAATATTTTTAAAAATCAAAATTAATTTTATTATACTTAATTGTGTGTATGAATATGTGCACATGTGTATGTGTGTGCACAACACGTATACCATAGTATGCATGTGGAGGCCACAAGAAAATCTATGGTTGTTTCTCTTCTACCACTACATGGGTCCAAGGAATTGAACTTGGATGTGTCAAGCTTGGTAGCAAATGTCTTTACCCACTGAGCCATCTTACCAGTACTGAATTATGTTTTGAAAATGGAACTAAACTCAATGTATACAAATGAAGTGTCAAATTTTACATTAGATGATGCTCCCTGAGACTAAGGTATGGCTTATGTGTGCACAAGCAGCCACTGTGGCTATTGTCCAAGGCACCTCACCTGAATGAGCAAGATGTGGTTTAACACTCAGCTCACAGCCCACAGAAGAGTAGGTCTTGAATCACTTGTATTTTACTTTGTACTTGATCAAAATTAACTACTTTTTGGTATTGCTAGGAATCAAATCCAGGGTCTTGCACTGAACATGCTAAAGTATGTCTGTCCATTTATGGTCCCCTAAAAACTAAGTTAGAATGATGACACAGGAAATCTAGTCTCAGAAAAGAAACAAACAAAAAGGCTTTTCCAAATTCTGCTTAGGGTGACCCCTGCAGGGGAAAGAATAAAAAGTTACCTCAAGTTATAGGACCATCATTATCAACCACAACTAAGCCTAGGAGCAATACCAAAAAATACAGTACACTGAACCAATACAGTAAAATAAATAAATGAAAAAAAATAGCTCTAATGAGAAATACCTTATGAATAGCAAGGCAGTTAAGCAGATAACAAGCCAAGAGAACATATTTGAAGTTTCGAGCAGCAGCCAAGGGCTGAGAGGCCCTAACAGCCGGAAAGTACTTGTTCCTCAAATATGAGGACCAGAGTTTCAATCTAAGGCACCCACAATGGAAGAAGAGAACCAACTCCCAAAAGTTTTCACCGAACCTTCTATGCATGGTCCATGCTTAATGCAAGTCTGTTTTCACACACATTCATCATACAAGCATACAGTCATAATAAATAAAAATCAAATTTAACAACTGTCCACAGCAGAAAAATGAAGTGGGAGAACTGACCCTTACGTTTTAAAAATGTATATACTCAATCTCATTCATAAAAGAAAGCAAACTAAAGTACACTGTGAGAATGGCAGAAGCCCAAGGACTTGATGAGTCACTAGAGGCAAGGCCAAGAAAATTCAGCAAATTGTGACTTTGCTGGGTGACATACTGGTCCAAGTTCATGGAACTTGGGGTTCAATTTGCCTTCGGCCTCTGACCTGACAACCTCCAAGTCCACCAAAGAGTACTTTGTAGCATTGTATTTTGTAATAGCAAAAGACTAAAAACACAAATACCATGAATGAGGGACAAATGAATAAACTATACTACATACAATGGCTCAAGAGCCACACAAGCAGGAGCAGATGAAAGAAGTCTTCAGTGATCCGAACAGAGCAGTTACCAGGATACCTTAGAGATATTTCAAAGATACAGAATTGTGTATATACAGTAGTTACCTTTTATGTAAGCAAAGAAAGGAAGCAAGCAGATGGCTTTCTGTGTACCCGGCATATATACAAATTATTTTGTTTTTGCAAGATAAACACAGAAAAGAGCAATCAGAAGCAAACAAAAACAGTTACCTCAATGGAACAGGGTAAACAGACACAAACTACCTGAATATACTGTATTATAGAGAGTTCTGACTTTTAAACAAGTATATTTTACATTTCATCAAAAATAAACTTTAAGAAAAGAAAAATAAAGGTGTCATATTCTCAAGAAATTATGTTGTTGTATTTGAGTCACAAGGCATTATTTCTTGGACTGATATATATACTTTTCCTCTTACTTATGCCAAATCTTTTTTAAATAATCTCCTTGTTTTATAAACACAATCAAACTTTACCTCAAAATCTTCAGAGAACAAACAGAACCCAAGCAATCCTGACTTCTCAGGTTAATAAAGCTATGGGCAGCTAACAATATTGTTGGCTTAAAGTCCCAGCTTTGGCCATGGCAACTTAGACTGTAAGACAAACTTGGTACATCTTCACTATCCAGGGCATCTTTTTCTAGTACATACGCAGTCTGGCTAGCTCCAACCCTATTATACCTGCTTAAGACTAAACCACTCTTGCTTTAAGGACATCTGATCAATAGAGAGATCTCACGAACTCCCCATCTGTTGCAGACAGTCTCTCTCCTCCCTTATGTTCGGCCTATGGGTTCAATTAGAGGTCCCAAGCAGCCACCCTGTGACACGAAGAAACCCACTGTGAAAGTGAAGCTGGTTTGTTAATGACTATTATACACTTTTTTATTCTGGTACTTCATGATATTCAAGAATGAATGAAATACACGAGCCTTTATTATTTCATTACTTCAACATTTGTAAAGATTTGAATGTGACAACTTAGTTTAGTTGACAACTAAGTTGTCACATTCAAAGACAAACTGATGGGCTGGCTTCAAATCTAGCCAGGTTTGCACATCCCAACAAACAGCCTTGTAATTCTGTGATGAATTACAATGCTAATTTTCACTGTAGCCTAAAGACTTTCCCAACTAGTGGGTTTGAAAGACAGTAGTATAGCATGCTAGTCACACATGCTAGTCAGTACCCTTCCATGTAGTCTGAGAAGCTCTTGTTATGGAAAGCAAAGCACTCCTCAACTAAAACCACACACCAAGCAAGCGCACAAATGTCACTTACCAGGACTGCTTCAGCTGCACATCCTGGGGGGACACATACTTGGGTCTGCGACAAACCTTTCTGATAGTGCCATATACAAGGTTTTTCTGCAGAAAAGCTGAAAAAACATTCCAATGAAAAAAATACACCCACACACTCACAGTGGGGGTGAAAAAATACACATGCACATACATACATACACACAGTGGGGGTGTACGCACAGCAGTAATGTTCTATAAACATAAATTAAATGGGTTGGACAGATAATACAACATGTAAAACCCAAGATCAGTCTTAAAAATAAGGCAATTTTATACATTTCAAATATTAAAGAAAATAGGTATCCTTAGGAGACTGAGTTTAATGAATAGAGAAATGATTAGTAATTGATGTATCAATTATACATGAGTGCTTTTGAACTGTTCCTTCCAATCATATTTAAATTAATATTTTGTTCAGCAATTTTTTCTAGATTGGATGTAAAGAGGTTCCAGCCAAGCCTGAAACCAAATTAGTGTATCTTGAGTTAATGTAATTTATATGTAATAATTTTGTCCTTATAGCTTTTTTAAAATTCGAATAAACTAACAACCTTTAATCAATCTTTCCAAACCTATGTTCTCTTAAATAAACTAAACATTTGACTCAATATCTGATTGACTCCAAGAACAGAGGGTGTATATCATCCACCCTTTATACTGAAAATGACAAATATCTAGAAGTCATGTCTGCTAGCAGGTGCTACTTTTACACTTAAATACATAAAGCCAACTTTGATTTTCATTTTAAGAACATTTTAATATTAAAAATTATAGATGTCTGGAACTCAGCTGTCTTTGTACATAGACTGTATAGTAGCTGGAGGGTGTGTCCCTTACACTCAGCTAAACCCATTGTTTCTGGAGTCCACTGTTCATACAGCAGCTTCCACAACCCTTCTGTCATCCCTCATTCAACCTTCCATTGATGCTCAGCTTATTAACACACTTGGCTTATTATCTATAATGAATCTCAAATAAACTTTCACTAGTAAAAATCGGCTATTCAGGATATATGGACTGGTTACATATATGCTAGACATCTTCTCTAACCTTCCATGGAGAAAAAGGAGCCCTTTCCCTAATAACCTTGCTGTTTCCTTAATGTATAACTGTGATCTGTCCCTGAGGGAACTGGCTTTGGAGGACTCTGCCTGTTGACAGCCAGTGACTAGAATGTCACTACTCTACTTCTAGAAACCTGGCTACTGCCCTGCTCTTTCATGACAAGGATCTTTACCAGAGCTGGTCTCCCCAAACACAGAATAAGTCATTCGGGCTGCTGTGTGTATATACATTTTGAAAGTATATGCTCCCTAATAATCAGTAAGTGTATGTGGTGGTTTGGTTTGAGATTCTATTTCATTGTATATAGTAAGGACTGTGTAGGCGAAGCTATTGACTTCCATCCTTTTCTTTTGAAGATACTATTATGTACCAAAAAATAAAAGCAACAGGCAAACTGTGACCACCTAATGACCTTAGGTCAGGCCACTGTGAGCATGATTTTTCTTGCTACATGCCTATAAATATAACTATATCTTTGTCCTAAAAGTCTGCTCTATCTCCAGACTAAAGTCCAAGTCAAGAACTAGAAAGGCGTGTCTGACATTTTTGTTGTATCTGTTTTATATTTTCCAGATGTTTAAAACAACCATGATAAACTTTGGTTAGCATCAGTCAGAGGAGTGACAGCTGCATAAACTGGTCTGCAAGGCAGTCCTGCCTTTTCTATCTCCTGTGCTCTTCTACACACTATCGTCAATTACAGCAACTGTCATTTGTGACACTCATGCCTTGGTTGGTATCCTCCATAGAAGTCATTGCTCTGGAGAACAGAAGAAACAACTCTGAGAGGCAAGACAAGCTGTAGGGAGTCTTCCTTAAACAAAACCACAAGTGCTGCAAAAGGCACAAGCCAAAAATAACTAGTCCAAAGCAAGCAACCAAGTGGTTTTAGGAAAATTCACTAATGGCACTTTATTGCTTTCCACAGAGAACAAAATATACAAAATAGTGAGGGTAGCCAGCATTCTGCACCAAAATCAAGCCCTCTGATTCCCTTTAACATGTTGGATTTGCAAGATGCCAAACATAAATTATATGTAATCAAATCTGAGCAGAGCAGTATGTTTGAATGGAAATGGCATGAGAAACTACAGCAAAACTGAAAAACATTCTCACAAATCAGCCAATGAAGAACTGGCCAATGAGTGACTGACTCATCTGCTTTTGTCTGTTAAGATATACAGAACAATCACCTGAGCTCCAGCTTCTGGACACTACATGTGCAGAACTTTCAATTAGTGTGTCCCATCAAGACTGAAAGAAAGGTGGTGGCTTCAGTGCCATACCAGGAATATTAAGGTGACACTATAGAGCAGAGCCACTGGGGCCTTGTCAGAAACTGAGGTTAGCCTTCAGAAACAGAACAGCCACACTACTCACTGACTGCCTTTGCATCTGCCAGAAAAGCTCCTTATCCTCATATCCTTATCCCCAAAGCACATCTCCTTGACAGTGAAGGACAGTATCATCTGTTGATGGGTCTCTCTGCCTTTTGGGACAGATATACCCTCCTTTCCTTTCTTATAGAAGTCCCAGGTTAATATGGGAGAGCTAGACTCTACTCCACAAGTAAGAGGTACCTTTGAAGTCTAACTCATAGTTGTGTTTTCCAGCCTGGAACTTCAAGGTGGCTGCCTGGGCATCAGCCCCTGGAACACAGAATGCCAAATAAGCCTTTTCCACGTCACTGCTGCTGATGGTGGTCACAGGGTGCCCTGAGCCCTGTAAGGGGAAATCCAGAGGTGTCATGGAGGCAAGAACCTATTGAAAATGAATCGTTCTTCTAATATAAATGTAAACAAATGAATTAATCCGGTGGCTATATTTCTTTACCTTGTGTTAGTCTCCAATGACTGCACAAAGAAACCAAGATCTATTTTAAAATTGCACCTCAGCAGCTGACCTACTAAATGATCTATCTTTACTTTCTATGCTAGTCTGGTTACCTCCCAGCTTCATCCCACGACACTTGCATGTTAGTACTGATCTGGCTCTTTAGACCCCTTCCTCATGGCTCCAATTCCTCCATCCTACCAGCAAGTCTGTCCTCCTCCTCTCCTTCCTCTAGTTAGCAGATGCTCTGCCCTATTCTCTCTTCTGCTCAGCCATTGGGTGGTCAGCATTTATTGGCAAGGCAAAGAATCAATGGTAAGAACTATTATACAAACTTGAGACAGGAGATACATAGTATAAGCATTACAATGCTGTGTTGGGATTGAAACAAGATGTGAGGACAGAGAAATCAGGATTTGAATAACCCAAGGGTACACTTTACAGGCGTACAGAACCTTATGTCTACAGCCTATGGTGTAGTGATGAGCAAAGATGCTAGTCAATCCAGCCTCTGTTACAGACAGATAATCTTGTCATAGAAAAAGAGGAGGGAGCCAGAGAGCAGAGTGAGGGGTTGGGGAGGGGGTGTGGAAGGGAAAAGACAAGACTCTCCTGAAGCTGTTCTTGTAAACAGGAGACAGTAACTACAGGTCCTCCTAAGCAGGGTAACTGGGATATGAGCAACAAAAAAGCACAACTTAGCAGGACAAGGTACTTGCCCTCGAGACAGATAACCTGAGTTCAATCCTGAGAAGAAGAGAACCAACTGCCACACACACACAAATAAACATTTTAAAAAATTTTTCAGAATAGATGACACAACCTACTCAAATGATGGTAAAATATCAACAGCAAATTCACATAGGCTATTTAACTCATCATCTCAAAGAATGCTACCTCTTGTAAAATGGTTAGCTATTTTACAACAGTAACCACTTCTCTTAACCCTGCCAGCCCTTCTCCCAGTTTCCAGCCCAAGCCTTTCAAATTTCTCCCAACTGTTCCTCCCTCGGCTCACCAACAGTCTGCTTAAACTGGGAGACAGTCTCTTCTCCCAGTTTCCCCAACACTAGCAGCTCCAAACTGTTGTAGCCTATCTGTTCAGCTCAGCTTCTCTGGCTCAACTGACTCCTAGCAATACCTTCTCCACCAACTTCCTTTTCTTCTCACTCTCATAGCCCCCTCCACCCCCAGACTCCCAGCTGGCTTTTTTTATATCCCAGAAATCCAAGAGGCTACCAACATTTTGCCTATTTCTATTTAGGGGGAAAAGTTCCTTTCTCTGTTTCAGTCACTGGGAATGAACCTTTTTGTTGTCCCTTTTCTTGATATTTTTTAGTTTTTTTTTTTTTACTCCCAAGCTTCTCTAATTCCACCCATATTTTTTTCCAGTTGCTTTTACCCATCTTATAAACAAAATAGCCTAAAATGAGTAAAAGGGAAAAAAACTGCTGCTGAAAACCATGGGAAGCATGTCCCAGCAACAGCTTGAGCATATACCCTTGTCAGCCTTTAAAACAAAGTATCTACCCCTCCTTTTCCTGCCTTTTGCTCCATGGTACTTGAACTCAAACCTCGCATTCTGCCTCGCCTTATTGTAAAATATTCTGGCTTTTTTTTTCTTTTAATGTTTCTTTTTCCTACAAACAGCTCCACACTAGGCACCACTTGTAGCTGGTCTCTGCAGGTTCAATTTCGAATGCAGTAAGCACTTGAACCTGTGAATACCAAATATAAAAATGTTATTAGACCATGAGAGGTGAGAGCAGCGCCTATGGAAGAATGGCTCAGCAAGATGACTGACACTGGTTTTAAAGTGTATAATGCCATGATAATTGGGCAAGCCATAGCTAAATATTTTAGATCCCAAAATGCATGGTGCTTTATCTGTGGAAGACATGGTCATTTATAGAGATTGTGACCAAGCTACCAAAAGTCTCAGATCTCAAAATGACTGGTGCTTTAATTGTGGGAAATATGGTCATTTGCAATAAAATTGTGAACAAAGCATCTCTAAAAGCAATGGTTTTTCTAAATATTAACCATAAAGAAGGCTTAGGTTCCAAGGGTGTTCAGGCAATATGGCAAAGGGTTGCAATTGGACCAATGAGTATAAGTCCAAGAGATATATCCAAAGCAATTTCTTCCCATCAGAAATAAAATTGTGGCCTAGCTCTAGACCCTGCAGCAAAAGTAGAGGCTTTTTGCCCGTCAGCCAGGAAATAACAAACAAGCAGAAAAATCTCAACCAAGTATTGAAGAACTATGCATGCTACTGTAGGCAGTGCTGCTCTAGACTTGGCCACAGATAAACATCTTACACTGCCCCCCAAAATCCAATACTATAAAATATCTACTAGAGTTTATGGTTCTTTGCCATCAGGGACAGTAGGAATGGTCTTGGGAAGGAGTGGACTGACTTTCCAAGAATTCATTGTAATTCAAGAATTCATTATAATCCAGGAATTATAAAGATTTCAAAGGAGAAATTAAAGTAATGGCCCATGTAAAAAGAGAGATGCAAGTGAACACAGGTGATAGGATTGCTCAGCTGTAGCTGTCTCCCTATATCAAAGTCAAAGCTATTATAGTAGAAAGAGCAGAAGGATTTGGAAATACAGGAAAACATGTATTTTAGCAAACAGTTGCTAATGATTGGAATAGAAAATTGAAGTTGCAAGTGAACAACACTGAAATAGAAGATTTGGATACAGAAGTTGATGTAACCATCATCTCACAAAAATCTTGGAATTTAGAATGGCCATTTCAAAAGGTTTCTAAGAATTCGCACAGCTTGGATATGGCTCTCATCACCTCATTTGAGGAAATAAAAGCAACATTTACTAAGAACAAGAACCCATGACTTGGTACAACCTCCAAGAAGCCAGGGGGCACAAATGCCAATGAGGCACCACAGATAATTTTCAGTACAGAAGAGGATCTCTACATAAATGCTTTCTTCACACACTGCAATTCTGTAAGTCTCCCAAGACTCCTTTTGATCTCAGCCATTATGGACATCTTTAAATAACAGACAGTGGGTTCAAAAATCAATGGTATTATAAATCATTATTCTCACATAATCCTGTATTCTAAAACTGTAGAAACAGGCAAGAAAGCCAATTTGAACGCCTTTAATATGACACTATATTATACTAGGCACTAACTCCAGAGTTTCCTACTAACTACTAAAATCATTGAAAAAAAGCTGACATGATGACAGTTATTTAATATTAAATAACATTCATGAGTTATTTAACATTAATTAATGAGCAAAGACTTCTAATTCAAAGATAGACTTATAAAGACACACTCTCTCCAGTACCTGGAGACCCTAGTGTCTACCAGATCTGCTTCCTGGATCTTTGTGCCTTTGTATAGAATGTCTTCATCTTATACAAAACTGACATCCTTTTTCACCTCACTTACTTGTCGTCCATATTCCTGCCAGGAACCAAACTCATCCATCCAGTACCAAATCCAGTCAGTGGTGAGGATAAAATGTGGGGGTTTGGTGACTGAAGAAGCTGTGGAGAGTCGGCGAGCCAGAGTATTACCAAACTTCATGGAATTAAAGTCTAAATTATCAAAGTGAAAGCCAGCGGCTGACTCTGTGTACACAATCCTGCAAATGAAAGTAAATAGCAGATGAAAACTTCACCAATCACGCAACACAGCCATTGTGTTTCCACCTATGAGAATATATGATGGGTAGATACAGATAGCAAATATGTTATACTCAGTTTTAGAAATGTTACACTGGGCAGTGGTGGCACACACCTTTAATCCCAGCACATGGGAGGCAGAGGCAGGCAGATTTCTGAGTTCGAGGCCAGCCTGGTCTACAGAGTGAGTTCCAGGACAGCCAGGGCTACACAGAGAAACCCTGTCTTGAAAAAAACCAAAAAAAAAAAAGGAGACAGTCTGCCTACACAGCCTTCATCGCTAGCTACCAGTCCAGAGTCCTTTCGAAATGTAGTAATGCTCAAAGACCAAAGGGAATCACAAAGCCAGAACGTGAGGACAGACAAAGAGTTGTGGCTTTAGCAGCCAAGACAGCAGGGTAGGGACACAAGCAAATGTAGTATCTGAGTAAAATGGAGGCCAAGTCTAAGGAGAGATTTTTTTTTTCCCCTCTAGTGCTGGATAATGAACAAAGGACTTCCACACACACTAGGAAACTGCTCTTCAATTGAGCTATAGCCCCAACTCTCTTTTCATTTTGAAGCAGTCATTAAGTTGAACAGGCAGGTCCTGAACTTGTGATCCTCTGGCCTCACCTTCCCAACTAGATGGTATTACAGACTTATACCCCTAGACCCAGCTCAGGAAAGCTACTTCTTGGCAGGCCTGGTAGCACACACCTGTAATCCCAGTACCTGGGAGGTCTAGGCAGATCAGAAGTTCAAGGTCATTCTCAGCTACACAGTATGCTTGGGGATAGTCAGGGTTACTTGAGACTCCATCTGGACAAAAAAAGAGGGGAAAGGGAGGGGGAAAGAAAGGAAGGAGAAAACAGGGAGAACAGAGATGGAGCTCTGTATAGATAGATCCCAGGAACATGCCAAGGCAGTCAGAAGGAAATCACCTGCATACACACTGGCTCTGGAGGAAGAGGAAAACTCCCCTAGGACTTTCCAACAGTCAAGCATCCTGTGAGTTTTAGGATGTTTCACAGTTCTATGTGAGAATGAGCTGTAAAGATAGTGGTTCCCAAAAAAGCAAACACACACTCTCTGGAGGAGCTCACCTCACAAGAAATTCCAGAAATAAAGCTGCATCAAACACAAACTTAAAATCAAATCACACAACACATGTGGAAACAAGACTCTATGAGAAAACAGACTTGACAACAACAAACAGAGTGAGACAACCGAGGCACAACCTAGCATCTAAGGATGCAAACAGTGTAAGATGGCTCTTCTTAATTATCAAAGTCTACACTGGGATTAGAAACTACAAAACTGAGCAGGTAAACTGGAAAACACAGGAACATTTACGACAAAGTAATATATCATAAATTTTAAAGTCACAGATGGCCTCACTAGATCTCAGATGAGGCTGAACTAATGACCTGTGACTCTAAAGAATTCCCCTAAATGCAGCAAAGAGACAAAAGGGAATGAAGGAGAAGTCTGGAGAATGAAAGGTAAAGTGAAGAAGGTTCATCATACACAGCACACTCTTTGTCAGAATCCCAGGAGCAGTTCTAGAGGAGAAAAGGCCCAAGGGCTCAGAAGGTGGGCATGTGTGTGCATAAAAATTATCCCAACTCACAACAGTCATTGTAATTTCAAGTCAAGAATACAACACAGTAATTTGAAAGCGGATTTTTAAATTCCTAAAGAGCAAAATAGCAAGAAGCAGAAGGAGGTATAAGGGAGGAGTCTTTGCCTTACCAGATCCCAGACCTTAGTATTAAGCTTCCATGGGTCAGACAGTGTGGGATTGATAGACAGGCATTGACCAGAGGCCAGAAACAGACAAACACAGGCAGCACAGAAGAGAGGTATAAAGAGATGGTATCTGGGGCTGGCGAGATGGCTCAGCGGGTAAGAGCACTGACTGCTCTTCCGAAGGTCCTGAGTTCAAATCCCAGCAACCACATGGTGGCTCACAACCACCTATAATGAGATCTGACGCCCTCTTCTGGTGTCTGGAGACAGCTACAGTGTACTTACTTAAAATAATAAATAAATCTTTGGGCCAGAGCGAGCAGAGACTGAGAAAGCAGGGCCGACCAGAGCACATGAAGGCTCACAACCACCTATACAGCTACAGTGTACTCATATACATAAATAAATAAATCTTTTTTAAAAAAAAAAAAGAGATGGTATCTGACAACCAAAATAAAAATGAAATGTGTTAACATTTTACCCAATCTGGCTCTTTTTAGATGGTTTTAAAAATAAATATCTAGAAATGAGTAGTCATGGAGTTTGTATATTATGAGTGTGCTTAGCAGTTTAAATTTTATGGCATGTATTTTAATCATGAGCAAATTAATTAAAATTTTTCAAAGTAGTTATTGGAGAAACTAGTGAATCACCAAAAAATGAAACTGGGCTCAAATTTAATCACATAAAAAAAAAATTTAAACATAGTGTTATACTTAAAATGTTCACCTTTAGAAGAAAACTGAGGAGAATTCTTTTGTTACTGCAACAAAGGAAGATTTCTTAAGACATAAAGTACAAAAACAAAAAGATGGACAAAGGTGCTATTAAAGGTGCTATTTATTAAAGGTGCTATTAGCTGGCTGAGTTTTTTATCTCATATATAATATCCAGAAATGTAGAAAATGACTCAAAAAAAAAAAAAACAGATAAATAAAATCGCAGTTCTCCTCACACCCAAAATATATTTAAGGACAGACATCGCATAGGAAAGGAACCAAAAACAGTTAATGGACCTGGGAAATTTTTTCCTCATTGGAAATCATGGCTATGCTAACTGAGAAAACATTTTACACTCTAGACTCGTTAGTATGCAAATATTCAACAATGTCAATATTGGGGACACATCATTAAACCACCACTAAGGAGGCTGGAAAGGACTACAGTCACCTGAAAAACAATCCGCTATCTCCTGTGGGGGACAAACGCAGCCTACCTTCAGAAGTCCCTCTTGAAATCTCTCCCTAGAAACACACGTATGGTTCACAGAAGACTGCCCGACAGTCCTGGGCCTGGTGTACATCCTACCAACCAAGCCCCTGGGAGGCATGGCCAGACTGAGTTTATGGACAGCCTGTGCCACATAATGAGACTCCATCTCAAAAAACAAAACCGAACATTTTTTTAAAGGAAAAGAAAAGAAAGCACAATGCTGTTAGACTCCAGGCCTATCAGTACACAGCAAATGGTTCAACTTAACAGGTCCACAAAGGAGCAAAGCTAACATAAGGCGAGAGAAGTCAGTGACGACAGACTTAGAGAGTGGGCTGAATAAAGAACCTTCTAGGATGATGAAACACTCTATATTCTGGCTAGATACGCAAACACATTTACTAAAGTAATATTTGTGCATAACACTAAAATTAGCTTCAAAGAGAACGATTATGGATGGTGTGTGGGCTATTTAATCTTGCTAAGGGAAATAATTTGTTTCACATTCTTAGCCAATAGCAATTTGCACATGTGCACTTTTTATTTTAGAAATTCCAAGTCTCCTTTTAGGGAGCTCAGAGGTTAGGAGCACTCACTGCTTTTATAAAGGATCAGATTTTGGTTCCCAGCACCCATTGTGGGCAGCTCAAAACAGCCTATAACTCTAGGGGATCCAGGGAATCCGATACCATTTTGTGGCCTCTGCAGGCACCTTCACTCGCATTCACACAGACACACACACACATATGTATTTTGTCTGCACATATCTACCACATGAGTGCAGGACCTGAAGAGGCCCGAAAAGGACCTAAGACCCTTTACAACGGGAGGGAACTGCAGACAGTTAGCTACCATGTGAATACCAGAACCAAACATGGGGCTTCTGTCAGAGCGATAAGTTCTCTACCTATGATACTCTCTAGTCCATGTCCCAAATAAAAAAAATTAAATTAAATTATCTTTTTTAGCAGTACATCACAGCCCATTTTAAAACATGTAATGGCTAAGTACTTAAAAGAAGACTACCTGGGTCTTTCTTGTTTACATATGAATTGGCTGAGTGAAAATGCTAGAAAAAAATTAAAGAATAAAAACATTCAGGTTAGCCAGGCAGTGGTGGCACACGCCTTTCACCCCAGCACTTGGGAGGCAGAGGCAGGTGGATTTCTGAGTTCGAGGCCAGCCTGGTCTACAGAGTGAGTTCCAGGACAGCCAGGGCTACACAGAGAAACCCTCTCTCGAAAAAACAAACAAACAAACAAACAAACAAACAAAAACAAAAACAAAAAAAAACAAAAAAAAAACTTCATGTTAAAACAGTTTGGCTGTGTGACTTTATGGGAAAGACAAGAAGTTTACAAACTAGTTATAGAAAATCTCTTGATTGTCTATAATAATGAATAACTGTGTATGATCAGTCCCAGCAGCAAGTAATTGAGGTTACTTGGTCTTGGTACCACCTTCTTTTCTCACAGCTCCTCCCTGAATGGAGGAAAGCAGACTTGATAACTAGTATAAACCATAGCCAGTACAAACATGGGCTTCCACCTCCAGATCAAGCTTTGGGGTGTGTGTGTCTGTGTGTGCACATACACATGTGCTTGAGTGTACAGACACACTCATGCATATACATACTATTATTTAAACTAAATCTGTTAGGCTACACATAAAAAGCTGAACACAAAGCCACGATGAGGGGCATGTTTTCATTCTCCTACCTGTCTTTACTGGGATTGCTATATGCCTCTTCAATAAGCTCCATGTTGTCCAAATCCTTCCATTTGCCTCCATCCAAGAATTGCCATCGATATGGCAAATGAAAATGAACACGATGGCACTTATCTAAAATAGAAACAAAGTAGTGAGACACCCTAGCAGTAAACTGTGTGGTCCAACCCTACAACTATCAATGGGAATGGCCCAGATTACTGACCAGAGAAGGTTCTGTTAAGAGGAAGTTATGCTTTGTTAGTGCAGTCACACCCAGGCATTTACATACTGAAGTACTATGGGTCTTACTATGTGAGTCTTCCCTTTAAATGAGAAATTACAGTGAGTTTTCAAAAGATATGTGTTAGTCTAGAATGTCATGTTTGTCTAGAATGACCATAAAGAAGCTGATCATAAGAAGGCCCCAGTCCTGCAGAGGGCAGTCAAGCTGTTCCTTGTCTCTATGCACATAGAGATGTGTGTGGATGGGCAGAGGTCAGATTCCAGATTTAATTCCAAAAGGAATCCATCCCAGAGTCTAGCTCGATGGCCGAGACAGAAGAATTACAAGTTCAAAATAAAAATAGGGTTGGAAACAGAGTTCAGTGACAGAGTACTTGCCTAGCATAGATTTTAAAAAGCCTGAAGATCAATAGAAGGAAGGAAGGGAAGGAGGGAACAGGGGATGGAGGTCTGAAGGGAGGCAGGAATCCACATAACCTTAACACATCCCACTGAAGGTGGCTTGGTATCCATCAGAATCCATGACTCCCCTCTACTTTCTCTGTCTTTTATGCCACAGGCTCACCACTGCCCTCCCACTTCAAGCCCTTGCACTCTGCCCCATTTTTGCTTATGCTGTCTCTGACACTTTCTTTCAAAAGTCCTGTGAGTTTCTGGTATATTTGTACAGAGATGATGAGGAGGGAGGACAGAAAGGAAAAAAGGCCTAAGAAGTTTACTGAAATAAAGAGATAGCCAAAATGTAACTATTAGAAAGATATTCAACCAGGTGCAGAATGTTCCTATACACAAAAATAGGAAATGGAGAGATTAGTAGTATTCTAATTAAATACATATACAAATGTAGATATTTCTTGTAGAAGCATAAGGAAAGACTTCCATCATTTTGCATGTTTTGAATTGAGTCTTAAGACTTTAGTGTGTGGTTTCCAAAAGTAGGCAACTGGTTAAGCAAAACAAGGAAGGTACAAGTGTGCTGGTGCTATATAAGAACAAAGTCAAATATGCATATACATTTAATATAAAGACACATACATACTAGTATACATGCCACATCTTTCTAGACAGACACTCAAGAAGCAGGACATCACTTTTTTTTTTAAGGACCTACCTGGCTGCTAAGAAAAAGGAGGTTGATAAAGATTCATTTCTTATTAACATTAGTTAACCCATTTTAATTCACATTTTTAAAAATTAATTTAAGCTAATAGTTGAAAATTAAAATGTCCTAAATTCTGCACATTCTTTCTCAATGTCAGACCTTTTCCAAACTCTAAAAAGGTGCTGTGGTTGAGGAGTACCAGAGGAGCCTGTTGATACAACTAGAGCTTGTCAAAGAACAGGCTAGGAGCTGTGCAGACACAGCAAAAAGGGGTCAAAGTCAAGAGGCCTCAGGACACAAGCCGGGGTGTCCAGGCAAGGACAGTTCTTATATTCAACAAGGCAGGACACAGTCATGTTGAGGACTTGCAACTCCTTCATTTGAACAGAGCTTGCGTGTACATGACTCAAGCTGGACTCAGAGACCTATTGGATTCTTGACAAGAAATGAGCCTAGCAAGTAATGAAGCACTGGGCCAGGCTGTAGTTATGGACCAGAGGTTGTGACCAAACCAAGAGTTCCTGTTTCCTGCCTGAAGGACACTAAAGAAAATGAGCAGAGGTGAGCAGAAAGCACCCAGTGTTGAAAAGCTAGGTTGACAAACTCCAAGTACAAGCAAATCCTGCGCAGCCTGAGGAAAAGCTCCATGGAAGAAAACAGATACCAAGAGTTATCTCCACCTTGCCCACCAGACTGAGGCCTCAGAAAGGACTCAGGGACCCAAGGCTGTGGCTAACAGTAGACTTGGAACTGAATGTGGTGGTCAGGCCAATCATAGCTGGAGGTCCCTGGGAGAAGCCACTGCAACCACAGCAGCTGGTAAGAATTTTGGCACAACAGTGGATACAGGAAGCAACCTTCCTCCCTGATACCCTGCTCTCCCTCTCTCTCTCTCTCTTTTTTTTTCCAAGACAGGGTTTCTCTGTGTAGCCTTGGCTGTCCTGGAACTCACTCTGTAGACCAGGCTGGTCTTGAACTCAGAAGTCCGCCTGCCTCTGCCTCCCAAGTGCTGGGATTAAAGGTGTGCGCCACCACCACCACCCGGCGATACCCTGCTCTCTTTATCTTCCTCCTTGCCTCCTCCTAACACCCCAACCTCAACACAATCCAGGCTCTAGGCTTCCTGGCTGAAGTTACATAAATGTCATCTCAATTTGGAAGGCAAAGCACCCACAGCCACACATCTAGAAAGAAGAGCAAATGTAAAAAGTACTCGGCAGCAATGAAAAGTGCTCCAAAGAAAACAGAATAATTTAAGAATCCCTAAACTACAAAGCAGGCAGAAAAAATTGAAGCACAAAATAAGAAAACAAATAAATCTTTAAAAACAAGAATGAAGGGGCAAGAAAGATGGCTCAGTAGGATGCTCTTCGAGAGGATGCAGGTTTGCTTCCCAGCACTGACATGGTAGTTCACAACCTTCTATAAGTCCAGTTCCAAGGGATCAGACACCCTCTTCTGGCCTTCTTGGAACCAGGTACAAGCATGGTACACAGACATACATGTAAGCAAACTACCATACACGTAAGATAAAATTTAATCTGAAATAAAATACATAAAACAAGTGTGGGACAGCACACAGCAAGTGTGTACCACTGGAGAAGGATGAAGCAGACAGAAAACTTTCCACTCTGCTCTGTACTATCTAACTCCTTCACAAAGCAAAGACATTCATAATTACTTGTGTGACACCTAAAGACAAAAAATGAAACACATTTCGGTCACTGCAGTGACAGGACTTGAGAAAGAATCTTTAGTCAAAGACAAGCTGTCAGTGAAGAACACAAAGCTTTTGTGAAAATACTGACCCACACAAGAATTACTATTTGTGGTAAAGGAAGGCAAGAGAGACCACTGGCCCAATACTTGAGGAAACCTTGAGCAATCCTCTAAGTGCTAATACAAGTGCTTCCATCTCTTCACTGAGGTCTTCCCAGTTTCTGAGACTCCCTCAGGCTGTCGCCCTACAGAAGTGGCAATTAGCTTCTGCTAGACTGAGTAGCCACATTTCATGAAGTTCTGTGGCCACTTGACACTTACCTGGTACATATCCAAAGTCCTATATTCCCAAAAACTCATCTACAGCTTCATCTGAAAAATGCAAACAATTTCTTCTATCCTCAAACAGAGCAGATTCAGAACTAGTTTGCCAAGACCCCTGCTCTCTCCGGGGTGCCTTAGAGCAGCTCCAGTCATGAAAAGCAGTTTCCCTTCCTGTGAGAGGGCGAGCAGCTAACTTACCTTGGAAGCTACAGCTCTTCCGAATGTGATACAAGCAGATCTGCTCACTCTCCTCCTGGCCAGGGGTGCCTGGTGATGCAGGACCTGAACTGTCTTTTCTCTCTACAAAGAAACAGCACATGGTATATCAGCTCCCATCCACACTTCTCACGTAGGATTACAGCCCTTCACAGCTAAAAGGAAGGAAGGATTTATCCACCTCTGTGCAAAGTGGCCTAGGCAAACTGACAGAACCTATCCTTCAAGGGATAAAAGGACCCTAGTCACACAGGTGGGCACCTGACTTTTAGGGTGCTCCCAGCACATAGTTTTTTTACTAAGTCTAGGATACCACAGAGGGGTATTTTTGTCCATCCTGACTATCCATCCAAGTCACTAGGAAAAAAAGATAAAAAGGTATTTAAAAATTCACATTTAAATTCTATAGCAAATATTTGTCAATGAAATCTTTAGAACTGGGTACTAATATATGGAAAGTTTTTATCTCCAAATAAAATATTCTTAATTTTAGTTTATTTGAAGGGCTCTTAAAACAAGACAAGTATATTAGGTTCTCTCAAAGTGTACATTTCTTATCACCATTCCAATGTGTCTTTACCTATATATTTACCTCATTCACTTAACCCTAAATAAGAATAAAAACTCATTTATAACCTCTCCTCATTTACTATCCTATCACCTGTCACTCTGTTATCTGCATCTTCCCTTCTCATTTTATAAACTCCCAGATATTTATTCCATAGGCTGGGCCTCAAAATCCACACCTGAGAGACCTGAGCCACTATCTCAGGTAGTGAGATACCTACCTGAGATAGGTATCTATCTCCAGGGTAGTGACTGTTAAGACCTGAGCCACTCAGCAGTAGATCTATCCCTCAGTTTTCGATAAAGTCATAATCCAGATGATGTTCTAAACATCATCTACAGTGAAACCTCTGTATATTTTGGGGTTAACAAAAATAGCTGAAGAGACTTGGAGGACGGCTCAGTAAGTGCTTGCCTTGTAAGCTTGAGGATCGCAGGTCAATCCCCATGAACCCACATTTTTAAAAGTCCAAGTGGGGCTAGAGATGGTTAAGAGCATTGACTGCTCCTCCACAGGACACATGTTCATTTTCGAGCACTTACACGGCCTCTCACTACTATCTGTTAACTCTAGGTCCAAAGGATCTGACACCATTTTCTGATTGGTGGGCACCAAGCAAGCGATGCACTGACAGGCAAAACAGATATTCACATATAATAAAGTAAAAATTTAAGCTGAGTATGGCACTACATGCCTTTAGTCAAAGCACTTAGTTGAGAGAGGCAGGTGGATCTCTGTTGAGTTCAAGGTTAGCCTAGTCTACATCAAGAGACCTTGCCTCAAAACACACAAAACATATATGTGCGTGCGTGCGTGCGTGCGTGTGTGTGTGTGTGTGTGTGTGTGTGTGTGTGTGTGTGTGTGTGTGTGTATATTTAAAGCTGGGCATGACTGGACATGCTTGCAGTCCCAGGGCTAGTGAGGTAGAGACAGACATATAGATCCCTTGTGACTCACTGGCCCAGAGCAAAAAGAGATCTGTCTCAAAAACAAAACAAAACAAAACAAACCCATGGTGGACAGCATTTGAGGAATAGCCTCTACTCATTAGTACATATAACCTCCTATTTACATATGAACATACCTATATATGCACATGTGCACACACACACACACACACACCCTCAAAGTAAAGAAAATACAAAGAAAAACTAGAGGTAGCAAGAACTATTTTTAACTATGATAATCAGATAAGATTAGAAAGGTCAATATGGGGGCTGGAGAGATGGCTCAGCAGTTAATAGCACTGACTGCTCTTCCCAGCAACCACAAGGCGGCTCACAACCATCTGTAATGAGATCTGATGCCCTCTTCTAGTGCATCTGAAAAGAGCAATAGTATACTCATATGCATAAAAAAATAAATAAATCTTTAGAAAGGTCAATATGTTTGCTGGTGGCCTTGGTACTTACCTGCTATTTTAGGAAAAGATCTATTAAAAACATTTTCTGGGCGGTGGTGGCGTACGCCTTTGATCCCAGCACTTGGGAGGCAGAGGCAGGCGGATTTCTGAGTTCGAGGCCAGCCTGGTCTACAGAGTGAGTTCCAGAACAGCCAGG
This sequence comes from Mastomys coucha, assembly GCF_008632895.1. Classification (NCBI taxonomy): domain Eukaryota; kingdom Metazoa; phylum Chordata; class Mammalia; order Rodentia; family Muridae; genus Mastomys; species Mastomys coucha. The sequence continues at coordinate 34,184,288 of NW_022196903.1, forward strand.
GCTATACAGAGAAACCCTGTCTCAAAAAAAAAAAAAAAAAAAATTTCTATCTCAATGGCTGTATGAGTGGATGGGCATGAGGTACCTGGAGGTAGAGGCCTGTTCTCATGTTTGCTAAAGTCTAGTTCAGGCCAGGACAGAGACAAGCACATGGCAAATTCTCAAAGCTGCTGAAATGAAAGAGCAGAGAATTGGAGTGACCAGCCGACAGCCTCTACCATAAAATCCAAATGAACCCCATGCCCTCAAGGGCCATATACAGCAGGTAGTTAAGAAATGATTGTTAAATAAAATATCTAAGCAAGCATAAAGGCATATACTTAAAGGTCTGGCTACTAGAGAAAGTGAGACAAAAGATCAATTTTGTTGACTTTGTAGCCAGTATTGAGAACAGAGCATCTCAAAAAAAAAAAAAAAAAATTCTTGTGTGCATTCTAGCTTAAAATTTTTAGATTTGTGTATTTACTAAGAGTGTCTATAGACATCAGGCAGCTAGAAGAGGGGCACATGAGGAAGAGAACAGCCACAGAGCAGGGAGGGTTAGAACACAAGCAGCTGGGAAACACAGATGGTTAAAGGTTTAAGCATGGATAAGGTCTGGGGCTGGTGGGAAGGAAAAGTAAGGGCGCATTAACTGAAGCCAAGGCTCTCTGGGAAATTATGGAAACATACTGCTCTATATGCTAACTTAAATTAGATAATTTTAAACAGAAATTTCAGTAGAAGTACACTGCATGGATGGACAATTCTTTCCCCACAACACATGGGTTACTAAAGAACCCTCAGCTCCAGGTATGGGATACCTCTCTCTGAGTCATGGATCAAGAAGCCCCAGAGGCACGCCCATAAAAATAACACAGGCATTGCGATTGAGAAGGTTGCTGAAGATACAACATGCTTTGACTGAAAAACATAGAGACAGACAATTGAACTGACCTGAAATCACCCTCCCTGTTGGCTAATTTTCAGTACCAGAATACATAAAGCAGGCCACTGGAGGAGAAAAGTCATCAATGGCATACCTGTGGGAGCCCTGCTGGGCTCACTAAAGAACTCAAAACCGAAACCAGAGACTTAGCTCGCTGGGGGTTTGGAGCCTATGTAAATGACTCAAGGACCAGATACCAGCTCCTTAGGAAGCCGTGATCCTTTGATCCCTCTTCCCCTTCCTGGAATCCCTTGTATCAATGTTTGAGCTTTGATGTCTGATTCTCACCTAAATGCCAATTACATACCTGTACTGTCTTTGAGTATAAATGCTCCCCTGTCATTTAGTAAAACACACCTCGATGAGAACCTCTCCTGGTGTCATGTCTCTTTGTCTCTCTTATCACCCATTTACTTGCAGGACCTCAAGTTCCCGTTCGTGGAGCTCCCACGAGATGAAGTGAAGCTGTGGGCCGGCTTCCTTCACATACCCACAGTGGGTTGTGCAAGCTACAGTATCAGCCTGTCAGGTAAGGTATGACTACTGGTACAGCACAACTTGGGTACAACTGGTCATTGGTAATCAACTGCTTCCTGATTGGATTTTGGCTTGCTCTAAGAGAGAATTCATGCTCCTTACTGCAAACCCAAGCAAAAGTCCAAGGCAGGAGAGGTCATAGGCATTAGAAGGTAACTTCCTACTGTGCTAATGGACATGTCAAACCACCTTTTAAATATGTATTTTATACCCATATATTAGTGGTGCTCTCAACCTTGGTTTACAAAACTTCTTTTTGCAGTGAGCAGCTACCAATGCAGAATTATAACTGGTCAAAGTGCTGAAATTAAGTGACTGTTAAGTGCTTAGCCCTAAATAAGACATTTGTCCCAAGGCTCCTCAAGGCTCAGGGAATAAAGAGGGGGCAGGAAGAATGTAAGAGCTAAAAGACGGGAAGAGTGATGTGAAATGTTGTATTCTACACATAACGTAGCCATTGCACTCACAACAGCTATAGCTTACCTACCTAAGATTAAGCCAGCTAACATTCCATTATGGATGCGAGATAGGCTCATGGGGAGCCTATCGTAGCTGAGGAGGTATTGGCAAGTGATTACTGCTTGGGAGAGGAAGAGACATTTTTCTTTGGTGGTGCAGCCACTGGTCATTGGTAGGATAGCCCCATGCCAACACGCATGTAGTAGGCAACATTAATTAGACCCAGTGGCAAAGGCACTTGCTGCCAAGTCTAACAACCTGGATTTGATCCCTGAGATCCACATAGTCAAAGGAAAGAACAGATTTCCCCAAACTGTCCTTTGACCTACACACATGTGCTATGATACACACATGCATGCATGCACATATACACATATATACATGTACACAAATAAATGTAAATAATTCTTAAAATGATAGCATGAGGGAGCTAAAGAAATTGGACCATGGTAAGAATATTTGCTGCTCTTCCAAAGGACCTGAGTCCAGCACCCACATGAAGATCAAAACCATCTGTAACTCCAGTTCCTAAGGACCTGATGCCTTCTTCTGACTTGTAGGAAGGAGTACTTGCATACATGTGGCATACATTCACAAATGCAACATATACACACAAATAAAAGTTTAAAAGATATTTTTAAAAAAAATCACACAAAAGTTGAAGGAGAAAGTACTGGAAGGAACTGGAAAAAGTAGGAAGGGTATTTAGACTAGATATGATTAAGAATACTATATACATGTATGAAATCATCAAAGAATAACTAAAAATTATTCTTTAAAAGAAAACTCTACTAGGGTCTAGAGATGGCTCTGCCACTGAGAGCAGTCTGCTTTTGCAGAGACCTGGGTAAGAGTCTCAGCATCTACACAGGTGCTTACAACCATCTGTAACCCCAGCTCCAGAGGATTTAACACCTTCTCCTGGCTTCTGCAAGCACCAGGCATGTGTGGTACACAGACAGACATACAAGAAAAGCACTTATGAACATAAAATCTCAAATGGAAATTCCTCTGTCAATAAGCCTGACAGACACTTAGAAAATTCCCACCATACTCACTCATGTTGATGGGTTAGTATGGGCCAGGCACTGTCTAGGTGCTAAAAAGCATCAGAGAATAAGGCCAAAAAAACTTACAAGGGGGAAAATTTGTGCTTGCTCATGGCAGGATGGTCAAAGCCACAGCTTTGCAAATGCCTTCTTGTACTTGTTTGTAGTATCATAAAGAATGCTACTTAATGGACAGTCCTAGAGCTATATAACTAACATCCCAGCTCTAGATCCCTCTGAGAAGAAAAATTCTCCAGGGGGTGGAAGGCAATTTACACAGGGGGAGCTGACCTCATTTCAGTACAGACCCAGCTTCTTCAGAATTAAGAATGTGCCAACCCCAACATGCATCATCTGGAATGCCCTGTTTGACTGTGTCTAGATTCCAACCATCTTCACAATCTAGCAACAAGCTAGGAAAAGATCAATGAGTCTTAATAAGAGACCTACACTTCCACAAAGTCATTCTACTTACTAACCAACAAAAATCCAGGCCCCATGTCCAGAGCCTGCAGCACTTTCCATTAGCCTTACCAGAAGTCCTCTGTGGACCTGCAGGAGAAGGGGGCACTTTGCTGAGGGCTGAGCCCTTATTCTTGATGTCATATGCATTCCGGTAAGTAAAGAGTAGTCTGCTCACCAGGTCAGAACTTAAACCCAACCTTTCCAACTGCTCCAGATTCTCAGAGTTAGTGAACTCGTGGGACCTCTTACAGCTAGTGCCAAACTTGCACTCTCCCTGTAGGAAGTACTGGCAGATATGGAGTTTAATGCACTGCTTTTGGAAGGAGCAAGAGCCGTAGGGTCCATCACCTTTGTTGTAGTGTAGGCAGATCTGTTGACAAAGAGGCAAAGAGACGTCATCACATGAACACTGCATTGAACGCTCCTCAACAGTCATGCCATGGGGAAAAGGGGCCTCATGGTCATTATATTATTTCACCATTCACATGGGCTATCGAGAATTCATCTCTTACTCAAGCTATAGATACCAAAATATTCCCTAAGCTAAAATAACTCCAATCAAGACCTTCTCCTGGGAAGATTCACAGAACTTCAAAGAGGCCAGAGCAGTAGCAGCCTCTTATCTACCTCAATATACCTACCCTTACCTGTACACACAGCCTCATCAAACCAAATATACTTTACTAGTTCATTTTTCCCAATTTTCCTTTCAAAATTCAAAGTCAGAGAGGTTCTTAGGGCTAAGGCATCTCAAAGCGGGCTAGTTTCTCAAGGGAACTAGCATACTCCAAAGCTAAACAGCTAGGGCCGAAAAGATGGCTCAGCAGGTAAAGGAACCAGATGCAAATATGCAAATACAAGGACAAGAGGGAAAAACAACTCCCTGGAGCTGTGGGCAAACCTGTAACTTTTTTTCTGGTTTATTAATACAAGGTCTCCCACAGCCCAGGCTGCCCTCAACATTTATATAGGTAAAGACAGGATGAGTCCTAGTCCTCTGCCTGCACCACTCAAGTGTTAAAATCACAAACACACACCACAATGTACAACTACACACCCAATGACTTGAACTTCAATCAACTGCTCCTTCTCTGCCCCCCCAGGGCTTCAGCCTGGAGAGTGGCCCACCTACTCCACTTGTAGGCACTACATTCCACAAGATGTAGGAAGTTCCCTTGGGGGTTCAGAGGCAGAGCTCACTTCTTTTTCAAGGCCTCCACTCTACAGATGGTCTACCCAAGGGAAAAAGCCAGATAGCAATTCTGATGACTGCCTTAGACAAGCCATTCCAGCTTTTTTTGTTGTTGTTTTTTGTTTTTTTGTTGTTGTTTTTTTGAGACAGGGTTTCTCTGTGTAGCCCTGACTGTCCAGCCATTCACCAGCTTTGAGACTCCATTTTTTGAATCTCTAAAATGGACAGAACTCGCTGGGCAGTGGTGGCACATGCCTTTTATCCCAGCACTTGGGAGGCAGAGGCAGGCAGATTTCTGAGTTCAAGGCCAGCCTGGTC
>NW_022196903.1:34189269-34189765 GCF_008632895.1 Mastomys coucha
AAAAAAAAAAAAAAAAAAAAAAAAAAATTGGACAGAACTCTATCAATGTCACAGAGTTGCTGTGGTTAGTGAACTGAGAACCATGAAAATACCAGCCAATGCTGACATATGAGAGGTGCCAGACCACCCTCTTCCTTACTTATCTGCCCACACCCTACACCAGCCTCATCTGTCCCAACACACCTCTCCCCACAGCATGGAATGTGAACTTTGACAGTGTCTTAAACATTATCCAAATCATCCTCTGACCTTCCTATCCCACCATTTGATTTGCCTCCCTTAAGGGCAAAGCAGGGTGTGTTACCTCTTGGTCAACAATGTCTAGCTGACAATGGACATTCCAAAAAGCTTAGCTGAAATAAACCAATATGAATTTTCAAAAAACAAATATAAGGGCTGGAGAGATGGCTCAAAGGTTAAGAGCACTTACTGCTCTTCCAAAAGTCCTGAGTTCAAATCCCAGCAACCACATGGTGGCTCATAACCATCCATAATG
>NW_022196903.1:34189951-34190992 GCF_008632895.1 Mastomys coucha
TATATATATATATATATATATATATATATATATATATAAAGTTAATATTTATTCCAGTCATGATGCTATGCTACTACTCCTCAAATGAATGACATTCATTGTCTAATATTGAAATATCTGCATTAAAATATGCCAATCTCATCTGTTTGGCTCAAACCAGTAACAGTGCCAAAGCATCCCATGTAGCCAGCCCCAAACATGAAAAACACCCTGCTCAGATCTGCTGAAGAAACTTAAGGCCCAGGGAAGCCCAACAGAGCCAGGGTCCTGCTCACATTAAGGCCTTGGTCAGCACAATGGAAAACAGCAGTGAAGCTAAAGCAGGTCAAATCTGGTGAGTCACCACTCCCTCCAGCAGCACCTGAGCCTGGTAGAGCTGTTCTCGAAATCATACTTTAGTCAAGTCTCCTTCTACTCAAGCCCCTGCCTTCCTTTCCCCTGCCATGAATGTCATCCCTACCCTGCTGCGGTCTAAAAGCTTCTCTATACTTTCTCCTGCTCCTTACCCAATAAACCATTTGTGCTGCTAATCTTCCCCCACCAAATGATACAGAGATAATGCAGTAAGCTTACACAGCTGAGATTTCATGTCAGCTAATGTACATAGTCTCCTGGGTACAAGGGAATGAGCAGAGAGAGTACTGGATGACTGTTAAGCAGTTTTGGAAGGCTTCTCCATAGACTGAAACACCACCCCAAACATACAGCTCCAATTCCTACTATTCAGGGATGGGCCAGCTGGGGTCTCTCATTCTGCTTAATTCTAAATAACACTGGCTTCAGGTGCTGGTCAACCTCACTAAATCACTACAGGAGTGGTGCCAGCCCAACTGATATTGGAGGAAAATTTTCAAGAAATGCCAAGGCTGGTCCAATATCAACAGAGCTGTATATTAAATCCAGTAGATTTAATTAGCAGAGCTGGATATTAAATCCAAGTCTCCTCTGTGCAATAGTTCTTGGTAAAAACGGGGTTCTCAGCACTAAGAGTTATCTATCTTCCAGCCATCTGGCTTCTCCACTACTACTTGCAAAGAAGAG
>NW_022196903.1:34191002-34231522 GCF_008632895.1 Mastomys coucha
CACTACCCTTCTAAACACTCACATCTGGTAAAAGCGAAGGGTCATTCTGAAACAAGAGTTGGCAAAGCTCACTATACGTGAGGTGGTCAACACCATGAGTCCTCAGCACACTCAGGTTGTGATCAGTCTTCAAGTGGTGACCATTCCTACAGTTCTTCCTGCAAAGAAGCAAAGATGTGGTTACAGGCTAAATCTTACCTCCCTAAAATCCCCTATTAGATAGAGTTTCAACTTCCAGATCCTTAGGACGTAAAACTTCTTTTGAAGATAGGGTCATGAGAAAGGTCGTTAAATTAAAATGAGGTCAGTAGAGTACCCCAATCCAACATGAGCCTGACCTCAACATCCCATCCTCCAGAATAGTGAGAAATAAATTTTTGTTGTTTAAGCCTTCTAGTCTGCCAGACATTATATACCTGTAATCCCAGTACTCAGAAGCTGAGGCAGGGGGATCATGAGTTGTAGTCTAGCTGGACAACAGAGCAAGCCTCTGAAGGAAGAGAGGAAGGAAAGAGAAGAAATGGAAGAGAAGAGAGAAGAGAAAGGGAGAGGGAGGGAAACAAAGGTTGGGTCACCCAATCTATGGTACTCTCTATGGCAGCCCTGGTAGACTTACAGAGTTGGTGAGATCATTCTTCATGGCATATTTTTCACAAACACTTCCTGACCCTCCTTATAAGCAGCAGAGAGAAAAAACAGCTATGAAAGCCTATGCTTATTTACCAGGAAGAGATGAGACTGGACAATGTCTAGGGCTCAGGACAACACTTCTCAGCAGGTATGTAAAGAGAACGGCAGGGCCATCATGCAAAAAAGTGTCACAGCACATTGGCCACTCACTAAGCACTTGGAGGAAAACCCTGGGGGTGGGGGGTGAGTCAAGGTAGCACATACCTTTAATCTCAGCACTTGGAAGGCAAAGGCAGGCAGATTTCTGAGGCCAGTCTGGGCTACATGGTGAGTTCCAGGACAGCCAGGGCTATGTAGAGACCCTGTCTCAATCCAATCCATCCCCTCCCCCTGAAAAACAATTGAGCAGGGGTACAGGGAAGGCTCAGTAGTTAGGGGCACTATTCTACTCTTCCGGAGGACTTGCATTCAATGCCCAGCACCCACGTTGGGTGTTTCACTAACACTCTCTCTTCTGGCCTTTGAAGGCACCTGCACTTAAGTGTACCATTCCCTCCACTCTACTCCCCATATAGACACATAATCTATATAATAAAAATAAATCCTTTTAAAAATGCTAAGCAGAGGGCTGGTGAGATGGCTCAGTGGGGAAGAGTACTGACTGCTCTTCGGAAGGTCATGAGTTCAAATCCCAGCAACCACACGGTGGCTCACAACCACCCATAATGAGATCTGATGCCCTCTTCTGGTGTGTCTGAAGACAGCAACAGTGTATTTACATGTAATAAATAAATAATAAAAAAAAATGATAAGCAGAGTGACTCATGCTTCTAAGTATGGGTATACCTGGAAGAGACACAGACACTCCTGGGTCCACCCCTTTTGCAGCTCCCTTCCTCTGTACTTTCAGCCCATAAGCATCTGGTGAGCACATATCAACCAGGCATGGGCACTCCACCCTAAGAACTCAGGGACAAATCTTTAATGACAGTCTGGGTCACCTGGAAAGCCAGGCAAGCAGTATCTGCTTGATGCAGACACTATCATACCTTATTTAACATCTGTAATAAACATCTTGAAAGAATGCCAAATTCCTGGATCCATCCCCAAACCCTTTTCTCCTACTAGCTCTCTGATCTCTGTCAAAAGTTAACACCTCTCCTCCCCTACAGATCAAAAATCATGAAGTCATCCTTGACTCCTCTCTCCCACCTGGTGAATGCAACAGAAAAGAACTCAAACATGGAGTGGAAAGTCTGAGGTCAGCTGTGGTAAGAATACAGTAGCACCAAAGGAAAAAGGCACTGCAGAGTCTGGATCCAGGAAAGAACTGAGGAGAGGCCACAGGAAGGTATAAAACAAATAAGCCACATCCTCAGAGGTTAGGAAAAAGTTGACAAAATGAGAGGAGAAGAAGGGAAGATAAGTTGGTGCTGCCAAATCCAAGTATACAAATAACTGCAATAATGGCAACTAAAACTTAGCGAGAGCATTTACTATGCAACAGAGGTTGCCTAAATGTCTCATGAGTTACTTCATTCAGTCCTCAACAAACCTGTACGGTAAGTAATCTCATCATCACTGAGGGGACAGAGTCAGGATTACTAGCCAGCAAAGAGCAGAGCTGGGTTGAAACAAGGTGACTAGCTCATGGGACCATGCTCTTGATCAGCAGGCACACTGCCTCCTGAGCACAGGGCTAAAAGTAAGTCAGGGACTGAAGACTCCTGGGGGGGGTGGGGGATGTTTCTTAGAGAGCTAACCTGGTGATCAAGAATACAAGTCACGGGAAAGTACACTTAATCACACTCACTTTCCATTATCCATTGGAAAAAAATATGTAGGAAACTACCTAGGACAAACCATGGGAAAAGAAAAATGTCCAGATTTCTGATACAAAATTTGAGCCCAAATGTTGGGAGTTGGTATAAGAACAGATCTTCCTTCCATGATTATTTTACCAACTAAGCACATTATAAAGATTCACCAGGTAGATGCAGTGGTGCATGGCTTTAGTCCCAGAAGCAGAAAGACTCTGTGAGTTGGGAGGCCAGCCTGGTCTACATAGCAAGTAGGCCAACATATCTAGCCACTTGCTCAATATGGTATTCATTCATTCATTCATTTATTCATTCACCAGCCAGTCCTGTCATTGCAATCAAGCCAGCCACCACTTGCTATGTACCCTCTTTTTCTGGACTTGTTACTCTTTCACCCCAGAGATGTCTCATTCTTGCATGACAGAGTTCCTAGAGTTCTACCCTCTCTGTAGGCCAACCTTCTCCTACAGGTCTGTTTGGTCTACTTCTGTGACTGGGACCACAGTACTTACCACTTAGCAGCTTCCAAATCAACACGTAAGGGTTTTAGCCTTCCTTTTAAGTAAAGAACTCCAACCCTCTCCGGCTTTCAGTCCACAGTGGGAACAGAAACAAGAGTCACCATCTCTCCCACAGCCTCTCTTCACACCGGCACGCTCCCCTTTAACTTCCCCAAATCTCTTGCATATAGCTTGTCTGGACAAGTTCTAATCTGTATTACTTCTGAATAAATGAGTCCTAGAGACCACACTTCCCAGACCATACCCGTCAGGTAGAGGTGGGAGGCAGCTTCTGATAAATGGGATATTTATTACTTCTAGACCTGGCCCACACAAACTTCCCACCAGAGCCTCCCTTCATCCCCCAGAACTTGATGCTTAGAACTGCCTTAAAAATATTGAGGGTGCAGCTGTATTTGCCAGCATGGATCCCTGACTGACTGCACAGGTCAAGGTTACTAACCCAAGGTAACTATTAACCTGACATCATAAAAAATGATGTCTACTGTGTTATAGCAAAAGGAAGCAGGGAGGGAAGAAACTAATCCTCCATGATAACTGGACTAGCTTCGAAGCACCAAGTCTCAGCATCCTCTCCTAACACAGCATCCCCGCACCATTACCCAAGACACATTCCTAAAACAAAAACCCCAGGGCTGACTTTTTTGTTGTTGTTTTGGTTTGGTTTTTTGGTTTTTTGGGTTTTTTTTCGAGACAGGGTTTCTCTGTGTAGCCTTGGCTATCCTGGTACTCACTCTGTAGACCAGGCTGGCCTTGAACTCAGAAATCTGTCTGCCTCTGCCTCCCAAGTGCTGGGATTAAAGGCGTGTGCCACCACCGCCCGGCCAGTGCTGACATTTAACAGACCTTTAAGGTGAGGCCCAAATTCTTCAGTATAAACAGATTTCACTAATCACCTTGCAGGTGCAAGCAGAGAGCAGCCCAGACTAATAAGGACATAAAGTGTGGTGTCAGAAAGAAAAGAGAAAGAGCTCAAAAAAAGCAAATAATCTTTCAGCTCCTGCCCAAGGCACTAAAGAGCAAACCAGGAAGGGCATTCCTGACACGGCTCTGCCACCAAATGCACCAAAGAAGGGGTGGGGTGTGTAGGAAGGTCTGTGGCTAGGGGAGAGCGGGAATCCCCTACGGATTTTGAAAATCTGAATTTGCCTTCTAAGAAGGCAAACAAGAGTAAAGTGGCACTTCCAAAGCTTCTTTACAGCTGTGACCAAAAGCCTTGCTGCCCGCTCCTCAAAGCGACCTTTCCCAACCAGCCCTGAGGACAAGCTTCCCTCCTGGGAGCCATACTGCCACACTCAGGTGTCCCTCTTGGCACCCGAGCCACTCCACCACACACTGCCAGTCACTAAGTAGGTGATCAATGAACATACTGGAGAGTGAAAGGACGGGTGAGGCTGAGGAACTGTCACCTAGCTGTCTGCCCCAATCTCAGGACGAGAGTGGAGGCCCCGGGGAATGGAGAGCCGGGAGCATCCGCCCATGCCCATCGTTGGCGTCCTTACCCAGTCCTTAGGAACTTGCAGTTGCCATAGATGAGAAACTTGCAGAGATGCAGCTGCGCGCAGAGCCCGGTGCAGCCTGGCTTGGGGCCCTGGTGCGCGCGGCACAGACGCAGCGACGACACGGCCAGCACCACGCGCTGCGAGGCCGCCGCCGCGCCCGCCGCGCCCGCCGGGCCCGCGCCGGCCCGCGAGGCCACCACGAAGCGCCCGCGGTCCCGCAGCAGCCGCTCCAGCGCGTCGGCGCCCAGGCTCGTTCGCAAGCGGCGCCGCAGCTCCTCCAACTCCAAGGCGCCCCCCGCCGCGCACAGCAGCTGGGTCACCTCTGCCACTGCCACCGCGGCCTGGGCCATGGCCGTCGGACCGAGGCTTAGCACCACGGGCGACAGAGCTGTTCACCGGGCCCGGTCCCACTGTTCCACTGGAAGGAAACGAAACCGAAAGCCGGTCTCGGCCAGGAAAACAGGAGCCCTGGGGCCTTGCCACGCCCCCGGGCCGCAGCTGAGGAGCCGGCGCCCTCGTCTCAGGGCCGTCAGCTGGGGACCGCGCGGCTCGACGGCGGCCGTCGCGCGCGCGCACTGGGCGATCTGGCGTGCCTCGAGGCGTCGCGCGGCCGGAGACGCGGCTAGACGGCCGGCCCGCCCTCCCAGGGCCGGACCCGACCCGCGTCTGAGGAAGAAGGGGCCGCTTCCTTCGAAGCAGCGAGCGCCCTGCGCCGCTCCGAGTGGCACCTTCAGCTAGGCCCGAGGGACGCCCGGAGTTCCGTCAGCGACCTCGACCTCGAGCAGCCGAGCGAAGTTTCCAGACGGCGCCGACCGGTTGCGGCCGGTTGGCGCGTCTGCCAGCGCCGCGGCGCGTTCAGGGGGCTCAGAAGTCGCCAGAGTCCCAAAAGCGGGCTTGGCGGGCGGACCACGGAAGCGGGACTGCGGACCTGGTCCCACCCGACCCCGGAACAAACGGAAACAGTGGCTAGGAATTGCAAGACCCGCCTCCGGGGTGCCCTAGATTTCATTTCGGCTTTTGTAGCGGATTCCGCATTTCCAAAAGGAAAGGGTAGGTGTGTCCTTTAAAAGGGCCGATCCTTCTTCCCTTGTCCCTTCTGAATAAAGATGTGCACGTGTTTCAAGATTCTCCACCGGAAAGAACTCTCCTGTATGTTACCCTGGGAGCTGAACGTTTTGGGGTGTTAGTAAACGGGGAATACCTATTAAAATATGACTTTTGTGCATCCCCATTCCTTCCTCTAGGAATCTCCCAGAAATAAAAGTATTAGTAAGTCAGGTTCACAAGAGGACAGGGAACTTAAAAAAAAAAAAAAAAGAGTTTTACAGACACGTTAATTCTCTGGTTTTGACCTAGAAGGACATTCATATGTTGTGAGAAAAGATCGTTACAGAGCAATATTCCACGGGGCCGATTAGGGCTTAAGAGGCCTTACTGCTCTGGTTCAGGACCCTGGCCCAGTTCCCAGCACCCACGGAGGAGCTCACAAATCACAAGTGTCTGTAACTCTAGTTCGAGGAGGGATCTCACACCCTCTTCTGGACGCCTCAGACAGACACCAGGCACACACTAGTGAACAAGCAGGGACAACTGGAAGGCAGAGGCAGGTAATCTCTGAGTTCTAGGCCAGCCTGTGTTTGAAAATGTACGTGGTAGGATGTTTTTGAGTGAGCATGAAGGAAGCTCAACAGTTTGGTTACCGTGGAGTGTGGGAGGTACTAGGAAAGTGGAAAAAGGAAAGGTGAAGGCCGAAAATTGGGAAGTGAGTGCTTATAAAATTAACTTAAGATGAATATAAAATTCTAAGTATAAAATACTACAGAAATGGAGAACTGAGGGTATGGCTCCTGGGCTCAATCCTTAGGAAGGTGGGTGGAATATTACTACAAAATGTAAGGAAATGGGAATAAGTGAGATGGTTCAGCAGGGAAGAGCACCTACTGCTCTTCCAAAGGTCCTGAGTTCAAATCCCAGCAACCACATGGCAACTCACAACCACCAGTAATAAGATCTGACGCCCTCTTCTGGTGCATCTGAAGACAGCTACAGTGTACTTATTTATAATAAATAAATAAATAAATAAATAAATCTTTACCTGAGCAAGCGGGGTCTACCTGAGTGAGCGGGGCTGACAGGAGGGAGCACAGGTCCTAAAATCAATTCCCAACAAGATGAAGGCTCACTATCTGTACAGCTACAGTGTGTACTCATATAATACAATAAATAAATAATAAATAAATCTTAGAAAAAAAGAAAGAAAATGGGATTAGACTAGACCAATTGGCAAACCCCGAGACCCAGTGCTCAAAAAAGTAAGGTGGGAACTAGAGAGATGGCAAACATTATCCTCTGACCTTCACATGTGTGCTTTGGCACACACATACATATACATACACATAATAAACTAAAAAAAAAGGATGGAAAGCTCTAGAAATGACATCCTAACACACACACACACACCCCACAAAAAAGACAAGCATGCTGGGGCTGTAACTCACTGGTAGACTATATAAACATGCAACACTAGACTCAATTCCCCAGCATTAACCCTCACCAAAAATGAAAAAAAAAAAAAGTATAAAGACTAGATTTGGGGGTCTCAGAAGTTAAGAGCACTGACTGCTTTTCCAGAAGTCCTGAGCTGTGGAGAGTGTTTGGGGCTGCTTGGCAGGACATTGGCCAAGGACAAGGAAATGGGCTTCAGGCAGGAATCTAATTTTAGGCTAGAACAGGGAAGTAGCCTTCAGGCATGAATATGACTTTGGGCTGGGCAGTGGTGGCGCACGCCTTTAATCCCAGCACTTGGGAGGCAGAGGCAGGTGGATTTCTGAGTTCGAGGCCAGCCTGATCTACACAGTGAGTTCCAGGACAGCCAGGGCTACACAGAGAACCCCTCTCTCAAAAAATCAAAAGGAAAAAAAAAAAAGAAAGAAAGGAAAAGAATATGACTTTGGACAGGGAAGTAGGTTCAGACACCTTGGTCATCCTGATTAGAAACAGTGGTCATGGAAGTAAGTGATCACACGACTTTGTTTATTGCCTTGCTTGTTCCTTGACTATTTGTGTTTATTGTACTGCTTGACCTTATTACTTGCATGTAGTTTAAATGATATAAAATCGGATTGGGAAAAAATAAACCCACCTCAGCCTCAGAACTGGCTTGGGTCATGCTACAATGTTGTCTAATTGTCATTTTTCTTTTTAATCCTCACTCCTGCCCTAGAGAACCTGTTGACTGACTGAGCTGGCTTGGCCACTGAGCTCAATTCCCAGCAACCACATGGTGACTCACAACCATCTGTAATGGGATCTGATGCCCTCTGATGGTGTGTCTGAGGAGAGTGACAGTGTACTCATATACATTAAATAAATAAATAAATCTTTAAAAAAAAATAAAAGCTAGATTGTTAACAAGGACAAATGAGAAAGGATTGGGGGGGAGGTGGAGGGCACTTTATTTTCTTGGACTATTTTTCATGGTTTTGATATTTTGATAAATATTTTTATTTAGTTTAGACATTTAACTGTTTACTTGTACTTTTGTTATTGCTTTGAAGTAATACCTTATTATTTTCATTCTTGGATGTGAAACAAGTGCTCTTCCATAAACATTCCCCCATTTTAATACCATGACTGTCTGGAAAGACAATGTCAGTAAAAATAGTGGGTCCCTCCATAAAAGCAGTCAAGAAGCTGGCAAGTCCTATAACTTTCTCAGAGCTCTGGACGTTTACCGAAAGCATGCAGGCAGCTCCTCCACAGCTTAATGGAGATAGCAGCGAACTCTCAGGAAGAGTAGCCATTTTCATAGCCTTTTCTCTTACTCAAGTTCTACCTTAACCATGACGCGCTTCGCTACCCCTGTAAAATGACAACTCATATTCCTAACATCTCTAGCAAGGGAGCAGACAGGGTTGGAGTTCTTTGAAAGGCTCATCTCAGAGGCCACTGTGGAGGGACTTCTAAAAAGGCAGATCTTCATGTGGTCTCATTGGAACTAGCAAAGTCATAACAATGCCCTATCCTCCCAAGAGAGCATAATTATTAAATATTTTAATATCATGGCTGAAGCCATGAGTAAACAGTTGAGGAAAACGATAGACTAACCAAAAAGCTGAACAATTCAGGGCATTGAAAATATTGAGAATATTGTATGAACCCACACTGGCACAAATACATGCACAGGACCGCTAAGATGTTCAGGAAACACAAGTTCTGTCTGACACTCAGACTCTTTACCCACAGGAAACAAAAGCTATGCATACTTGCAAACTGTCTGACTATGGAAAGCATTTACCAAAACATTCATAGAGCTCCTGGACAAAGATGGATATTGGTTATGGATGTTTAAGCATGCAGTCATTAGTTGAGAGGTAAGCTAATCAAGTAGTCACACAGTGCAGATGCACACCTTAGAAAATTAGTTTGGAAAAGTCATTAGACAAACACACCAACTAGTTCATCAAGCCCTAAGAAAAGAAGAAAATAGGACTTTGGAAGCTGCACACTATTTGAAAGTCCATCTTCAAGTAAATTGTGACATGTCTAAGGAAATAAGATGTGACCCATACAAAGGAAGTCAAACAGCTCCTAGGACTTGGAGAGATGGCTCTGCAGTTAAGAGCACTGGCTACTCTTCCAAAGGACTCAGGTTTGATTCCTGGCAATCATGCAGCAGCTTATAACCAACCATAACTCTAGTTCTGAAGAATCAAATGTCCTCTTCTAGCTTCCTTAGGCACCAGGTGCACAGATATAAAGGTAGGCAAAACACATAAAGTCAATGAAACATCTCCTGACAAGTCCTGATATTGGACTTTAAAAGTCAGAGAAATGTTCAGAGGGCTCAAACTCTATAAAGCATGAAAGCATGAGAATAGTGTCTAGTTGAACAGAAAATATCAGTAAAAAAACAGATTATAAAAAGAACTGAGCAATTTTGTACAATAACTGGACAGAGAAAGAGAAGCTCATTGATACTTAGCATTAGATTTAAACAGACCACAGAAAAAGAAAAAGAAAAAGGAACAGAATATTTGAAGATAGGTCAATTAAGGTTATCTGGTTTGGGGGACAATTTTAAAGAATGAAGAAAAATGAGCAAACACCATCAGCTGTACATACACATACAATCCAGTTCCAAGAGATCCAGTGGCTTCTGTGGACCCTGACTGGTTACAGGGTACACGGAAGTAAATGCAAGGAAAACACCCATACATACAAAATAATTACTGATACCCGAAAAAAGAATACAAAGCAAACCTAGGAGGTGTAATGAAAACAGTGTTAGGAAAATAACAATAAGATGAATAGCTGTCAATGCCTAACTGAAAAGACCTCAAATCAATAAACTAATTTCCTAGGAAAAATATCCAAAAGAGGAAGTAATTTAGAGTAGAAACACAATAGAGACTAGGGAAATAATACAATGAATTATTAAAACCAAAACATAGTTCTTTAACATTTAAAAAAATTACCAAATCTTCACCTAGAATAACTAAAATTATTAATAACCAAAATTAAAAAGAGTCATTATTACTGAGCTTATAGAAATAAGGGTTATAAAATATAAGTCATATTTCTAGTTCTGTATTTGATGCTCTGACTCTGGATGGACTGACCACCTTTCCCTGGGCTAAAGCCTAAGAAAACTCAGGCTTTACTGGTGGGTGTGCCTTTCACTTGCAAAGGGCTGAGCTGAGCCCACACTTACAACCACCTCTTTTCTTGCCAGAAGTTCACCATGGGTTCTCACAGCTGGGCAGGCATTTCCTTTCTCTAATTGCCCCAACTCCAGATTTCTGACATCAGGAGAAAGCCAGTCCTTGTAATCTCCCACAGGCTGATGAAATTATTCAGATTAGCCTATGCTAACTCACCCTTCATCACCTGTTCTTTCTCAAGGCATCTCTCACAATAAAGGCGCTTGCCCACGTTTCCCCTGCTCTCTGCCTCTGTGTATTCTTTAGTGGCATGATGAGCCTCTTCTCTCTCAATCTAGAAACTCCATTCATGAGAGTTGTGACTTGCCATGTACAAGTTACATTTACTGTGTGTAAATCTGCACACATGGCACGTGTGGAGGTCAGAGGACAACTTTTTTTTGGTCAGGGTTTCTCTGTGTAGCCCTGGCTGTACCAGAACTCACTCTGTAGACCAGGCTGGCCTTGAGCTCAGAAATCTGCCTGCCTCTGTCTCCCAAGTGCTAAGATTAAAACCATGTGCCACCACCACTGGCCAGAGGACAATTTATGAGAGTGAGTTCACTCCTTTCATCATGTGAGTCCCATGGATTAACTCCGGTCCTGAAGCTTGGCAGCAAACACTTTGACAAGGTGAACCATCTTTGTCATCTATGAGTAATCATTTAACAGTTTATGAAAGATTTGGGGTTTTTAAAATATTTTTTCACCCATCCCTTTCTTCCCTTCAGCTCCTTCATGTACTCCCTTGCTTTCTCTCAAATTTATGGACTCTTATTTGTGTGTGTGTGTGTGTGTGTTTTGCAAAGCTGGGTCAAGGGGATAATATGCTATTTACATATGCATATATTCCTAAATATATATTTATATATTCCTGAATATATTCCTAAGCATACAAATTTATATATTCCTAATAAAAATTATATATTTCTAAATATATAAACACAACCTGCTCAGTCTATACAGTGTCACTTGGATGCGTGTGATTTCAGGGCTGACCACTTTTTATTGGATAAATGATTGGAGGGTGTTCTTCCCTGGAGAAGACCATTTCTCCTGCTTTTATAGCATTTCTTAGTTGACAATAGCAATTATTCAAGGTTTTAAGATTAAACCAAAGAATCACTATAAAAAGTCCAGGTGGAAATGTCTAGCAGATCTTGGGATCTGTGAGTCTAGCATTTATAGAAGAGATAATACTAAAATTTTGAAAATAAACATAGCACTTGGTTCCACCGGGGCTGAATGAGGTCATCTCAGAAGAGTATAAATTGAGAAGAAAGGGATCCCAGGAAGCTTCCCCTTTAATGGAGAAAAAAGAAACTGATAGAGCTATGAAGGTTTAGAAGAAGCCAGTGGGATAAGAGGATAATGGAGAATATGGGGTCATGAAAGCCAAATATTTTAATAAGCGATAATCAGCTGCATTGAATGCTATCAAGAGGTTAAAAGAGGATAGAAATATCTATTGCTGCACAACAATAACCCCCAAACTTTGTAGCTAATAACAGAAATTCTTTTTTTTTCTTCAGAGGTCTGAGTTGATAAGGCTTGGCTTCATAGGTCTTCTCTTGGCACATTAAAAATCCTGTGGTAGCTTTCAGCTGGGACCTTAGCTATGGTTAGATGATCCACAGTTGCCTTCCCCCTTCAGCATCAGTCTTCTCATCTTACTACTTAGAAGCCTAGCCTGAGCTTCTTTAGAATTTGCTGGGCTGGCGAGATGACTCAGTGGGTAAGAGCATTGACTGCTCTTCTGAAGGTCCTGAGTTCAGATCCCAGCAACCGCATGGTGGCTCACAACCACCGGTAATAGAACTTGCTGGTGGCTGACAAGAGAACAAGCCCCATGTGTATGTTTGTCAAGTCTCTGGTTTTTCATAGTAGTTCCTGGCTCCCTCCTCTGTTTTCCTTTACAAAAGCTGGCTGGAGAGATGGCTCAGCAGTTGAGAACAGTTCTTCCAGAGTACCCAAGATCCATTCCCAGCCTATAGCTGCCTGTTAACTGCATGTAGCACAACACACACACACACACACACACACACACACACACACATACACACACACACACACACACACACACACACACACACCAAGTTTAAAAATAGTAGTAATAAAAACAAGTCTAAATAATGACTTATGTTAGCAGCTTTCTCGGTCTGCTTTCCAAAAGACATTGAAAATGGAGGATACTGAATTCTAGAACTACATCCTTCATTTTTGAGCTCGTACAGTTTAGGTTTTCTGGGTATTGAGTTATAATCCACTCCACTAAACAAAAGCTCTTTGATACAAGTCTTTATTTTGACCTTTATGTCAAAATGCCCTTCAGATTCTATACCACCAGCTACTTGATTTCAAATATGAGGCCACATTTACAAACAGCCCCTATACATTGATTGGCTAAGGCCTGAGGGAGGAGGTACAGAGACAGTAAAGGCCCCAACTGCTCTAGCTCTCCTTAACTGGAAACGGGGAAAGAAGCTGCACAGAGGAAAGGCAGCCAGCCCTCTGAAGAGTTTTCATTCAGGCCTTAGAGGAAAAGCTCACAGATTATCTCAAAGACAGTGTTCAAAGGCCCCAAGTGGTAGTCATAAGAAGAAGTATCTTATTTTGTGCCCTGTTGAACATTATTGACAATGGAGAAAATCCCATAGTGGGGAGTGTAAGCCTTGAGCTGCTGACCAGGGCTTCATACCAGTCGTAAGAGCAAATTATTGCCTTGACCCAGCTTTAGTACTACTGTAGCAAAATACATTTTATATTTCCTTAGCTCTGCCAGAAGAGAACCTATCTTGTTCCTGTTACCCACCCAGAGCCTCCCTAGCACAGTACCCAATATTCAGTAAATATTTGAGGAAGGAATGAAGGCAGTATGTCACTCATAATCTCATCACCCAGAAAAAGCCCAGAGATTTTTCCCTAGAAATGTATAAGCTAGAATCTCTTCCAAATATCACTTGATTTAAGGTAAAATGGTCATCCTAAGAATCATAGACAGGCTAATGGATCTTTAAAGAGTCCCATCCTTCAGCATTCACTACTATGGTCAGAAGGATCAATACTGATAATGTACTGGTAACAAAAATATATTTTATATGGACTTATAAACAATACTAAGTTGTCTGAGGGGCATGTGTGTTAAGGATGTGTTGTGTATAGGTTTCCTTATAAGAGGACATTTAGACACAAAAATGAACAGAAGGAAGATGATGTGAAAACATACAGATCACCATCTGTAAACAAAGCAGAAAGGTTGGGAGTATATCTTTACCTCAACATTATCTAAGGCAGCAAGGCACCAATCCTACTGGGATGTTTTTTTGTTTTTGTTGTTGTCAATATGATGGAATTTAGAATTACCATGGAAACAAACCCTGGGCATGGCTTTGAGAGACTCTCTGGATTTAGGTTAAGTAAGATGGAAGACCCATCCCAAATGTGCTCAGTTCCATCCAATGGGCTGGGATCCTAGATTGAATAAAAAGGAGAAATTGAGCTATACAGTTTTTTGCTTCCTTATTGCAGCTGCAGCATAAGCAGCTACATCAAGAATCTGTCCTGATGACTTCCCACCATGATTGACTGTAGCTACAAATGGTGTACTAAAATTAACCCCTTCAGATTGTTTCCCAGGTATGTTGTTTGAGCAACAAATAATTAATATACCTGCAGATACTTTGATCTCATGCTTTTGACCTCTAAAACCTTAGTAAATAAATTCCTCTTGTTGAAATCATTACAATCCCCTGCCTGGACAAATCCATCCAAGAAGTGGATGCCCCCCATCCAAAAAGAAGGAAAGGAGGAAAGAAAGAAAGAAAGAAAGAAAGAAGGAAAGAAAGAGAGAGAGACAGAGAAAGGAAGAAGAAAGGCCCCATTTGAGAAATGGGTATTTTGTTTACATTTCAAATGTTATCCCCTTTCCCAGTTTCCCTTCTGCAAACACCCTATCCCATCCACCCTTACCCTGCTTCTATGAGGGTGCTCCTCCACTCACCTACCCACCCACTCCCTAGCATTGCTTTACACTGGGGCATCAAGCCTTCACAGAACCAAGGGCCTTCCCTCCCATTGATGCCGGATAAGAACCCTTCAGCTCCTTCAGCCCCTTCAGTCCTTCCCCTAACTCCTCCATTGGGGTTCCTGTGCTCAGTCCAAAGATCAGCTGCAAGCATCCACATCTGTATTGCTCAGGATCTGGCAGAGCCTTCAAGAGACAACTGTATCAGGCTCCTGTCAGCAAGGACTTCTTGGCATCAGCAATAGTGTCTGGGTTGGTGTCTGCATGTGGGATAGATCCCCAGGTGGGGCAGTCTCTGGATGGTCTTTCCTTCAGTCTCTGCTCCACACTTTGTCCCTGCATTTCCTTTACACGGGAGCAATTCTGAGTTAAAATTTTGGAGATGGGTGGGTGGTCCCATCCCTCAACTTGGGGGGCCATGCCTAACCTCTGGATATGGTCTTGACAGGTTCTCCCTCCCCTTTATGGGGTATTTCAACTAATGTCATCCCAATGGGATCCTGGGAGGCTCTTGCTTTCCTGGCATCTGGGACTTGCTCGTTGCTACCCCCAGTTCCCCATCCCCCATTGCTACACATCTCTGTTCAAATTTCTAACCCTCTGTACATCTCCTCCCATACCTGATTCTGTCCTTCTTTTTCCCCTCCCACTCTTCTCTTCCTCCCTAGTCCCTCCCACCCTCTATTTCCCTTGATTATATTGTTCCCCCTTCTAAGTAGGACTGAAGCTTCCACTCTTTGGTCTTCCTTCCTATTGAGCTTCATATGGTCTGTTGAGTTGTATCCTGGGTATTCCACACCCTTTGCCTAATATCCATTTATCAGTGAGTACATACCATATGTATTCTTTTGTGACTGAGTTACCTCACTCAGGATGACATTTTCTAGATCCATCCATTTGCCTGCGAATTTTGTGAATTAGCATAGATTGTTCAGAATTGACAGTACATCTTGGTAGATTTTTCCTTTGTTGAGTATGAAGTATCCTTATCTTTTTTGATAACTTTTGGTTGAAAGTCGATTTTATTTGATATTAGAGTGGCTACTCCAATTTGTTTCTTGGGACCATTTGCTTGGAAAATTGTTCTCCAGGCTTTTACTCTAAGATAGTCTTTGTCACTGAGGTGAGTTTCCTGTAAGCAGCAAAATGCTGGGTTCTGTTTACGTATCCAGTCTGTTAGTCTGTCTTTTTATTGGAGAATTGAGTCCACTGGTGTTAAAGATATTAAGGAATAGTGTGGCTGCCTGCAGTCACACACAAACGAGTCTTCTGGAATGGGAGTAGGAGCCTGCGAAAAATTAAGGGAACTGGACTGCAAGAAGGGATTAAAAAATGAGACCTAGGCATGGTGTGCTTTCAGTCCTCCATTATTATTCAACTCTTTGGTACAAGCAGGTAGGTAGAGAAAAACCCCTTTCTCAGTCTGTCAGCATCTCTTGGTCCAATCAGAATCTTCATTGTCAGCCTCTAGAGGCGGGACTTCTGGCGTAAGAGGCGTGGCTATTAGCAGGAGCTTAGAGAGAGGCGTGGCTATTTGTGGCAAGGCAAGGTCTGAAAGAACCAGCTCTTAGCTGGAGGAGGGTCACCGAATGGAGATTGCTAATTCCTGTTATTTTTGTTGTTAGAGGTGGAATTATGTTTGTGTGGCTATCTTCTTTTGATTTGTTGAAAGAAGATTACTTTCTTGCTTTTTCTAGGGTGTAGTTTCCCTAGTTAGCTTTCCATATATTATCTTTTGTAGGGCTGGATTTGTGGAGAGATTTTGTGTAAATTTGGTTTTGTCATGAGGTATCTTGGTTTCTCCATCTATGGTAATTGAGAGTTTTGCTGGGTATAGTAGCCTGGGCTGGCGTTTGTGTTCTCTTAGGGTCTGTATGACATATGCCCAAGATCTCAGAAGTTTGGTGTAATTCTGATAGGCCTGCCTTTATATGTTACTTGACCTTTTTCCCTTACTGCTTTTAATATTCCTTCTTTGTTTTGTGCATTTGATGTTTTGATTATTATGTGACGGGAGGAATTTCTTTTCTGGTCCAATCTATTTGGAGTTCTGTAGGGTTCTTGTATGTTCATGGGCATCTCTTTCTTTAGGTTAAGGAAGTTTTCTTCTATAATTTTGTTGAAGATATTTACTGGTCCTTTAAGTTGGCAATCTTCACTCTCTTCTATACCTATTATCCTTAGGTTTGGTCTTCTCATTATGTCCTGAATTTCCTGGATGTTTTAGGTTAGGAGTTTTTTGTATTTTGCATTTTCTTTGACTGTTGTGTCAATGTTTTCTATGGTATCTTCTGCACCTGAGATTCTCTTCTAACTCTTGTATTCTGTTGGTTATGCTCACATCTATGACTCCTAATCTCTTTCTTAGGTTTTCTATCTCCAGGGGTCTCCCTTTGTGATTTATTGTTTCTTTTTCCATTTTTAGATCATGGGTGGTTTCATTCAATTCCTTCACCTGTTTGGTTGTGTTTTCCTGTAATTCTTTAAGGGATTTTTGTTTCCTCTTTAAGGTCTTCTACCTGTTTACCTGTATTCTCCTGTATTTTTTAAAGGGAGTTATTTATGTCCTTCTTAAAGTCCTCTATCATCATCATGAGATGTGATCTTAAATCAGAGTCTTGCTTTTCTGGTGTGTTGGGGTACCCAGGGATTGCTGTGTTAGGAGAACTGGGTTCTCATGATGCTAAGTAGCCTTGGTTTCTGTTGCGGGGTATGTTCTTGCCCTTGCCTCTCACCATCTGGATATCTCTGGTGTTAGCTGGTGTTAGCATTCTATCTAAACTCCACCCCACAGTTACCTGGCAACAGCCAGGTAAGCTCCTCCCCACAGTTACCTAGCAATAGCCAGGTAGGCCTGACCCACTATAAAAGGGGCTGCTTGCTCCCTCCTCTCTCTTGCCTCTCTCTCTTTTTGCCCTTTGCTCTCTTGCTCCCTCTTGCTCCCCGTCTCTTCCCATTCACTTCCCCCCTCTCTCCACGTGGTCATGGCCAGCCTCCACTTCTCTGCTCTCCTCTCTGCCTCTACTACCCTCTTAACTCCCCTCCCCATGCCCTGAATAAACTCTATTCTATATTCTACCATCGTGTGACTGGTACCTCAGGGGGAAGGGATGCCTTGGCATGGGCCTGCCAAAGCACCCTCTTCCCCCATACCTCACCACACCCTCATAGAACATGTCTTATACCTCTTTATCTTTTTATAAACACATCAGCTGGTCTTGCTGTCTCTGACTGTGGCTTGCCCCTCCTGCAAGCCTGTGTATGTCAGTACTCCTGGGAGACCAGTTCTCTCTGGGCAGAATTTGGATATGGAGTACTGTGGATAGGGTCAGCTCTGAGCACCGATGGAAACCAGAAGGATCCTGTTCCAGATCGCTCCTCAGTTTCTGTGTTCTGAGGGCTCTGGGTGGGGACCTCTTGAGCCAGGAATTTGAGCAGAAGTGGTGGTGTTACCTGTGCTCCCAGGTGTGTCAGCACTCGTGGGAGACCAGCTCTCTCCCAGTGGGATTTGGGTATGGAGAGCTGTGGCACAGGGACAGCTCCAGGATGCAGATGGAAACCAGAAGTGAACATTCTTATGTTGGCCTCACATTAACAAGAGCTGAGAAAGCCAGTCTTTGGAATGTCAAACGTTCCTCTTGTTTACAGGTTGGACAAAAACACTTGCCCCCCTAACCTGCACCTCCAATGTTGCTATTTATTACTAAATGGCTTAGATTTGTGGATTGGAACACTACTGAAGTCTGTACCTTGGGGTGAAATTGTCTCTGTATAAGAACTAATTTCCCAATAAGGTTATCGTGGAGATTTTTTAAAAGGGTAGGGGTTTGTGCTTAATAATTTTGATGTGACTCCACGGGTCATTTCTATTCTCCTAGAGCCTGTTCTGTGCTTTTAAGGATACTCATCTATGGTCACTGAATGCCCAGCTTCCAAACTGTATGCCTGGCAAAGTACTAGTGGGGGTTCAAAAAGCCAGAAGGGCCAACCTACTGTTGACATTCTGTGTAGCCACACCATGCTGGAAGCTAAAATGCCTGTGAATTTTGGAAACTCCTTCCTTCTCCAGCAGTAATAGCTCCTCTTTTTCTTTTTTCCCTCTACCATCCCCAGGGTGCCTTCAGCATCCCTTTTTGATATTATAAGTAGTTCATTTATTAAATTCTGTAACTATTCAATTTGAGAGTGCCAAGTGCATCTTCAAGGAACCTTCACAGATACTAGGCTGAAGAGAAATGCCAGTAGAGAGGTCCTGAAATAAAAGCAAGACTGGGGAATGGGATATACTGAAATGGTTTATTTTCCATTGACCTGTGAGGAATTATCTTATTGAATGGAAAAATTAAAGTTTCTCTAATACTTTTCAGGGCCAAAACCTTTGGTTAACACCTGTTGGTGTGCTTAGTTTTGTGTGGTGATGGGGGAGAGCTTAGGTGATGACCTAAAGGACAGTGTGGACTTTCTTACCTCATCACCCTCCTCTATGAAACCACTTCCAGGGCAGGGCACAGTGGCCTCATAAAGATCCCAGTGAGGATCTGATGTACACGTTAAATGGTTACCACTCATGAGAAAACCAGCTATTGTTAACAATTGATAGATATTCTTTATTCCAGGAATTGAAGCAACAGGAAACAGCCGCCAGGTTGGGTCAGCTCAGGAGAAGACATAAAGCAAACATCTGTATCCCAGATAGCCCGATGAGTTGTTAGGGGAAGTTGATTCCATAGTGATATTAATGCATGTATGTGTGAGATTGAGAAGTATGTCACTAAAGAACAAACTGAGGCCCAAGAAGAAATATAACTCATCCAAGGCCAGATAGAAGTAACAGAACTAGTAATTAATACTAGAACTCTGGCCTTAATCTGTGCTCTTAGCCCTGGAGTCTACAATTAGAATAAAGAACCTCACAAGGTCAAAAGGATAGCCTCAAATAAGTCCTGCTTGCTTTCACCTGACCCAGTGTTCAAAAAGTATGCAAAGGCGCAAGACCTTGGGAGGTTTGGGATAATTCAGAGTGCCCAGTAAGAGCAGGGTGTCTGGTCTCAGCCTAGATGCTGGTCATTATCAGTCTCTCAGTGGCTGTGCAGAAGAAGTGGAGGCTGGACTGATGCCAAAGCGTTAACAGTAAAATTTGTGTATTTGCAATTGGCTAGGAAAACTCAAACTGGAGGTCTTGTTAAGCGTTTGGGCCACTGGATTCCAGTGGGATGTCTTGTGTGACATGTGGAATAGTACAAAGTGTGCAAGGGACAACAGTAGGGAACTTCTAGAATAAGCCAGTTAAATACTGTTTTTTTACTATTATAAATCATTTGCAGTTTGCTTTAAGACCACCACTACAAAAAAAAAAAAAAAAAAAAAAAAAACAAAAACAAAAACAAAAAAACAACCTTTTTGGAATTTAGATATATTACTATTTATAGGAATTTTTTTTTTCTGCCTGGGCAGTGGTGGTGCATGCCTGAGTGTTAATCTCACCCCTCAGGAGGCAGAGGCAGATGGAGCTCTGTGAGTTCCCAACCAGCCTGGTCTACAAAATAAGTTCCAGGACAGCAAATGAGCTTGAAGTTACAACATACCAGAATTAGCACTTTTAAAAAACATCAAGATGAGGCTGGAGAAATGTCTCTGTGCTCGAGTGTACTTTTCTTGAAGGAGACTGCAGTTTGATTCTTAGCCACCATGCCAGGCAGCTGTAGCGCCAGCCTACATAGGATCTTATGCTCTAGTCTAGCCTCCATGAGCATGCACTCACATGCACACCTTCCCAGCCCCCATTGTGGAAAAAGCTGTTTGGGGACAAATTGGAAATAGCCTGGACAATAGGAGCTCAGAAGTTACAGGAGGAGTTGTAGCAAGGCAGTCCTGCATTGCAATAGGATGTGGGACAACCCACAAATATTGAATTTACTAGTAATGAAAATGTGTGTCCCTGTGTTCTTTCTCAATTGTTACTTGCTGGGCCAGCTGTGGAAAGGCTAGTAGGATATGTAAATGTTTGTTGCTACCTACCTGCCCAAAAAGAAAGACAAGCAGCCTTGGGGAAGGTCAAGAGGGCAACAGGATGAGAGAGGAGTATAGCTTCTGCATAAAAAGAGCTGGTGGCTAGAGGTGGGGCAGAAGCATGGACTAGAACAAGCAGAGGGAGCCATGCAAGAAGGACACAATGGCAGAGAAGTCGAGTTATGTTAGAAACTAGCTAAGATACTTTCATCAAAAAGGCCAAAGGTCTTTATTATTGAACAACAAGCAGAACCCCCAAACCCCCAAAATAATATGCCTTTGGTCTCTTTGTTCTTTATGTAGAATGACCCACTCTTGGAGTCTGAGGAACAGTAAATGATAGAGCAGTCTTCTGTCTAGGAGAGCCTGTCATATCAGCCACCAGGGCATGGGCTTTCTGGTGGAGAGACGCAGCAGGCAAAGCCTCTTCATCCTCTAGTTCTCAACTTTGGAAGCACTTACTGGGCTCATGTTTTTACAAGAGTGCCACCCATCCAGTGCCTGTTTATAGCCCACCTGTACCACAGGTGAGATCAGTTCAGAGAGTACCAGTATAAAAAGAGGCACAAACTTGGGAGGCAGAGGCAGGTGGATTTCTGTGTTCAAGGCCAGCCTGGTCTAAAGAGTGAGTTCCAGGACAGCCAGGGCTATACAGAGAAACCGTGTCTCAAAAAACAACAAAAAAAGAAACACAAAACAAATCTTCAACAAGAAATTCTATTACTCTACACAAAAATGCTTGGAACACAAACCATTTCTACATCAAGTACCATCTAACTCCTCCTTAATAATTCAAAACACAGAATAAAAACAACTCAGAAGCAAGGAGTTGGACAAACTTTTTGTTCAAATCTTAAGGTTTTTGTTTGTTTGTTTGTTTGTTTTTCTGCGACAGGGTTTCTCTGTGTAGCCCTGGCTGTCCTGGAACTCACTCTGTAGACCAGGCTGGCCTCAAACTCAGAAATCCACCTGCCTCTACCTCCCAATTTCTGGGATTAAAGGCGTGTGCCACCAGTGCCCGGCCAAATCTTTTTGATGTGTGTATACACAAGTGTATATGTGTAGGCATGTGTAGGAGTTCACATTGGGTATTCGCTCTCCACCTTTTATGTTGAGACAAGGTCTCTTGTTAAAACAAATTCACTAATTTAGCAAGTATAGCTAGCCAGTGTGCCACAGGAACCTAGTCTCTATATCCCAACTTATGGTATTACATATGGGTCACCACATCTGCCTGGCACTTATTATGGGTGCTAGGAATCCTAACCCAGTTCATTTCATTGAGCCATCTCCCCAGTCCTGAGTTCTACTTAATAGCAGGTGAACCTAGACATGATACTCCTCTTCTCTGTACCTTGGTTTGTATGTGCTCGACCCAGAGAGAGGCACTATTAGGTGTGGCCTTGTTGGAGTAGGTGTGTCACTGTGGGTGTGGGCTTTAAGGCCCTCATCCTAGCTTCCTGGAAGCCAGTATTCTGCTAGCAGCCTTCAGATGAAGATGTAGAACTCTCAGCTCCTCACGCACCATGCCTGCCTGGATGCTGTCTTGCTCCTTGCCTTGATGATAATGGACTGAGCCTCTGACCCTGTAAGCCAGCCCCAATTAAATGCTGTCCTTTAGAAGACTTGTCTTGGTTACAGTGTCTGTTCACAGCAGTGAAACCCTAACAAAGACAGAAGTTGGTACCAGTAATACCCCAGGGGCTGGGGTATTACTGTGATAAGCCTGATCAGGTTTTTATTTGAAAGGATGTGAATTTGGGGACTTTAGATTTGGAAAGCAGTGGAATATTTTAAATGGGACTTAATGGGTTATCCTAGTAGGAATATGGAAGACTTTGTTACTGAGGGTGATTTGAATTGTGAGGACCTGACCTAAGAGGTTACAGTGGAGAATTTCAATATGTGCCCGAAAGATTGGTATACTGTGTATTTTTGTGGTATACTGTGGTGAAGAATGTGGCTATTTTTTGCCCTTGTCTGAAGAGTCTGCCTGAGGCTAAGGTAAAGAGACTCAGATGAATTGCATTGACAAAGGAAAGCTCAGAAAGGCCCATCATAGACTTTGTTCTCTAGTTAAGTCTCATGAAGAGCATTTTAAATAAGCATAGCAAGCTGAGAAAGGAAAAAATATAAAATATATGGTTTGAGTATAAAAGGAGTACCCAGGAAGTGAAATGGAGCTGAATCCTGTGTTCAAGGATATTAAATTGAATTAAGGGAGTAGTGACCTTGGGGCAAGATCCCACACATGATAATACTAGCCTTTAATCCCCAGGGGTTAAAGACACACACAGATACCTAAATTCAAGGCCAGCCTGGAACAGAGAGAAACTTCTAAGTGAAGAAAAACTTAAATCCAGGCTTGGTAGACCAAGTGTGTTAATCCCAATGCTTAGGAGACAGGCATGCAGATCTCTGAGTCAGAGTCAGTCTATGGAGCAAGTTCAGGACAGCCAAGCTCAGGCAGTGAAGATGTGAGAAGACAGAAAGCTGATGAAAATGTTATAATAGAACAAGAGGACCATGTTCTAGCTCCAGCAAGCAGCAGAGCTACACAGCTTTGGCCACGTGGCTCTGGCTTTAGAGTCCAGAATAGAAGGGTCTACTGGGACAACTGATGCTGGTTAGCTGGAGCTAAGAAATTAGTGGTGATTAAGAAGAGACCAGCATCACTGAGGTGAAATCTTCTGGCAAGTGTTTTCTGAGAGCACAAAAAAGCTGTGTTCCAGAGATAGCCAAGGTTGTACCTCCCTACAGCAGCTGGACTTGGTAATGTGTAAGAGTCACCCAAGTGGTACTGGTTTTGAAGGCACGAAGGGGTCATGGAGATCAGCTGAGGCCTATGAGAGGCCAGGGAAGGCCATTAGTGAAAGTGCAGCCTCAGTTGCAGTTGATGGCCAAGTACTGAAGGGGTCACATAAAGGATTTAAGGCTTGGCACCATGAAAAGAGCCTATGAGAGGCTATTGGGAAGCCTAGTTACAGTGGAAGACCCCAGTGTATTGGAGATGTTAGTATCATGGGATGATCACTAAGAACAGCAACAGCAGTGGAGTGGATCAACCTGAGCTTAGAGTTATAGAGGTCAGAGCTGGAGAAGTGATCTAAACCCTTTGGAGGAGCCCAGAAGATCATGTGTGGATTCCAGACATTGAAATAAGAAGTAGTAACACTGGAGTTGCCTTGGAGACCCCAAGATGTTTGAGATGCCAGAGCCATGGGCTATCTGCTGAGGAAAGCTTCATGGTGTCTTGTTTACAGCAGTAAAACTTTAACTGAGACAGTGGTTTCACCTGTACAGGGGATAAAGTAGTACCTACCACACCACGATACTGTGAGGAAGAACAAAACTATTCCCTGTACATAGCGAGTATTCATGATGAAGTAAAAGAGACTTGTGATCCAAATCCTATCTGTATCAAGGTATTTGGGTCTTCCCTGGAAATCTGAAGTTCAACACCAATAGCCCCTGGAACTTATTTCCCAGTCCCACAAAATCAGGCTGAATTGTGTTCAGATGAGATGTGTTCATTATTTCACTGTAATAGGTGACCGTTAGAGTATCTCCTAGGTACAAAGAGTTTCTCAAGCCAAGTTCCTACAGTTGAGGTTTCTGTCTGTCTGTAAGATAGCATTATACCAGAGGAGGTGCAAAGGTAGCTACAGTGCTCCAGTCCTGTAGAAGGCACCAAGGATCCCAGGTCTTCTGTTGCCTGTTTTCATGAGCTGCACTCATCTTGCCTCTCTGAGGCTTCCCTGCTGCCCATGAAAGCCCTGCCTGAGGGTTTCTTCTTTCTTGACTCCACTCCCTCCCTCCAGTGCAAGAACTTACCCTTTTTATTATCATCCCTGACCCGTGTCATGGGCCTTATGTCCAAAATCAAGCCCAGCTTCCCTCCTACTACTTCTTAGGTAAGTTCCTTAGTAGGTAGTTGAGCCTTGCTCCCCCAATTCAGAAACCCCCTAAGGCCTAGGCTTGGTTTTGCTACTTCTGAAACATCGTTGCTATAACACTGGGTCGATGCCCACTGGGTGATACAACATTTCTGAGATGCCCAGAACAGCACATGCTCTTAACCATCCATTAAAGAAATGCATACAGTCTGGGGAAAAAAAAAAAAAAAAAAGAACTAGAGAAACCCCCACATTTATTCCTCCTTGCATCTCATTTCGCCAGTCACTCAGTTTTGCCTCTTGGCCATCACTCTTCCCCAGCAGTACCTCTAATGAAATAATAAGATGTTACTTTTCACATTTAATGCCTCAGAAATAGTAAGAATGCAATACAGTTTTCTACATTCTAGTGTCTTGAGATTCAGAAAAAGGGAACAGCAAGTCAGAATTGTATATAGAATTCAGATTTTTTTCTTTCAGACATTTTTATACAACTTTCAACATTTATACTTTTAGACAAAATGAGCAAAAAATACACTGAGTGCTAAAAAAATCAGAACAAAAGTAATACAATTTTAATTTCAATATTTTAAAATACAGAAATTAGGAAGTAAGAATACTAAATACAACTTTAAGCAAGTCACTTATCTTCCCTATAATAATAATATAAGCTACTTAGAGACTTACAAATTCAGAGTAAAACAGAAACAAAATAAATACTGTACACTTTCCCTGCCTGCAGGCAAAAGATGGGAAATACTGTTCTGACTAGAAACAAATGCTCTTAAAGCTTCAGCATCCCACTCCCAGCCACACCTCGTTCGTCCCATTGTCACACAGTGTGCTTCTGTAGTCAAAGGACACGTGTGCATACACTGCTTGCACAGATGAGACACTACTCTGCACACACCCCAAACAAGGGACCATGGACATAAAACCAGTAAGCAAAGTCAGGCTAGCAAAACATGACTACAAAACTAGTAAGTACCAGAGCCAACAACTGTCCTGTTCAAATTCACAGAGTTAAAACCCCTAAAACCAACACTACCCCACCCCATTACCACCCTTCAACACCCCAAAAGAAAACTTGCTGAACACTGGCAAAGTTAGATGTTTCACAATAAATGTGAAAGTTCATACTATATAATCTCTTAAAATGAACCTTTTCACCCTTCCCACAGCATGAACTGTTATGGCTTAATTATATTAAAAGTAGAAAAGTCTTTTCCAAAGGAAATGCAGTCTGCAAAGCTGCACGCGCATTTCCTATCAGTGCTAGTTCATACTTAACAACTGCATGACTTGCTTGTGCAGTCAGGAGCTGTTTTTGGAAAAACTGAGGTTACAGCATTTGATTCAGTCTAACCATAAACTGTAAGGCCCTTAGTTTGGTTTAGGTTTCTTTTGCAAGATAAAATAACCTTGGGGTTCACTTAGCAAGTTACACCTCAGGTCCCTGACTATATTGTGTAAGTTATATGCATGCATTGTGAAAATAAAATGTTACTTATGACTCTTAAAAGGGAAAAAGTTATTCTAGGCAAAGAATCAACTCTATGTAGTTAGTGCTGGCATTTCTTACAAAACAAAATCCACCGAAGAAATATAGTATGTCTTGGTTATTTTATTCCTGCAAAATAGTATATATTCTAGCACTTAAGATAATTGTTTTGGTAAAAAATACGGAGGGAAAATAGCTGATATTTTGAAAAAAAAAATAGAAAAAACTTGAAGACAAATCTTTTATGATTAAATCACATTAATGACTGCTTTCTGTAATGAGAAGTGAATCTAGAGTGTCACAGGTCTTGCATAGGTAAACTACTTGGAGGTCAGGGGCTACGTGGTAGCCAGGGTTCCATTAATGAATAGTGCAGAGCAGATACATTGGTTGGAAGAATCATCGAATACATCCTTTAAGAGGTTTTAAACATAAGTGTAATATCACAGTTAAGACAAAGCCTTAAGAAACTAGAAGGGCACCAGAGGTGACGGGGAACCTAAAGGTTTCTCCAGTGAGAACTATTTGTTTCTCCCCAGTAAAGAGGGGAGACTTACTATAGAAGAATAAAGCCGTGGTAGTGATGATATGCCAGCTGCTTTGGAAATAGACATTTGTTTCTTAAAAACCTTTAAAAAAATGTTTATAGAAAGGGTATCAAATATTTTTTCACTTATAGCATGAAAGCAAAATAAGGAAAGGGTTAGTAGTAAGGCTACAGTATGAAGGGTAACTGCGCAATAGCAGCTTAGGGAGTATATTAATTCTCTTTGTCTAGCTTAAGAACACATATGGACAGTGTCCACAGACAAGCAGAGGATGCAGTGTCAAAGAATGGGGTCCATGTAAAAAAAACCAAGGTACCAGAGATCCCAAAGCCACTGTTAGGTGTCTCCAGGAAAATCTGTCCTATCTGGGCTACACTGGTCACCCTTACTGACTAGCTAGCTCTCCCTAGACAAAAGTTATAATGTGTAATTTTGTGAGATTGTATTAGATGAAAGCCTAGGATACCCGTAACAGTCTAAAAGCCTTAGCTCCTCTTGATCTCTTTTGGTGCTAAGGATCAAGTCCCAGGGCCTTTTACATATGAAAGGCAAGACCTTCTCTTTTACTAGGGAGCAATTAGTTTTATAATGGGAAAAATGGATTTTTGAGAGACACTTAGATTTGCATTATGAAGTTTCATGTCTCCATGTGAATACTAAAAATACACATTTGCTGTGGTGTCTCTCTGGCAGCAGTATACTAGGTCATCATGATTCCCACCAAATCCCAGGGACTGTCTCACACTGCAGAACATCTTCTGAAGCAAACTGACAGTCATTTTTGAACACATCCAGTTGAGTCTACTTCTGACTTCCCTCTTTCCCTGGGCTGTTATAGTACCTAACCCACAACTGCCTTTGAAAAGGTTTTTCTAATCACCTTATTTTTCCCCTAGCTTCATGGGTAGCTGCTAAATAATTTTAAGTTTACTACCTTTTTTATCTGTAGTACCTGAAGAGAATGCCAAATATAGAGAAGAGTACTATACTAATTCCTCTTTGAGAAAAACCTAAAGCTAGCTCCTCTGTTGTGCTAAATAGCCATCGATGACTTGATGATGAAGGTTCTCAGTCTTCTGTCCACAAACAAACCCACTTCTTATTCTTCCATGTGAAGCATAGAACCTGATTCCAATTCAGCGCCTTGTTAGGACTTTGTCAGCTTTTAGGTAGCATGCCTTGGGTGTATATTTTCACTTAAAATACTCATCATCAGTTGTAACTTAATAATTAACCAAATGTGACATAACATAATACCCGAAGAATGCTGTTCTTCATTGAGTAGTTTTTATCCACACTCACAAACAAGAAAACTGGGTCTTAAAATAGACTCAGAATAATCTACTGACTGAGCATTGCTTGGCTGATAAATGGTAGAGCATGGGCTAAAATGCACGTTTTTTGCTTCCTTCCAACCTATACCATACCCTTATATTACCAACAGAAATGACTAACATAGAATTTTCCTTAAATGTTAAAGAACATGGGTGTTTTATTTTTAACATTTCCACTTCTACAGTGGTATATCTCATTGAAACTAATGAAGGTGGACTTTGTTTTGTTTGTTCTGTTTACAAATGGGCTACCTTCTGCTCAACTTTGTTTAGAAGTCAAAACAACACTGCTAACCTAGAGAAGACACCTTCACGGGCAGACAAAACTAAACCTGAGGTTCCTCACAGTACTCACTGCTTCTGAGTACTCGGTGTCTGATAACACCTGCTCATCTCTTGTGAATTATTACAGTAAAATACATGGAAAAGGAATTAACTAGAATTGACTAGTAAAATACAGAATAGTATTTAAGCTAAGTATTTAGCCATATAAATGGACTTGTCTCCTCTGAGTTTATGATTTCAGTAAATGGTTCAATCATGTGCTTCAAAATGAACTGTATTTGTGAATTTCAATGTATTTCAAAGATCCTGAACTACTAAGCTGCCAGTTTTGTATTGCTAATCATTCACCAATACTGGGGAGCATAATATTATATGATGTTGTAAATTACAGTACAGTTGATCCCAGGTTAAGGGTCACTTAGTTGAATTAAGACAGGATCACTACTACTATTAAAGCTGTATGTGCTAAATCATTACTTCTCAATTTTACACATTTTATTTGCTTATAGCTAACTAAATGCTATCACCATTGTCTTCTGACTTAAGCTGTGGTATACTACTTGTGAGACATGGGAAAGACAGAGACTACCTATTACTGTTGAGCTCAGATCCTAGCAGTAGTCACACCTCAGCGTCCAGCCACTTCTATGAGATAAAAGGACATACCACAGATGGGGAACTTTATAAGAAGCTTGACTAGAAAAATCATTGGCTGTGTATCTGAATTTTTATCAATTCAGAAAGATACACGGGTTCTTTCATAGTGACTATATTAACTGGCTAAAAGGATTTTA
This sequence comes from Mastomys coucha, assembly GCF_008632895.1. Taxonomy (NCBI): domain Eukaryota; kingdom Metazoa; phylum Chordata; class Mammalia; order Rodentia; family Muridae; genus Mastomys; species Mastomys coucha. Next base: position 34,219,569 of record NW_022196903.1, read on the forward strand.
AAAAATGAATCCACAGAACTGTCATTTAAAACACTACATATGTGGCAACCCAAAATTAGTGTTTATCAGCTTAAGGACACAGCGAAGATACTGGCCACAATTTTAATTCATAAGAATAAATTTTAATTTTTATGGCCAAAAAACCTGAAATAATTAAAATATTTTGAGTTGTTTAAAACAAATCTAGATCATAACTGGGAAAAGAAGTCATCACTCTTATTTCTTAAGCCAAATAAAAATGTGTGTTCTAACAATAAAACAGAAACTAAGACATCACAGTGATATATTGTGGAAAGGTGAGTGATCAGTCTATTTCAGATGTCTGCATGTTGAAATATAACAGCCATTTGACTGTATCCCTCTCTCCACTAGTTATGGCATCGTGTAGGCAGGGGTTAGGGATGCTATCTACAGATACTAAGAACTCCATAAAAGTCCTTCTTTCTGACACTCAAAATACAATGGAAACTTTGGTCCAGACCATCTGGACCAGAAGGTGAATTCGAACCTTCCTTATCCCATTAAATATTGTAAAAGAGACAGAATAAGGAATATTTCTCTTTGGAAGTACATATTTTGAATGCAACTATGAAAGATAATGGTACATAATTATTTTCTTTCAACTTAATGCTTAATACAGAAGAAGTCTAGCTACCTTGCTGAGTTGAAAAGGACAGAATCCATTATATAGCCATATTTCTCCATAAAAATAAATTTCATGTTATTTGCCTATATTGTCTTTGTAGGAATTTGTAAAATGTGATACCAATCAGACCCCCAATATCAATTTATTTTTACGCCATGAAGAGAAAATGGAGATACTAAAAACTATATAAGTCACTGAAAAATTGCATTTAAGTAAAAACTGTACATAAAGTAGATAAATTATTATCTTAACCAGACACTTAACCTCCATATCCTACTAGCCAAGACAGGTGGAAGAAACTGCAAAAGCACCCATTTTACTCCAAATCTGTATTTAAATAATTCTTCAGAAAATTAAAAAATAAAAAAGCACGCGTGCGTACGCGTGCACACACATACACACACACACACACACACACACACAGATCTATTCCAACATGCTTGCTATAATACAACTTAATATGGTATATATTACGGCTTTTATGCAGATTTGAACATCCTAAATCAAATTGTATTTCTAAAAAAAAAAAAATGATGTCTAGGTAATAAAAGCATGGTAAGATATAGCTGTGATAGATGTTGGCTCTTCCAACACCAGCAGTATTGGAGAAGACCCTCTGTAATTATAAAGGTTTTTGGGAAAACGACAAACATGACATTTTAACCAAACTTATACTTTCCCCATAAGCAGGAAAAAGACATTAAAGCTGTTCTCTTTGGGACCCAGATATCATCCGGAAAAATGAAAATGAAACAAGCCTGATTCATTACTTGTAGAAAAAAACACAATGTCAAAAGAAAAGAGAAATGAGGACTCTCTTATGTGGTTCTCAAACATTGGCTATGAATGTGTCCCTGCAAAGAGAAGAGTCTTGGGTTGTCTCAGAACACTGGGGACTGGGTTGCAGCGGGAAGGCGGGGTTAGGGAATCAACCTGGATTAGAGTATGCACCTTGGATGTTAGCAAAAGCGAAGCTAATAGCTTATAAAAAACACATGAAATATATAAAATAAAATGATTTCATATACATCTTAATTTAAAATAATTAATGCATCAAATCCCTGTTTAAGACTTTAACCTGAATATCAAATTTAAGAGTCCAGACTAGCTACTGTTACTGTGGCTCTTCCCCACATGTAACACACAAGCTATCAAAAATAATTTAAAAACCTTCACATTCTTAAATCTAAATTAGTGAGATATTTCTCCAGAAATCTTCCAAATAAATAGTTTAAAAAAAAAAAAGAATTTAAAAGCTGTTAACTTTAAAAAAAAAATCTGTTAAATAAATTATTGATAATTCTTTATCCTACTACTGAAAAATAAAATCAAGACACTACCAACAACAAAATTAAATTCAAGCCCTGACAAGAGACCCCTTTCCAGTTCAAGGTCTCTTTTTAAGGTTCTACTACCCTCCTCCTTCCTCTCCCCCACCAGGTCCAAGGGTTATTGCTGAGTGGGTGTGGCACAGTGAAAATGCAGCATCAGGTTCATTCTGTTCTTCAGGCAATATTCTTACTGTACACACAAACTGCTCCAGGCAGGGGATGGGGGAAACTCCAGGCTTCCACACCCCAAGACTGGCATCCAAAGGGAAAGAGTGACTACAGTAGCAGCTCTGTCACACGAAGAAGCGAGCATGGCCATTTCTGTTCAATTTCAGAATCTTCCCAAGACGTTGTTTGGCTGTTGCCATTCCTTTTTTTGGACGTTTACCTATAAAACACCAACAACACTCTTAATACTCATAAAAAGTATTTGTCATCTAATATCTAGAAGACTTAAAACTTAAAATAGAGAGCTTTGTAGTAAACAAGCCTGTTGAGTGTTCCAAAAGCAGTCTCATCTCTCAACTTCATGCTTTAAAACCCTTCCACTTTTATCGCACACACAAACGAGAAGGCCACTGTCCTTCCAAACTATGTTTCAGTAACAATATGGACTGCAGCTTGATCCATCTCCAGGGACCACTGCCCTTCTGTGTCTCAGTCATGTTCTCCCCGCTGTTTTTCAGGGTTTCTTCTGCAACTTCCCTCACTCAAGCCGGACAAACTCTTCATCCTCTTTACGGATCTATTTCCTCCGGAGCCTCAGAAAGCAATTCTTTCTCTTGGGATTGGCTCAAGTCCCCTTGCATTGTTACCACACCCATATGTGGCTCATACCCATTGCTATCATGCTGTTGTTAGAGTACTGGTTCTTAACCCCTAGGTTGCTACCCCTCTGGGGGGGTCAAACGACACTTTCACAGGGGTCGCCTGAGACCATCAGAAAACACAAATATTTACATTATGATTCATAACATTAGAAAAATTAGTTTTGAAGTAGCAATAAAAATAATTTTATGGTTGGAGACCACTATAATGTGAGGAACTGTATTAATCAGTTGCAACATTAGGAAGGTTGAGAACCACTGTTCTCAAGTGTCCCTACCTACTACCACTGCCTTCACACACAGTTACAAATGCACTTAACCTTTTTTTTAACTGTATTTTTTAAAGTGTATTTAACCAAATACAGTTACCTTTTGTTGCCTGGTTGCTGATAGGTGGTGGGTTTGATGCAGGTCTCTTGGTAGGGTGAAGGGGCACTGAGAAAGAAGTTTCACCAACAGGCCTTTCTGGGCTTAGGCTGCCATTACTTATCTGGCAGGAAACCAAGCTGGGATTCAGCATGTACTTTCCATTCTGAATGCTTGAGTGATTGCTGTCCACACAATGCCTGCTCTGTGCCTTCTGACTGAGTTCTGGAGAGATTTCCTTTTTGATGTATTTCTGGCTTCTACTTAAGTCCTAAATAAGGAAAGAAAAAAATGTAACTAAATTCTTCAGATTTCAGATAAATGAGGTATTTAAAGCTCTCTCTGCATTAGCAAAATAAACTAGTCAATTTTGATTTTCTTTTTTTTCCTCCCCCCCCCCGCACGTGTGTGTGTGTGTGTGTGTGTGTTCGTGCACGCGCATGTATACACCTAAACATCAGGATACATGTATGGAGGCCAGAGGATAACTTATAGGAGATGGTTGTCTCCTTCTACCACGTGAGTCCCAAGTATCTAACTCAGGCCATCAGCCTCAAAGGCAAGTGCTCTAACTAGCGCTAGACAGACCCCCACCCTTTATGATGGTCAGGTTATGTCTATAAAGACATAAAGGTTTGGAAGATTAGTTCCTAAGTCAAGATCAAACAAGCAGAGATGCTGCCTACTCTCCCGTAATAGTGGGATAAAACTAAATAGAAGCAGAGGACCCAGTCTCCTTGGCTCATCAAGGGTTCTCAATGTAGTGTACTACACCTTTTCAGAAAAGTTATTTCGTAGTTTCAAAAGTGAGTTCTCTTCTCCTACTGTGTGGATCCCAGGAATACCTAGGCCACTAGGGTATGTAACAGGCACCTTTACCAGCTGCCCCCCCCCCATTATTTATAACTTAGCTTGTATAAGGTTCACCTCTACTATAGTTGCTAGAAAAAATACCAAGACTTGGGGCACATGCCTAGTTTTTTATTTTTTTATTTTTGTTTTTTTCAGACAGGGTTTCTCTATTTAGCCCTGGCTGTCCTGGGACTCAGAAATCTGCCTGCCTCTGCCTCCTAAGTGCTGGGATTAAAGGCGTACGCCACCACCGCCGGCTCTAGTTAGTTTTTCTTTTAATTAGAAGACCTCTTTCAGACTCTTTTGATAATCAAGTCAATTTGTAAGGAAACAAATGTTACTGATAAGTCTTGAAATTAACTGAGAGGTCATAACCAACATCAAAAGAGAAAGGAATTAAAACAATTACAAGAAGACTTTTTAAGAAAACAAAAACAATATTGAATATTCTAAATTTCTTCATATTTCTACTTTGGAATATACCTGAGCATTAATTCTGGAAGTTCGATCAAACTGTTTATTCCAGGAAGAAGTCATCAAATCCTGATCTTCAGTCTTGGCATGGTATTCTAGAAAGAAGTTTTGATTAAATTATCTTTGCAAAAACTTATTTTAAACAAAACTAGCCTAGTGCTTACAAGTGAAAGCAAATATATGCTGACATTTTATTTATACATTAACTATTTATTTATATACATTTTATTTCACTACACTCCTTAAAACAAATAAAAATCCATAGTTAGCAACTCAGAACCAAACTTGCTATTTCTTTCAATTTTTTTAAAGCTGTCTTTATATGACAAGGTTTGTGCTAGATGCTGGAAGACCTACAGTCAAGTACCAAGGCCATGTGTTACTGATGTAAAGCAAATGCAATACATATGTCTCTAAAATGACATTTTCCATCAGGACTAAATATATATTTCCCTGCATTAAGAGACCAAACAGAGTATAGGAAGGCAAAATGGAGCAGAGAAAGACAGGCAGGCCCAGATTTAAATTTGAGATCTTCCAAGTACCAATGCTATTAAACCTTTCCAAGCTTCACTTTACTCTTACACAATATGCAAATTCCAACAAATTTGAATAGCTATGTAAAGTGTGTGCAAGCTAGATTAACCTCATCAAATCATATTTCCTTTTCATGTAAAATGGAGGTCAAGGTCCTGGTACATAGATGACCCCAATAATGTGGGACTGAACACAACTGTTACTTGTCTTTTTCTCAATCCTGAGATTTTGAGGAAATCATGTTTTTTCCTCTTAAAGCACAGAGAACACTAGGTGGCATTACTGATATGCTGTGTCTGCTCTTTTCCTAATATTTCCTTTTCAAAGAGTTTGAGAAAGCATAGCATCAGAAAAAAAACTACCTCAAAGGAAAATGAATGGATTGCAAACCATTTAGAACACCAAACACTCCTTCTACTCTGGGAGCTCTTACAATCAGTGATGGGAAAACAAGACTATCTTTGCAAAAGCAATGGTAGAATTAGGCCTGTGAACATTATACTCAACCCCAAGTCATTTACATTGAGTTTTAACATTTAAGTTACATTAAGTTAACTGTTGTATGTAGGTACATGTATACCACAGCATGTGTATGAAGACAACTTGTGGGAGCTGGTTCCTTCCTTCCATCATGTGGGTTCTGGGGGTCAAACTCAGGTTGTCAGTGGCTTGGTAGCAGCCCACTAAGCTACCTTGCTGACCCTAATTTTGAGTTATTCTTGCACCTTACGTGACTATATAAAGTACTTCTTACAGCAGACAGTCCTTATCCATATAATCTCTAACCTCAACAATATCACAGCACTACTAAATGTAAAGTCATATATTACTTTTCAGAGAATGATTTTATGTTTCTTACCAAATTCCACTGGTTTATTGCAGCGATACAACTGCCTAAACTCAGGGTTACTGCTGTGGCAGCTGCTGGGATCCTGGAGAGAGTTCTTCTCACCACTGCAGTCTGTGCTTTGTATCTGCCTTTGTAAACATGTGGAATAGTGCAACCCTGCCATGGACAGCATGCCCTGAATAGCTTCTTCCTCTGTGCTCGTCGAGGTAGGACATTCCCTAAGGAGCAGGTGATCCAAAACACAATGGTGTATTTTTTCTGATGAAATAATCAGTGCACTTGAAAACTTTCACAGCATTTACATCACAATGTAAAACTACTACCATCAGCAAGCCTACCTTTTAACTGGAATTTCATTTCTAGATGGCTTCTGGCTCTTCTGAAGGAGGTTCCTCACTATATCAGATTCCTCTTTAAAGTTTGATGTTATTTCATGTTTCTTTTCATCACCTGAACTTTCAGAATCTTCAGTGGCAAAATTAATTTTCTGAAATAATAAATAGAAACAAAGCTAAAAAGAAACTAAAGCTATACACACTAACCAGTTTATCTGTTTATAAGTTAGAATCTTAATTATCATATTTCATATCAAAATTTGAAAATCTTTAGCAACAGTAACCTACTACCTGAATACAAAGCATGTAGTTACACACTTAAAGGTAAAATATAGCCTTTCAGAAATATAAGCAGCAGTATTTCTCCTTCCACCCCTTACCATAGCCACATAAAAATGCTTATGAACATGACCAGTCACAGGATGGTGTGCAGACAGAGCAGAGACAAGCTGTGGGAAAAGCTGTCATCAACATCCTTTCTCCAGGTGAAACTATGTGGATGGTCATCATCCTACCCAATGACACATAAACCTTGGGGTTCCAAGCATACCAGTGCAGTGCAATCAGGTCCAGAGTCCTCTGAATCAGAAACATCAGAATATTCTGATGGTCTACTCCTGAGTTCTGATTTCACACTTGTAAAGATTCCTGGTGAAGATGAGAGGGGATAAGAAAGAGTCATGACCTCTAAAGTATACCCAGTTTCAAGATAACTTTCTAGCTCCACACCTCTCTTTTCTTACTGATTTTATTTTCCCATTTTTTTCTAATTGACCAAGATACAAGCTGACTGATGTATGTCCTTAGAATATTTGTGGTATTTCTCTTTCCAGAAAAACAAAACAAAACAAAACCAATTATTTTAACTAAGATTAACTACAAACTGCTTCTGACTTTCCCTTTCCCTTGGTTTTCTCACTAGAGAGAGAGGGGAAAAAAAGGCAACTTTAAAAGCTCAAGAGCATTTATGGACCATGGTTTCAAGCAGTTTATAATCTGGGCTCTTAGAACACTGCCTTTTTCCTCCACAAGCACCACAGCATAGCAACTCTTCTGTCAGCTCTCAGTGATGGACTGCCTTGCCCTGACATAAAAACTACCAACTACAGAAGACCAGACTTACTGGGAATTAGTGGAAACTGAGATATTCAAAGTGAATTCGGTAATATTCATTATGCAGAACACTTTCATCACAAAGATATAATACTGATTTTAAATTGTTTTAAATGGAAAGCTAGCTATATACTGTTCTTAAAAACTGTTTTGGAATTAAGACTTTACTCAAAGAAGAAAGACTTCAAGGAGAAGGTGATATTACCGCAATGTTTGATATTCCTATTATTACTTTTTTTGTCAATAACCAATCAATGCACCAGTAGAAGCCTCCTGTCAACAGGTATCAAATAGCACACTACCTGGATTCCCACTAGATAAAGATCAGCCAACCAGATGTCTCTTAATTATGAGAATGAAAGACATGTTAGCATATGTGAAGTTAAACTTGAAACTCATTTGGCACAGTAGAGGCCATAAAGCATTATGAGCTTTTAAATGACTTTAAAAACAGTGAATCTATCTAGGTCTTGCTAACCATCACATACCCATTTACTGGTAATCTATCCCTAGCCACTATACTTGACACTCACATTCAGAACTTTGCAGATTAATGAACTACTCAAAACATATTTCAGATTTTCCAACAATAATATAAATTCAAACATTTTCAATCCTACAACAATTCAAATATCAGCAAGTTACCCACTACCATGTTAGCAAACGGAGGAAAACGTACTGTTAAGTGGTTTTGGAGATCCTTCACTTTCTGTCTCCTCTCTTCCTGAGCTCTGTTCTGTCTTCATGTTTGCCTTCTTAGCTGGTTTCTTGTCTTCTTCATTTTCACTATCTGCTGTATAAAGACTCCGATCTGCAAACAGCTGTCTTTCATCTCTGTGCCACAGAAGAACAATAACTGCCTCAGAAATGAACCAAGGCTCTGTATTTCCTTCCCCTCCATTCAGATGTAGCAGAGAACTGACACCCTTTCCTCCAATACAGTTGTCTATGCAATAATGTTGGGATTATGTGGACAAGAGGGGATCCACCAAAAATTAATCTGATACTTTGATCTACTTTACATACTTAATTATTCTTCCATTTGTCAGGAGTAATCGCAGATCATTATCTTTCGCTCTCCATTCAGGTATCGTGGAAGATGGCTGGAGATGTTTGTTGAACTTCCCATTCAGTTTAGAGCTCAATAGGTCCTTAAAGTAGAAAGCAGAACTGACTTAATCTCCACTTCAGGTAGGCCTACTCAAATAAAAAGCCTGTTTACTGTCCCTCCTTCCATGGTCCTGCTGCCTTATAGAGAGATGGGTAGCCATCTAGGGTTTGGGGATATCTCAGTGTCCCAAAATCCAGAGCTCCTCATTCTAACACATGCTGAATGGCTCATCTTTCAGCAGGGCAATTTAGCAATTAAACATATTTTATAATATAAAATGCAAAATCTGCATAAAGCAAATCCAAACACAGGCCCTTTTTGCAGGTACTAAAAGGTTGGAGTTATACAGCTTTAGGCAATCTCATGTTCCTTGGCTGTTTCTACTTAATAAAGTATAGCAGTAGACCTTTCCACTCATCCTAATATGGACCTCCTTCCTTCCCACCAAAACTGCATCCACAGTGCTACCACTAGGCCCAAGAGCCATCACAGATAAAAACAGATAATAGAAGCTGGTTTTTAATGTTTAAAAGATTACCTCCTCTTTGAGATTTTTCATAGTAAGTTCCCAAAATAACTATATGGATTAAGTAGGCTCAGAACCATTTAATCTTAAAACAACATAATAATATCAAATATAGAATTATGTAAGGTTGTGATGACTGTAACTTTTAGTATTTTAACTGAGCAATACCTTGATCATACTCTGAATTAGCTGTCAGTGCTCTGTTTATGATGTACACTTATGGGTGAGCAAGTCCTATTACAACTCAGCAGCATGGTTTACAAAGGTACCGCCTCTGCCCAGTATACCAGCACTTCTCCAACTTAAACATATTTATTCTAAAAGTCTCCCATTCTGATGTTGGACTGGTTGCTGTTGGCTCAAGGACAGGCTTTCTGCATTTATCTTCCTTGGCTAGCAATACTGTGTGTTTATTTGACATCTTCTGTTAGTTCAAACGTCAACCCCTAAAAGGTATCATGAGCACCTCAAGCAACGCAGCCAACCACTACTGTTTTGGGGCTCCCTCAAAACACTCAGCATTGGAAACATGTATTTTGTTGCTGCTCTTTGTTTGAGAAAGGGTTTCACCGTGTAGCCCAGGCTGGCACTAGGATTACAGGCCTGTACCATTATTCCCATCTTGAAATGCTACTATTTTAATCTATATCCTAACTTCCAACTTAAAACTCTGACAAAAACCTACATGAGGGCAGGGATCAACTTTGCTTGCTCTGGCATCTTCTTCAGAGTCCCGAAGAGCACATGAATATTTGGATAAACACTTATCAATTTTATTTATTGAGTTCTAAACAACATGTCAGCAAATTAATGAAATCCAGGCACCTTAACACCACACTGTTGGCTAAAAAGACTAGACTTCATGGACTCCCACAGACAAAAATAATAGTATCTATAAATCTAGAGTAGAAACCAGCTGTATTGTTCCATGTACTAAGTGCTTTTTTGATCCTGATATATACTTGCCTCTTCCCATGGGCACATCTCTAATCTTTTGAGGACTTCTCTTGTATGGAGCTCAAGGATATCGAGATTAGAAGGAGTTCGGACACTGTGGTCTCGGAGTTTCCTCATCTTTCTCCGGGAATGATATGGTGGAGATGCTTCATTTGAAGGCCGTGAAACTGGACACACAGAAGGAATTCCCTGAGATTTAACTGGTTTGCCATTTTCCTCCTATAAGAATCAAATTCAGAGCATCTTTTATGAAAAGGCTTCTATACGTATACCTGACCACACAATCAACCGTAAAAATACTTTAAAATACAAAGCACATTCTAAGACAAAGTTAAAGCCGCAGCTTTCCAGAGGCCTTTATTCCCCTTCCACCCACACACTTTGGGAATAGTACATTTCCTTGTTTTATTTGGGGAGGAATTTTTTTTTGGCGGGGGAGGTGAGGGGGGACTTGTCTTAGCTTTCCAAGAGCTAGGATTACAAGCATGTACCACCACACTGAGCTTCCATCTTAGATCTATAATAAATTGGAGTTGACATTTTCAGAAATAAATGTTTACTCAACTATTAACTTTGAAATTTATTCTGTTTTGGTTTTACTGTGCATGAGACATATATAGTTACAGATAATATTCTATATATTTTATAAACATGTTTATTTATTTTATATTTGATAAGTTTTTGATAGGGAACCCATTTATATACCATCATTTTTACTACATCTGAAAATACACTATTGTACCCATAGATAGTAAACCTGGCATTATGGCATTCTTATGGGCTGGAGATATAGCTCAGTGATAGAGAGTACATGCTTGACAAGCACAAGGCCCTGGGTTCAGTCTCCAGCACCAAGGGACAAAAAGAGATGATTAATGTTTCATAGATGTATAATGCTTTCCATTCTTGACACTGGTTGTAAGCCGACCTGTAACTGCTGAACTATGTCTCCAGCTCCTCCCATCCTACAAACATAGTCCTAATGTAAAATGTTAAATTACAGGATGGCTTCCAGTGAATTCCCTCTTATTTCAAACTACACACTAATCAAGCTACTTTCCCGAAGAATTACTTTAATGAAAACCTCTTTTTTTCAACTGACAAAAGCTCACATATTTTTATGGGCTTTTATCAAAGTCATTAACCCCTCAATTGCTCCAGTATTTTTGGCCAAGGGATTCCCTAATTATTATTTCCAAGCCAGCTTCACTCAATCACTGTTTTATCCCTTCCTCTAAGTACTTCATAGACATTCATCTCTAGGTAACTGCAACTAAATAGAGCTAAACATTATATTATAACTTTTGTAGGAACTTAAAAGAATTTACAGTAACTGGAATGGCCTCTGTTGTTTTATAATAACACAATACTAACTTTCTCTATAAGACATCAAAAACTGAAATCTGTAAAGCTAATTGAGCTCACTCTACTTCACATGTGTCAGTGGTTAAACATTCATAGCATAGTGGCAGATCTGTTTGGTTCTCAAGGCAGATAGCAAGCAGACACAAAATCATTTCTATTCTTACCTCTATTGCCCGAATTACTTTAGATAGTTCCTTAATAAGATGCCCAGGTCTAACATTGTCTGGAATTTCAAAGGCATGTTCAGATACAAGCTGTATTTGAAGTAATAAAGAAAACCAAAGTCAATTAAATATACAAAGCTTAGTCTATGTTATAAAGTTCTCTGTATTTTAAAGACACTACCAGATAATATAAATCAATTCTCAAGAGTTTATATACTTGGTGGAATGTCACCTAAGGAGATCTACATTATCAAAAACATCCTCTTAAAGTTTAAAATGGAAAGCCATCAATGGTAGCATGTGCCTTTAATCCCAATACTAGGAGGCAGAGGCAGACAGATCTCTTTGAGTTCAAGGCCAGCCTGATCTACAGACTGCGTTCTAGAACAGCCAGAGCTACATAGAGAAACCCTGTCTCAAAAACTGAAAACCAGGGGCTGGTGAGATGGCTCAGCGGGGAAGAGCACTGACTGCTCTTCTGAAGGTCATGAGTTCAAATC
>NW_022196903.1:34231554-34272920 GCF_008632895.1 Mastomys coucha
AAAAAAAACTGAAAACCAAAACCCAGAAGCAAAAAGAAAAAAAAGTTTAAAATGGATTTGTCTCACAGTGAATCTTATTTATAATGCACTCTATACTTCAAATCCTGCTGTGATTCTAACTACAACTAGTAATAAAGAAATTAACCTAATATTTAATTCAAAATACATAAGGATTTTTATAAGGAGGGAATACTGGTACTAAGTAATCCTTGTTTTTAATGGAAAGTATAATCTGAACTAGCTTGAGTTAAAAGTTTAATAGTCAAAAGTAAATGAGAAAAAGATACCATTAACAGGAACAAGCAATGAACTAGTAAGTGAGCATATTTATTAACTATAAATGAATACTATTTTATGTCTATTTACAAATATTTATCTCTGTATCTTAAGAACATTTTATTTTTAGATACATACTAGCTTCTGTTTTTTTGCTTATAGCAGACTTTTTATTTTTTGAAACATGGTTTTGTTGTGTAGCCTTGCCTATCTTAGAACTCAGTCTATTTACCAGGCTAGCCTTGAACTCAAGAGATTCTCCTGCCTCTGCCTTCTGGATGCTGTATTTAAAGGCATGTGACTTTCAGATTTGTTTTTAGTAGTATAACTTGTTGAAACAAATTAGTTAACAGTAGTAATACAGACTAATGCTAACTATGTGTTCTGATACTGTTAAGTGCATTTGGTAAGCATGAACCCATTTAATCCCCTCAGTATCAGAGTGACAAAAAGACTGCAGGTTGGATATACCTCATCTAAGATACTTGGGACCAGACATATATTAGATCTGGGGACACTTCAGACTGGAGGTGCTCAGCCTTTTACAGGTTATGATGATTACTGCCACATTACAACTGAGAGAACTAAGACACTGAGTTAGGTAATTAAAAAAAGGGATACAACTTCCTACCAAGACGTGGCACACATTTCCACAGCTTACCCTTCATCACATTACATAGCTGTTAGAATGCTTATGCTCTTCCTCCTCATACACATGATAGAATCTGACAGTTGTAGGCATGGTTTTACTTTTTTTTCTGGTTTTTCAAGACAGGGTTTCTCTATGTAGTCCTGGCGGTTCTGAACTCAACTCTATAGACCAGGCTGGCCTCGAACTCCGAAATCCACCTGTCTCTGCCTCCCAAGTGCTGGGATTAAAGGCATGCACCACCACTGCCTGGATTTTCTGGATGTTTCTATAGCACCTTGCCCTAATGTAGCAATAATCCTAAGATAAAAGGGACCATGCAGCTGCAAGGACAACAGCCTTTACTTATTTTTCCCCAAATACATCCTTTTTAACATTTATGATGATGATGATGAGGAGGAGGAGGAGGAGAAAGAGGAGGAAGATGGTGTGTGTGTGTGTGTGTGTGTGTGTGTGTGTGTGTGCAGGCACGTGCATGTTGTATACATGGCAAGGCAGACGTGTGGAGGACAGAGCACCAGTTTGTAGAGTTTCCTTCAACCTCTCCATTAGCCCCTGGGATTGAGCTGTTTGCATGCTTGCACAGCAGATGCTTCATAGACCCCCAAGATCTCGCTGGCTCTCTCATATCCTTTAATAGCAAGATTTTGTTTTTTAGTTGATATGAAATCTGGAAATCATCAGCATACACAATTATCATTTATATTATTTAGTGTTATGTGTGAAGTTCCATGGGGTTCAAGTAAGAGTTCAAAAGCTTAGTGAAGGAGACATGGACATATTATACACATTAAACTTTAGTCAAAGTGTGTTAAGAATATGCTACAGAAGCATAAGGGAAGGAAAAGTAAACATTAACTCCAAATGCAGATTTGGATGAGCTCTTAGAAGAAGGCCAGGATAACTGCAAATAACTGAGCCATAAGTAAGTCTTGCCCTTCCTCTGCCTCATTGTTATATAAATCTACCATAGTGGTAAAGAGCAGGGACTTGCAATCTCAAGAGTCCAGCTTCACATGCCAGCCATGCCAGTTGTCTTGGGAAAGTTACTTAAATGGGAACAGCAGCAGCATCTAGGCCCCATACAGCTGCTCTGAGACTAAATGAGATCAGACATGGAAAGACAAAACCTAGTGCTTGGCATGCTAAGAGCTCAACATGGCTTCTTTTAACTCTATTTGCATGTTTGTTTCTTAGTATCTCAAATATACTTGCATTTTGTTTTTTCAAGAATAAAGAAAAGCTAAAGTTCTTTATTCTCTAACCATAATCTAACCATCGAGTTCAAACTACATATAAAGTACAATTTCCATTCCTTTTACAAATGGCACAAAATGCTGCCCACACAACCAAAGTTCCGTTTTCTTAATCTTATACCAACAAAACAAAAAACAACAAAAATGAAAACAAACAAAAACCCAAAACCCTAAACTAAAACAAAAACCACAGCAATAATATCTTACTTCTTTTTTCATCCATAATTTTAAAGCAGTATGCAGTGCTTTTACTCCCTGTACTAAGTAAGTTTGAGGCTGGAAACCATCTTCTTTCAGTTCTGTTGGAATGAAATGAGACAGAAAAGAAAGTTAAAAGTGTTCTAAAGTTTATAAAAGAATATTTCAAGTATAAAACTTAACGACACCCAAAACAGGACAAGAAATAATCCAAAAGACAAGAAAGAAAAAGGAACAGAACTACGTGATACTAAATGCTTATGTTAAGCATATAAAAAAATACAGAAAAGTTTAAAATAAAACAGTAGGATTCCATTAGTCACTAAGGCGGGTGGATCTTTGTGAGTTCTAGGCCACCCTGGTCTACAGAGCCAATTCCCAGGCAGCTAAGGCTACACAGAGAAATCCTATCTTGAAACCCATCCACAAAAAAAGTGGAGAAAAGATGCCAAGCTTTCAAAGTAAAGTTGAGATAGCCATAGTAATATACTGTCACTAATAAAGAATTATCTCAACACATTCAAACATTAAACTCACTAGAAAAACATTTAAAATAACAAGCCTGAAATACAGAAAACAAGACAAAACTACAAAATAGCATAGAAGCAATTTCATAATTACAGTGGAATATTTCTAGCAAAAATAGTAAGCAGTAAAGTGGACTGAAAAAAAAAGATAATTCAATTCAAGCAATATAACATTTGATTCAACAATCATAAATGGGATATTGTACCTAGGAATTACAAAATGCATATTTTTTTTCAGACATACTCAGCACATTTACAAAATCATCCATACCTCAGGATCATAAAAAGACCTCAACAAATATCCAATGATTTAAATCACTTATATGCCTAAAATACAATTAAACTAGTAATCAATATAGATAATGGTAACAATAACTATAGAAAACCAAAAATATTCTGAAATTTAAAATTAAAGGTGTTAAGGAACATATAAACTGAGATTTTTAAAAAGCACTGGGGCCAGAGAGATGGCCTACAAGGTAAGAGCCCTTGCTGCTCTTGCAGAAACTAGGGTTTAGTTCTCAGCTCCACATCAGATGGCTCAGAACACCTCTAACTCTAGCTCCAAGGGATCCAATGCCCAATTCTAGCCTCTGAGAACACTTGCATACATGTACACATATAATGTACACACTAATAAAATAAGATATAATTAAAAACTCAATGTGTGGCATATTATACAACCCTCTAACTTATTTCTTAAACATTTTATTTCAGGGAAGAAAGTACATGCCTACCACTGTGACTGTGTGTGAAGTTAGAAGACAGTTTTTCTCCTTCCACCACGTGGGTCCAGAGCTTGGTGGCAAGTACTCTGTATATCTTCACTGGCTTGCCACTATACTTTTTGAATCATGGTTTCTCACTGAACCCGAAGCTCAATGACTGGACAAAACTACCTCACCAGCTAGCGAACACCAGGGATTCTCTCATCTGCACCCCTCCGTTGCCACTACACTTGACTTTTATATGGGTTCTAGAATTAGATTCTCGATTCTCATCTCTTCATGTTTGTGCAGTAAGCCATCTCCTCCAAATCCTCCATTATTTTAAATGAAAGAAAGGAAACAAACAAAAACACACAACCCAGAATCCTTTAGCTAATTTAAAGATAAGAACTTCCTAAACCTGTTAAAAGTGTCCAAAAAAAAAAAAAAAAAAAAAAAAAAAAAAAAAAAAAAAAAAAAAAGCAGCCATAACACTTTATATTATAAGGCTAAAGGTTTTCCTTTCCTACTTTTTTGTTTTGATGTTCTTGAATTATTTTCTGACCTGGAATTATCCTTTCAAAACAAAAAATTCTTAAAATATCTAGAGCTAAAAAGCACCTAATGAGAAGCTGAAGCTGGCCCACTGGTTTTAAGTATTGATTCTACCTTGTTATTTAAATGTGAACATTTATTGTATATTCAATGAGTTATAGTGTTAATAGTCTTGTACTACCCAGCAGGTGTAAAAAATTAATAAATTTTTTTTAATAAAAAAAAAAGTTTTCCTTTCCTGACTATGAAGAAAATATATGTGCCCACCTTTCCTGTTCTTAGTTATGCTCTCAGGGCCTTTTGACACAGTAGAGGGATAAAAACAAAAGACATATAAATATTAGAAAAAAGAGAACAAAACTGTCATTATTCACAGATGTTAACAACATTAGCAACTGAGTCAGTTCTCTAGAAGAACTCATGTATTAGGTGATACTGACAAGGACTTGTCAACAACCATTTTCTGTAACTGCCAAACACTAAAAAACAATCCCCAAATATTCAACAATTGTAGACGAGGTGTATTAAAATTAACATGTTTATTTTACAGAATATTACTGCAATGAAAAGGTGAAAACCATGGTTGTAGACAACAGCTGGATAACTCAAATGTGGTAATGCACATCTTTAATGCTAGCAGAAAGTGGAGAGAGAGAGAGAGAGAGAGAGAGAGAGAGAGAGAGAGAGTGATCCTATCTCAAATCAGCAAAACAATGCCAAGTAAAAGGTTGTAGGAGGGCTGGCAAGATGGCTCAGTGTGCAAAAGTGCTTGACACAGAGCCAAATGACCTGAGTTTGATTCCTGAGACCCACATGGTAAAAGGGAGAACCACTCCTAAAACTTATCTTCTGTCCTCCATACACAGTAGCAGACTCATACCCCTCCTACACCAAAAATAAATAAAATATAATTTTTAAAGCCCACAGGATAGTATCTTTTTGAAATTTTTATATGAAATTTACAAATGGAAAAAAATATTTTCATTTAAAACATGGGTAATGAAGCCAAAGAAAAGTATTATTGCCAAAAGTAACAACAGTGATTAAGTAGAGAAGAGGGGGGAGATGTAACCTAATTACACTGTAGGAAAGTACCGTTTTTCTTTTTCTTTTTCTTTTCTCTCTCTTTTGTTTTAATTCAGTGATAGAATATGTTACAGAATATTTGAACCTGTTTCCAGTCTGGCTGGAATACAGACACACCCTTAGTACTTACCTTTAATCACAAACAATGAAGGTAAAGTTAGTTTGTAGAAGGAAGTACCCATGTTTGAAAGTGATGCCTAATTGAGTGGCAGACAAAGTATCAAATGAGAGAAAGATTTGACAGAATATGCCCAGCTCTCTCGAGAAGAGAGAGGAAAGGAAAGCTACTTACAGGCTAAGCAGAGAAAGCAGGAAGGAGAGAGAACAATACAGGAAGAATACAGTAGAGTTGAGAGGGTCAGTAGAGCAGCACAGAGAGGGAGAAAGAGCAGTTGTACATGGATTGCAGAGAGGAAGCAAGCTAGACACAGTTAAAGACAGAACAAGAAAGAGAACAAGGAACCAGAAGATTAGAAAGATTGCTAACAAAGGTGTAAGGTCAAACAGAGCAACTCAGAAGTGGCCAAGATAGAGAATCCAGATCAGTCATCTTGGAGAGGAGTTTAAGCCAGAACAGCTGAGTTGATCCAGCCAGCCAGAGTTCAGAAAGAACAAGAAAAGGGTGAGCTTATTCAGCAGCCATCTCAGAGGCTGAAAACATTCTAGGCCCAGATTAGCTTGTACAGAGGCCAGACGCCTCCAGAACTAGGCCTAGGTTAGCCAATGGAGGACTACATCAAGCGAATAAAAGCTATTTTTTACAAGAATATAGAAATAATTTTTATACCTAATTTTTTATTAAGTAACCTTGTTATATGTATAAATGTACACATTCACATATATAAATGCCTTTTTTGTCTTAAAAGAGAGTGATTAAAAACCAAATGTGGTAATTTTATATGTGGTCAAAATTTAGGTAAGTTAATGCAAAAGCAAAATATTTCAGTAGCTTACTTAGAAAAATCTAAACTGGCTAACTGTTAACACTGGCATGAACTACAGTTTGGAGGTTCATACTATCAACTCTCACTTAATATCATACAAGTGTTATAACAGTCCACATCAGGAAGTAAAAAGGTTAGTGGTGAAGAATGTACTGTGAGGTAATAACTGACCATTCCTATTTCCAGCCTATAATGATGGCAAGCACACATACTTGTGTGCACTTAGTTTAAGAAGGCTATTACACAGGTAATCTCCATTCAAGGTAAAAAAAAACAACTTAATTGATGCTTTGAAAAATGCTTGTTTCAGGGCTAGGATTATAGCTAAGTGGTAGAAGACTTGCCTAATAAGCACAAGGTCCTGGGTTGGACTCTTGCAATTAGGTTGAACCATACATTGTTGCCAGTATTTGACCATTTTGAAATATGAAAACAGCAATTTTACATGGCTTTACCATGGGAATAACTATATACAATAGTATGTTATTTTCCTAATAGCACTAAACTACAAAGTACCTAGGAATAAATCTACCAAGATATGTAAGTGTACCGGGCAGTGGTGGTACATGTCTTTAATCCCAGCACTTGGGAGCCAGAGGCAAGTGGATTTCTGAGTTCCAGGACAGCCAGGGCTATACGGAGAAACCCTGTCTCGAAAAACAAAAACAAAACAAAAGATATGTAAGTGCAAGGTTTAACAACATTGTAAAAGGCATTAAAGAAAAATAGAGGGGTTGGGGATTTAGCTCAATGGTAGAGCGCTTGCCTAGCAAGTGAAAGGCCCAGAGTTCAGTCCTCAGCTCTAAAAAAGAAAAAGAAAAAAAGAAAAGAAAGGAAAAAAAAAAAGAAAATATAGACAGATACTCCATGATCATTCTTCAAAAAATTTAGTGTTGGGCCTAGTGTGGTGCACATATTTTAATCCCAGCACTTGGTAGGCAGAGGCTAGCCAATCTCACTGAGTTTGAAGCCAGCCTAGTCTACACAGTGAGTTCCATATACAGTCAGATCCTGTTTAAAAAAATAAGAAAAACAAAAACAAAAAAACCCTGAATAATAAATGTGATAGACCTCACTCGGGATTTCTGAACTTTTTTATGTGAGGTAACAAAATACTAGTTATTTCTAAGACTAAATTGTTGCTAACGTATACTGAGTAATAATAAGATTTCATCTCTCAGATCAACGCCTATTTTATTCTCAAAGGTCAGTGAGCCTCTCAGAAGAGATCTGTGGGGAGGGAATAGACAGGCAGAATGAATATGGATTAGTAGCACTTCCTCTGGCTAACCAAATGACAGTCTCTTAAGGTTCCTGTGCCAGAATGAGATTTGAGATAGAGGGAGGGAGGGAGAGAGAGAGAGAAAGAGAGAAAGAGAGAGAGAGAGAGAGAGAGAGAGAAAGAGAAAGAGAGAGAATATATAGTTAAGAGTATATATAGTCTCTTATCTAGAGAGTTTAGGACTTAGACTTTTATTTCAAAAACAAAGACATTTAAAAATAATTTTACAGTCGGGCGTAAATATTTTTACACGCCTTTAATCCCAGCACTTGGGAGGCAGAGGCAGGCAGATTTCTGAGTTCGAGGCCAGCCTGGTCTACAAAGTGAGTTCCAGGACAGCCAGGGCTATACAGAGAAACCCTGTCTCAAAAAACCAAAAAAATAAAAAAATTAAAATAAAAAAAAATACTTTTACAAATGTATAATACATGTTCTTGCTTTTCTAGACTTGAACTTGGAGAGTGTTCAAGAGAAGAAAACAAAAAACAAACAAACAAAACATCTTATCCCTGAGAAATGAGTACAACTCCATAGTCCACTTCCATTCTTTTAGCCAAGAACAATACTTGACAGTGTCAAGTACTCACGCTGAAGTCTCATTTCTAGAGCACCAGTTGTTCTTGTGTTGTCTTCCTCATCTGGGGACCCTACCCATCATACACATACCCCTAAAACTGTCACAGCCTCTTTCCTGACACTGTACTGCCAGAACCCATTGTTCTCACCTTCCATTCAAAAACAAGGCAGAATCTTTATAAATGTATTTTTTTAAAATAATTTAGTATGTGTGTGAGCTCATAGGAGAAATGCAGAATTGGTTCTCTCCTTTCCCTCCTATGTGGTTATAGGGTTCAAACTCAGATGGTTATCAGGTTTGTACTGCAAGCACCTTACCACTGAGCAGTTTTAATAGCCCCCTTTTTTTCTTTTGAGGGAAATGACCCCATAGTTTTATCTCGTGTGTGTGTATGTGTGTGTGTGTGTGTGTGAAGACATACATGCTATACCAATAATAAACTTTTGGTTGTTACTTTTTTTTCATTTCATCTTTTCTTATATAATTGTTAACTAAATAAAGAAATAATTGTCTAGATTCTAGAGTACTATCACTTGTTCTCCTGAGAGTTAACACTATAATAGTATCATCATTTGGGGCTAGAGAGATGGCAAAACAGTTTAACAACACTCACTTGCAGAAGTTCCCATCACTCTTATGGTGGCTGTGGGGTTTTGAATGAAAATAACTCCCAAAGGCTCACAGGGAGTGGCATTATTAGGAGGTGTGACCTTGTTGAAGTAGGTATGGCTTTGTTGGAGCAAGTGTGTTTGGGGGTAAGGTTTCAGAAGCTCAATCCAGGCCCAGTGTCTTTCTGTGCCTGCAGATCCAGATGTAGAACTCAGCTACCTCTTCTAGTGCTATGTCTACATACAAGCTATAAAGCTTCCCAACATAGTAACAACGAACTAACCTTTGAACTGTGAGCCAGCCTCAGTTTTCCTTATAGGAAAGAGTTGCTGTAGTCATGGCATCTCTTTTCCCAGCCACAGAAACCCTAACTAAGACAGTGGCCCACAACTGCCTGTAACTCCAGTTCTGAGCAATCTCACACCCTCTTCTTGTATCAGGTGCACATGGTGTACAAACATACAAACATGCCAACATCTATACACATAAAATAATAAAAAAAAAATTTAAAGGTGTCACCATTTGCAAATTAACTAGTAAAACAAATTATATTCCCACTAACACAGAGAATAAAAAAAAGTAAATTAAGTTCCAATCTCCAACTTGACTGCTCAAACATTAAATCAAGATACAAATACATCAAAATCTGAAGTTGTACCCTGTTTAAAAAAAGATCTTCAAGGATTCTTAAATTGCTTGTGTGTATGTGTGTGTGTGTGTGTGTGTGTGTGTGTGTGTGTGTGGTAGTGGGGATGGAGCCTAGGACCTCAGTCCTATTTACGAATGGACTATACTATATCCCCAGCCCTCTTTTTCCTTTGAGACAAATTCTAACTAAGTTGCCCAGGCTGGTCTTGATCTTCTCATCCTCCTGGTCTAGCCTCTCAAATGGCTGAGTAGAATTATAGATTTGTATCATCAAGTCCAGCTAAAAACATTCTTCTTCAGTTGGTTTGTATGCTAACAGGTGAATTAAACTAGCTAGCATAACAGTCATAATGGTGATTAATAGAACACATTCAGAATACACAAACCATTCCCCTTTTTCTCTCTTTCTTTCCTTTCCTTCTTCCTTCCTTTCCTTCTTTCTTAATTTTATTGAGAAGGGGGAGGTCCCAGCTGGTCAGGGATTCACTATGTACACCAAGCTGACCTTACACTCAAGAGCTGCCTACCTCTGCCTCCTGAGTGCTAGGGTTAAAGGCACACATCACCATGCCCATCCCCCACCCCTCTAATTTTTTAGGCAAATATTTCAGAACAAGTGTTAGGTAATAGTACAGGTATTTTAAGTAATAGTCTGTAATACAAACTACACATTTGAGAGCAAAACACTAAAATGTTTTTCCCAATAATATGTAAGGGATTATTATACACTAAATATTCTAACTTAGTGGTTCTCAACCTGTGGATTATGACCCCTTTGGGGTCAAATGACCCTTTTAACAGTGTGGTATAACAGATATCTTGCATATCAGATATTTGCACTATGATTCATAACAGTAACAAAATTATAGTTTTTAAATAGCAACAAAATAATTTTATAAAGAGGGGGTGGGTCACTACAACATGAGGAAGTATATTAAAGAAGGTTGAGAAACACTGCTCTAAGTGCTAAAAAAAGATTTTTATCAAGGGGAGGGGAAAAATACATACTCTTAAAAGGGGTTGGGGGAGCCAGACTAGAGAGATGGCTCAGCAGTTAAAAGAGCCATTAAAAAGCAGTTAAATTGCTTTTGCAGAGGACCTGAGTTTAGTTCCCAACACTGTACTCACATGTACAACCCCCACCATCACCCCCCACACACAATTAAAGATAAAAATAATTTTAAAATGGAGGGTAGCATCTAGGAAAAGGTATCCCTCAAGGACTCTGCAATCATACATCTTATCACAGAACAGAGTATGCAAATCACTCATTACCTTTCAGGGTTTCCAGCAAACTTTTGGCTACAAACCAGCATATGGCTTCAAAGAAAGGAAATTTGAAAAGATCTGGTGTTTTTAGTCTTTTTTCCATCTCATAACACCTAAATGAATGAAATTTGAAGAACAGTTAATGTTAGCATTTCAAAGTTAAACAAATGAAGGTAATCAACTGAAAATAAGCAGGCCATGATAAATATGTAGGACTGTATATTTACTTAACAACATCACTTTTTGACAACACAGAACTGTGACCTTACTAAATTTGACAGTCTACTACCTAAGAATTACATTGGAGCCAGGAGGTGATAGTGGTGTATGCCTTTGATCCCTGAACTCAGGAAGCACAATAAGGCAAATCTCTGGATTTGAGGCCAGCCTGGTGTACAGTGTAAGTTCAGGATGGCCAGGGCTACACAGAGAAACCCTATCTTGAAAGAAAAGTTACACTGGATATTGTAAAAGATCACTTCACTTCCTGGGATTTGTATCCTAATCTTAACAAAAAGGGATTTTATGATAGTTCCACTAATAAAACAATGTTTAAAAATCAGTTAAAAGTCCATGTGTTGAACAACACTGCAATACCCACCAACAGTCTCTTTAGGCTCTACTAAGCTTTCACGATCAATACCACACTTGGAACTAGTCAAAGTATAAAGATAAGGACCATAGTTTGTACAATATTGGTCTCCTGCTATAGATTCCTAACAACAGAATGTATAGAAGTAGTCATCTCTGCTCCAAAAATACCTTAGGTACAAAATGACTAAAACTTATATTGGTAGGTATACAACCTACCATGGATTAAAAGCCTTGTACTGTATAGCAGCCACCATCTCTTTTGCTAACTTCAATGGCTAAAATATTAAGGGCTCCCATGTACACACAGTCACAGGAGTCACCCCATTCGGGGAATCCCAATGATCCATGGCCTCCCAAGAGGTGTTCCGCCTTTTCTGAGTCATCACTCAGTGTTCATCATGAAGTATTGGTACTACATGTAATATGGCTAACAGTACCCCCTTTCTGAGTACAGTGAAGGGACAAAGTTAGCACAAAGGTCAGATCTCATCAAAAGGTGAAATAACTGTTCATCCTTTACCTACATCAAGATATAAAGGTATTCTGATTGCAATCCTGACTTAAGGATTGTTCTAGCTCCACAGGTATACCTGAATCTGACTAATTTAATCATTCTCATAATACTAGTTCATAGACAAAAGTATGTTTTATAAAATTTGAAATGTGGGGGCTATCATCATATTGAACAAGTTATTAATTTTATTTTACATTTGAAAAGATCCTCTAAAAGTTCCCATTCCTAATTATTCTTCAAGGCCTATCTCACAGAATATAAAAAATATAATTTTTTATAACAAGCATCAGTGTTCTGCTGAGGAACAAAAGGCCCTGTGAGTACTGACGATACAAACCTGAGCTGCATGCCAATGTTGAGGTTGTGCAGAAAGTTACCTCCAAAAGCCATACAGTCCTGAGAAGTGAGCACAGCATGGATCCACCCTGAAACACACAAATCAGCGATGCTTCAATCTCTAAAGTAAACAGATGCTATCTACCCGTGAAATAAATAACTTAAATACCAAAATCAATTAACTTCAGATCTGGGCACTAAACAAGTTGATGATGACTATAATTGATTGACTCGTTCATAAGTATTTATTAAAGGCCAATAGTATGCTAGGTTTTATACTAAGTCTATGTTTTTGTTTTTGTTTTTTCTAATTTAAAAACAATCACCTTTACAATGTAAGATCCTACTCTGAGGTTAGTCAAATCTGGTTTGAATTAAGAAAGTACATTTTCATTTGAGGAACTACGAAACTTCTTTGTACTTTATGGTTCAAGTATTGGTAATGTTAGTTGGCAATGTGAATGAATACGCAGGCTATAGATTCTCTGGGCGAGCATTTTTTGAGAACAGTGTTCTGTCTTGGATGACCTAATAGTTCTAGGATTCTAGGTGTTTTGATAGCAATCCTGACTGAAGGATTGTTCTAGCACCACAGGTATACCCAAATCTGACTAATTTAATCATTCTCACAATACTAGTTTACAAAGAAAAGTATATTTTATAAAATTTGAAATTATAAAATCAATGTAAGTAGTGCTTACATTGTAATTTTAAGTATGCAATATGCTTTCCAAGTGTCACCATGATGTAAGTCCTCTGAAAGTAATAAGCAGGGGAAGATCAGGGAACACGAGGTGACAGGCTGCTCCAGAAGAAGGAAAGGCAGATCACCCGCATTTAAATGGGTGAACATCGGGCATATAAACATTAAATGCTGATAATCAAATGTTCTATTTCCCATTAGAGTGTTTCAAAATCAGAGATATTTCCTACAGATTATGCCTAACTTTTTAAATGTTGGCAGACTGAACATAAAAGTATAAATTCTACTAGGCATTCATATAGGTAATAAATCATATCCAATAATAATCAGGACTAGAAACTAAAATTCCATTATTTAAACAATGTACTTATACATGGTTTTTGCTCTATTTCCAGGAATACAACTTCACTGGACATTAAGGAAGACTATAATATTGTTTGTAGAAAGTTTATTAGTTCCCAATCATCATGGTGGGAGTTGGGGGGAGAAGCCCATTGTTTTGCGCAGTGCCTGTCCCAATGCAGTCTTCAAGCTAGTACCATCAGTCAGCAACATCTTAGAGATGCAAACCATAAGGCCTAACCTATGTCTACTGAATCAAACCCTTAAGAGAAAGGCCCAGAAGTCTATCATTTACCAGGCTTTCCTGCTGGTCCTGACGCACCATGAAGCTAGAGGGACCCAAGCTACACGAATGCTAATTGAATTTCAGCTGTCCCTAGCTCACATGTACTAATTTGCACTCATGCTTCTACCACTGCTGTGAGTACAACATGCACACTTCTTCATAATTTGTTTGGCTGGTTGGTTGATTGGTTTGGTTTTTCCATACAGGGTTTCCTCTGTGTAGCCCTGACTGTCCTGGAACTCACTCTGTAGACCAGGCTGGCCTCGAACTCAGAAATCCACCTGCCTCTGCCTCCCAAGTGCTGGGATTAAAGGTATGCGCTGCACTGCCCAGCTACTTCTTCATAAATTATCTTTGAAATTCTTTTTTTATATACTATAGTAGGTCACTAAATTGACTTTGTAAGAAGTTCTTTTATGTATTATATAGGATGTTCTATAATTTATGAACTTCAAGAGTTTAAAAAGGATACAACAGAAAAATTATAAATGGCAGCACTAGGAGGGGATTTAAAGGTAGCCTTTCAAAGCTAGACATAAATCTTAATACTTCTAAATAATCATTCATTCATTTACTTATGCTTACATTTATTATTCTACACCAGAGGCAAGGTAGAAAGCAAGGCATGTAGCAGCAGCTGTGTGAACCCTCAGGACCATTAGATCATCCAAGGCAGGATGAACACTGTTCTCAAAAACGACGCCCTGAAGAGTCTATAGCCTCTTCCACACTGCCAAACAACATACTTGAGGAATAAAGTACAGAGAAGTTTGGTAGTTCCTCAAAGAATTAAGCACAGGTAAATAATACAACAAAACAATTCTATTTGGTATACTCTAAAGAACTGAAACAAAAATATGTCTATAAATAAAAGTGTGTACAACTCTTCAAAAAACAAAAGTCACAAAAGTGGAAACAACCCAAATGTTCATCAACTAATGAATGGAATAAACAAACTATGGTATATCCTGAAAAGAATACTGTTATGCCATAAAAGATTGTTGTTCTATAGCATGGATAAGCCTAGGAAATATTATAGTAGTAAAAGAAGTTACTCACAGCTGAGCATGATAGCACATGTCAGCTACACAAGTTCCAGGCCAGCCTGGGCTATATGAGACTCTCTCTCCAAAAACCAACCAACCAACTGAACAAACAAACCAACAACAACAACAAAAAAAAAAAAACAGAATGAAAGAGATAGAAAAGTAGACAGAGGGAAGAGACTAGACACTAAAGGTTTGAAACATATTGTCAAAATAGGCAAATGCATGCAAAGTATATTAAGTAGTCGCCAGTAGATAAAAGAAGTAGAGAATGTCAGTGTCTATTAAAAGGTATGGAGATTCTTTTGAACACAATGAAACTATTCTCCACTTAGATGGCATTAATGGTTGTGTGATCATACTAATCTATTAAAAAATCATTAAATTGCACTATTTAATAGGATGGTGATCAAGTCCTCAAATGAACAAACAAGTAAAAAATTCTTAGTCTCTCTTATATAAGTACATAAAAGCTACATTCTGAATATATCAAAGCCAAAGTTGGTTTTAATTACAAGCTGACTCCATGTGACTATCAACTGATCTAGACCAGAGGTGGTTGTTTAGTAACAGGGTCCTAAGTAGGAGGTGGCCAGAAGACGATAAGGTAAAGAAGAAGTCTTGCACAAGCTCTGTCTTATGCCAAGCAAGCTTATTAAGAAGTACGCCATCTTATATATACTATTTCTAGAGCAGAAACAGGACAAAGTCAGCAATAACTATCATACAATAGAACTAAGCACTAATCTAATTAGAAGCTAATCAAACAATGTTGCAAAGGGGGAACATGGGGCATTTCAAGAGCTCTGTAGACAGAGCACACAGTGGCCTTGGGACTGATAACTATAGCCCTGTAAGGTGGGAAGAGTCAGGTTCTCAGGATCCAAAGTCCCAGCCCCAGGCCATTACTGGCTCTGCCAAGCATGTTCCTGGTTTTGGACAAGGAAGTTTGTTTCTTTTCAGATATATCAGGGCCTGAGGAAAAAGCTCCCAAGGCTCTAATCCCAGGCCATTACTGGCTCTGCCAAGCATGTTCCTGGTTTTAGACAAGAAACTATGTTCATTCTCCTTGCATTGGGGCTTCAGCCCAGCCTTCAACAATCAACCATGAGAAGTAGATGAGATTAAAACTTACCTGTAGGAACAAATAAGGTATGTCCCTGCTTTACCACACATTTGTAGCATTTATCTACTTTATCTCCAAAGAACACCTCACTCTGGGTCACAGATGAACTCCAAGATTCATAGAGTGCCAAATTTTCATTTGTTGGCTTTATCAAATAAAAAATCTTCTCACCCTAGAAGGAAGTAATAAGACTACTTTGAAAAAGAAAAGCCAATCTCAGGATGGCCTACATTGGTACAATTTCCCAATAAAAGGATCTAAATTAAATTTAGTAAGATTTTAAGTTAAAAAAAAAAAACACACAATCTGATCAGCAACTAATTCCCTAATCAGCAAGTTCAGAGCAACCAAAACGCCTTCCACCTCCAACTGATAGAGTCAATAATCCTATCAAAGAAAGTACAATAAGAGAGGAAGATAAAGATTAGATAAAGAACCACAAACAGAATTTTGTTAACAATCTCCTACCGGAGCATAATCAGCTCTCAAAATTCACCCTCAGCACCATAAAGATTTTACAGATAACTTATGCGTAGATTCAATGGTGATGGGATGTTGATGTTTTTAAAGTGTTATCTCCAGTATATAAGTCATTAGCTATGTGTAATGTAACTAGTGGGAATAAACAATTCAATTTTTAATTATATTAAATTTTAATTATTTAAATCTAGCCACAGAAACCTAATGTTTATTAGGCAATGTAGTTCTAAATAAAGGGAACAAATAAAAACCAAAAGAATTAGTCATTTTATAGACATTTGTGGTTTATCCAACTTGTCTCATTCTCATCCTAAGGCCAGAGGCAATTATCACTGTAATTTTGCTCCTTCCTTCTCATTTGGTTCAGAGATTAATGCAAATTGACTAAGGAGAAAGGGGGGGGCGTGGGGAGTGAGGAAAAAGGCTAACAGAAACCAACTTAAAATAAAGAGGCAAAAGTGGAAATGACTAAAGAGCTCAATGACTTTTCTATTACCTGAAATTAAAAAAAAAAAAAAAGAAAGAAAAAGAGCACCAAGGCAGAAAAATGTTAAAGAAGCAGAAAAATATTTAAATGTTTACAAGTGTTACATAGAGCAAATAAATGTTCATACCAGAAAAATATGGCATGTTTTTGTTAATAAGAAATACCCGACTCTTACCCAAAGGACATGGTACCAAACTGAAGTCCCACCAAAGTCAATGTGGAAATCTGTATAGCTGTCTTGAACTCCCATTAAGCAGTATTTCTGGACAAAAGGCTTGGGGAAGACTGAATCATCTGGCCAGTAATTTTCCACCCATGAAAGTTTTCTGGCTATATCAGGAACCTCCACCAATTCAGACATCCTTAAAAAAGAAAAAGGCATATATACATAGGAACATAATACAAATTAAAGACTTAGTAAAACAATTCTTCCTCTGTCACCTAAACCAAGCAATTAAATGGAACTCAAGATTAATAAAACTTAAGCATTTAATATGAATTTTATGTTGTTGTTTATTGTTATTGTCGTCGTCATCGTCGTCATGGAGATACTATGTGGATCTGTCCTGGAACCAGGCTGGCCTTGAACTCACAGAGATCCACTGTCTCTGTATCCTGAGTGCTAGGATTAAAGGTGTGTGCCACTATGCCCAGCTACATCTTTTTTCTAAATATTTTGTAAGCTTGGAAAAGCAAAATTTAGAACACTGCTTCCAAAGGATAACTACAAAAGTCACAATTATGCTTCTTACTAAAATATCATTAAATTACATGTAGCTAAAATTCAGACTGCTCAGGCAAACTGTCCAGATATACTCACTTTGTATCTGAAAATTCAAGGCTGATCACATTTAACACTTTTGGTCTGTTAGGATTCATGAAGTATTTAACATAATTGTGAAGTGTCATTTTGCTGTCCGCCTGCCTTGCCACATCAATAACATCTATCACTTTGTCACCACCTGCAGAAAAAAATTATAATCTTATTATTGGCATTAAAAGTTGTATAAATAGATAATCTAAATAAAAATACTAAAAATCATATTTGCTTAGTATGCTAACTATAAAACTATATAGAAGTAACACTGATTGTAAAAACAATGTACTATTAGCCTTCAAAGTGTCAATGATTTCTTGTGGGTAGCTTAAAATGACAAAAATAAACAAACAAAAACAATAAATTGGAATATGAAAATTGTTCACTGTTTCCTGGGTCTCAGTTTCCTCATGCAAAAAAAAAAGTAGACTGGCTTTCCCTTTAATTTCTATAATGCTAAAGAGTCTAAGTTTTAAAAAGGAGGGCATTGGGGTATCAGTAAACAAGTTCATCAGTGCAAATAATTTTTGCCTCACTAGTTATGTCTTCTAATATTGCCCCTGATGAGTGTGTGGTCGGTCATCAAGCCAAACCAATTCATATAGTGTAGTCTGGATGCTCACATTCTGAGTTGTGATTACCTTACAGTATGCCCTATAAAACCACAAGACGATGCTTGCAGACCTCTGAGGCACCACTCTAGGAAACCAAACCCCTTTACAAGGGATTACAGAGTAAGTTCAGATACAAAATATGGCAAGAGTTAACCAATCTGAAATAGAAAATAAGTGTCCCATTCTTATGTCAATGTAACTTCATATAAAATAGTAACATTGCCATAGATTTCTTTATCTTCAATACAATAATAGTTGTACTACTGTTATTTTAACTGAAGAGCTTTGCAGTGCTAAAAGTTAGTGGATAGTACTATGTCCAACCACCAAACTGATTTCCAGAGTGGTTGAACCAGCTTGCAATCCCACCAGCAATGGAAGAGTGTTCCTCTTTCTCCACATCCTCGCCAGCATCTGCTGTCATCTGATTTTTTGATCTTAGCTTTTCTGACGGGTGTGAGGTAGAATCTCAGGCAGTTTTGATTTGCATTTCCCTGATGACTAAGGATGTTGAACATTTCTTTAGGTGCTTTTCTCAGTCATTCGATATTCCTCAGTTGAGAATTCTCTGTTTAGATCTATACCCCATTTTTTAATAGGGTTATTTGGTTCTCTGGAATCTAATTTCTTGAGTTCTTTATATATATTGGATATTAGCTCTCTATTGGATGTAGGGTTGGTAAAGATCTTTTCCCAATCTGTTGGTTGCTATTTTGTCCTATTGACAGTGCCCTTTGCCTTACAGAAGCTTTCTAATTTTATGAGGTCCCATTTGTCGATTGTTGATCAAGGATCGATGCCCCAGTGTAGGGGAATGCCAGGGCAGGGAGGCAGGAGTGAGTGGGTGGGCAGGGGAGCACCCTCATAGAAGCAGGAGGAGGGGGATGGGACAGGGGAGTTCCGGAGGGGAAACTGGGAAAAGGGATAACATTCGAAATGTAAATAAATAAAATATCCAATTTTTTAAAAAAGGAAAAAGAAAGAAAGAAAAGTTAGTGAGTAGATAAAATCGTTTGAACAACTTTTCCTATAATTAAATTAACTAATGATTTACTTATAGGCAGTTAGGTTTCAATTAAATCTAAGCCTTATTTCCTAGTTTATCATATGTTTAAACTTAGATGAATGCTGAAGTCAAGGCATTTAGCTGGATTTTTCTGTTGTTTTGGTTTTTTTTTGTTTGTTTGTTTTGTTTTGTTTTGTTTTTGAGACAGGGTTTCTCTTATAGCCCTGGCTATCCTGGAACTCACTCTGTAGTCCAGGCTGGCCTCGAACTCAGAAATCCGCCTGCCTCTGCCTCTCAAGTGCTGGGATTAAAGGCGTGTGCCACCACCGCCCGGCTTAGCTGGATTTTTCTAAATGAACAATTATTAGTGAGAATTAACAGAGGGACAGCTACTTCTCTATGAAGTGCTGAGGAGGCAGCAGGTAATAGGAACACAATTTGAGACAAGGTGGCTTTGGGTTCTGGTTCTCAAGTCACACCTATCTCTTGTTACCAAATGGCATGTACATACAGTCAACTTTATAAACTTTACAGTGAGCATAAATGAGTGAAAATTTCAAGAATATAGCAAGCAGTAAAATTTTTGCCTTGTTTCTTACTTTCTTGAGTCTCAAAATTATAAGTCAGTTTAGTTACCATTATATGGCAATATTCACCAAGTGATTGATTATAAATACATGTTTGAATTCAATCTTATTTTTCATAGCCTCTCCTCTAAAAGAAGTCAAGAAGCAGGATCCAGAAGATTACCAAGCTCAGAACATACACCCCCATTCTACAGATACCTAGAACCTATCCAGTTCCTCATGTGGTGGAATCCATGGCTTCCCTTCAGGAATGAGTGTTTTCCCTACATGAATATGAATTTAATAAGTTAGAGAGCAGTAGGATAAGGCTGACAAAGTAAGAATAGATAAAATGCTTCATTTCTTTCTGACCATTGTAAGTCTGTGGAATACTTTCAACAGAAGCACTTCTGACTTTACTTTTCCTGACACTTATGATACATCCAGCAAGATATTTTCCATTCCACAACAAAACTGTTAAGACTAATAGTTTTACTATGTTTTCAGAAGTACTTAGAGGAGGGCTGGAGAGATGGCTCAGCGGTTAAGAGCACTGACTGCTCTTCTGAAGGTCCTGAGTTCAAATCCCAACAACCACATGGTGGCTCACAACCATCTGTAATGAGATCTGACATCCTGAAAGACAGCTAGCTATAGTGTACTTATATATAATAAAATAAATAAATCTTTAAAAAAAAAAAAAGAAGAAGTACTTAGAGGAACCAAGTTCGTACCTACATAACGTTCCACATCCATCACTGAAAAAGCAGGTGAAGGGAGCCTGAGTCCAAGGTCATCTAATTTAGGAACCATAATAGGGACATCAAATCCATGTTTCTCCAGATATCTTTGTGTCAGCTGACTGCCATGCATCTTTACAATGATTTCATCAGCACTAAGAAAAACATTAAGAATAAAATGTCATTTTTGTGAATAAGCTGTTTATAAAAGTCCTATTAGGTAATGAGTTAACTCAGAGAAAAGAATGTGGAAGCATTTGTTTCAGTGGTTCTCAATCTAATTCTCCTCTTTAAAACTTTCACAGAACTCTTAAAGTAAAAATCATGTTTAATTAATAAAGTAATAGATCATATAGGAATGAAGTGTTAGATGTAATATAATAGTTATAGAGTGAGGCAAATTATGTATTTCATATGAAAAGGTACCTATGATACATATCACAAAAGCAAACTGTTTAATATCATTCATAACACAACCACTTTTTAAAGAATTATATATACATGTACACACATACATATAAACATAAATGTTTTGAAGTAGAAAAATATCTTAAAGACTTGCATTATGCCTTACATAGGGAATTATGAAAACCTATTTAATTTATTTTATATATCCTGTACACATTACATCAACTATGTTTAATTCAATAATTATTTTGCTATAGTTTAGATAATCAAAAGCTTATGGAGTTAGTTAAGAGGAGCCCTTTAATTAATAGCAATAATAGTTTATATATTTATGACCCTATTTGTAACCTATTCTCATCTGGGTTTACCTTGGCAGAAGAGCATATGAATTATTAATTCATGGATCTTAATGCTAGTTTCTGAGGATCACAAATCTTTCAAATAAGTAAAAGCCATATTTCCTCTCCCTGAAAAATGTCTGCCCACACAGATGCTAATTTGCATAGATGGTTTTTGGGAGAACACAAAACATCTGAGACCTATAAATAGGCCCAAACTAAAAATCTATGGCTGTGTAAAATAAAAAAAAATAAGATAAAATCAAGCATTGTCCAGTAAAAAGGAAAACAAGCAAACTGGTAACTAGTAGCTTGAGAACAAAATCCCACCACCACCACCACCACAAGATAGGGTTTCTCTGTGTAGTAGTTGTGACTGACCTGGAACTCTATAGACCAGGCTGGCCTCAAACTCACCCGCATCTACCTCCAAGTGCTAGGATTAAAGGCATGAGCCACCAATCTTGGCCCAAGAACAAAACTCTCAGTTCAATAAAAATCACCTGGAAACATTGTTTCATGTTTTTTCTGTCTCACCCAACCTGAGGGAGGCAAATGTGGATGGTGGATAGTTTTTCATCAAGATTCTGCTTAAGGACTAAAAGGTGGTGAACAGAACAGAGAAATCGTAAAGACAGAGGAAAAATAGCAGGATTTTTACTGTAAAACCTGAAAGAAAATTCTGTAATGGGCTGAATGTGATACTGTGATTTAAATTTAAATTGTGCTGCCTCTCTTTAACAAGCTGAGATATGATCTTGTGTAAAAGCCTATTAAGTATTATCTCTTTAAATAGATGTCAGGCAGTGAGTAGGAGATGATCTGAATTAGCATGATTAAATGCTTTATAAAGCTTTTTGACTCTCTTATGAGTACAGTGTAGCTGTATTCAGACACACCAGAAGAGGGCATCAGATCTCATTACAGATGGTTGTGAGCCACCATGTGGTTGCTGGGAATTGAACTCAGGACCTTTGGAAGAGCAGTCAGTGCTCTTACCCTCTGAGCCATCTCTCCAGCCCCCTTTTTGACTCTCTTTTAGCTTAGACAACTCAGATATACTCCACTATTTTTCAGAACCCCAAAGCTCAGTCCTGATGCCATCAGAGGCTAAGCAATAACCATGCATGCTTCTGGTGGGCCTTGGGCCCAGGGCCCAGACAGCCAATACAATGACTTGAGAAAAACAGAGATGCAAAACAGGAAAAGGTCAGAAGACAGACAGCAGCTGCATTATCAGAAGGAATCAGAAACTTAGAACTGCTTCAAATCTGTATGTTTCAAATTCTGGGGATGAGTACTTTTACAGTGTTCATACACACAGCAGAAGTTCCACAAATCTAAGCCTAGTTACTCCTATGCCCTGGAATGTCTGATATTTTCTATTTCCTTTACAGAAAAAAAGTGAAAAACCAGTTGACACCAATGGCATGGTGCCACCAAAATTTGAAAGGACCACTTCAGATAATGCCACTTTATCAGCCAATGCTGTTAAATCTTGTTTAAGCCAGAACAAGATTCTGTACCTTGGGAAGACTCGAGAACGTAGTTCTTTAATGAAGGCCCTAGTTCCAGCTTGCACAGGTTTGGAACCATCATCCACTTCTGTGTAGTCATGCCTGTGCCAGTTCCTCCTCTTCTTCACTGAATTTACAGAAAGTCAGAAAAAAATAAACATGGTTGGTAACTGGCAATATTATGTACTGTCGTACTGTCTAATTGTCATAGTCTACATAATCAGAAGTTAACAACTGTAGGCACAATGAAACACTTAAGTGTTTTAATGCATTCCAAGCCCACAAAAGAAAACTTTACAAAAACTACTGCTGTAATAACTAACTGAGGGTTTTTAAATGCCTGATCATTTCATTCAAAATAACTTAAAAATTAAATCAAAGACTTTAGAGCGGCAAATTACATCTTGTATTTACTCACATTTACCCATATTATAATATTTCCTAATTATTTAAAATTAATTTTTATTAAAACATCAAGTCATACTATGATTAATCACATCATCCAAGGTATGTACTCAGGATAAGGCATTTGAAAACACATCAAAAATCTATTCTAACAGCATAACACCATTCTCTTATACATAAAGATTTGGTCTCCATAGCCGCACATTTATACTGACACAACAGAACAGAGAAGAGTTCACCAAGACATAATTAAAGCAAGGCATGGTGAGCACATAACAACACCAGTTTATAAAATATTGGGATTCAAACTCTGGACTTCTTGCATGCCCTAAGTTATTTCAAATACTTCCCTTACCAAAAGACTAATACTGAATGCACATCTAGTAACAGTCACAGACATAACCAAATGATGTAGAAATCAGGGTTATTTATATATGTAAGATTCTAAAGATTCCCAAGTAACTTACTGTGACTAGATCTTTAATACAGAAAAGTTAAGTCCTACTCTATCCCACTTAAAAATCTCAAGAAAACTTTTGAATTATAGTTGAATCTGCATAAGAAATTCCAGTAAGGTATCCTTTGTGTGTTATTTTTTTCTCATTTGAAACCATTCATACAATGGCTAGAGAGATGGCTCAGCAGTTAAGAAAACTTACTGCTCTTACAGAGCATTAGAATTCAGTTCCCTCGCACCTCTGATGCCCTCTCCTGGCCTCCTAAGGTACCCATACATGTGCACATACAAATACAGACACACAAAACACACACACAAGTAGAAACAAAATCTTTAAAACCATTCCTACAATTCAAGGGCATCTTATTGTAGGTTTTCCTCTATTATACACAGACAGAAAACTTTTATTTTATCTGGTATCACATGTTTTTATATTGATTATTTTCTTGTTTTATGAACATTTTCTCCCTATCACATATTCAAATGCAAACTAGAAACAGCCAACAACTTTAATATGTAGATGTACCATGTTTTAATTATTTTTTTTATTCTTAAGCACAGTGGTGGTTTGAATGAAAATGATTCCCAGAGGCTAATATATTTAAATACTTAGTCACTAGTTACTGGACCATTTGCAGGGATTAGTATGTGTGGCCTTTGGCCCCACCCCTCACAAGCTGCAGTTGGGAGAGTGGGCTACACCTCACCTGGCAGCACACTAGATGATGGCCCTTGTGGCAGGCAGCATGGGCTGAGTGAAAGACAGCTGGCCTTGTCCCTCATCTGGGCAAAGTGGGAGAGCTGGCCTGGTGGCATGGGCACAGGAGAGCTGGCAGGCTGGCCAACTCAGTTTCCACCCAGACCCAGATCTAGGGCTCTGAGTTGGCCTACCCAACATATACCCTATCTGTGAACTGCTGGAGTGTATGAAGGGGCCAGTCCTGCAGACCCAAAGCTGTAGGATCTCTATAACAATAAACAGAATATCAGAGAAGAGTCCCAGTTGAGGATTTAGTACTGATAGTGTAGCAAAAGCCAAAAGCTTCAAACCAGACCAATGACTCATGGCAATGAACATTTGCAAGTAAACCTGTTTGGGCAAAAGGTATACTGTGTGACAAACTGCAGCTTCCATGGCAAGATGGTTTTGTTCTGTTTTGTTTTTCTCCTTTTTTATTTTTATTTTTTGTTTTCATTAAGGGTTAAGTTGCAGGGGTGGAGGGCAGCTATGAAGGGATGGGGAGATTAGTGGGATTGGGGTGAATGAGGTAAAATTCACCAAAAAAATCAATAAAGTATTTTTAAAAAAAGCTGGGAAAAAAAAAAGTATGGCCTTGTTGGATGAGCTGTGTCACTGAGGGGCAAGCTTTGATGTTCCAAAAGAGCCTGTAGTGCCCAGTGTACACTCACTCTGCCTCATGGTTGTTTGTCAAGATGTGAGCCCTCAACTGTTCCTTTTCTCTGCCATTATGGGCTCTATCCCCTTTGAATCTATATGCCAAATTAAACACTTAAGCTTAAAATTAAAATCAAAAACTTACGTTGCCTTGGTCATAGTGTTTCATCACAGCAACAGAAAAGTAGTCAAGACAAGTGCATCATTTGTTCTTAATCTTTCTTCATGTAACACTGTGGTTAACAGTCAAGTATATAAGGCTGTTTCTGTGATTAATTCCTCAAGATAAATTGCCAGAAATGCTAGAAGAAACTGGTAATTTGACTGAAATTAGCCCCCGGAGGTTCATATATTTAAACAGTTGGTTCCCAGATGGTGGCTGTCTGGGATGGATTAGAAGGTATGGTCCTGGTGGAGGAGGTGTGTTACTGGTGACCAGCTTGAGCTTTCAAGCCTCCCAGCATTCCCAGTACACTCTCTACCTCCTGCTTGTAAGTAGAAATACGAGCTCAGCTGCTGTTCGAGCCACCTGCCACCATGGCCGTGTCTTCTCTGCCATGATAAACTCTAACCCCCTGGGTCCATAAACTCAATTAAATTCCTTCCTTTACAAGTTGCCTTGGTCATAGAATTTCATTACAGCAACAAAAACATCTAACACAAATAGCATTATTTTAAGGATACTTATATACTGTAAAACTGCCTCAAGGAAAGTAGGCATAATTTTAGAAATCCTAGCACACTTGATAAATTGATTACACAGATCATTAATGGGTCACAACTTGCACTTTGAATAAAGATATTTCAGAGAGATGCTTCACATTCTTACCATATAGGTAGTAACCTAGCTCAAGGCTGTGTGTTCCTCAGACACCATCGTTTAAAAAACAAAACAACACAAAAGCTGTCTGTTTGCTAAGTTAACTATGAAATTGCTTTTTCCCCCTTCAAGACAGGGTCTCTCTAACATACTATTGCCATTCCTTGAACTCACTACACAGACCAGGATGCTCTTCAACTCACCGAGATAAACCTGCCTCTGTCTCCCAAGTGCTGGGGTTAAAGATATACGCCACCATGCTCAGCTAGGTGCTCCTTTTAATCTTTGCAGAGCACGTTAATCAGTGAGGTGTACTCAAGTTTATGCCTTGATAGCTATGGTCCAAACTACAGTTCTGACAAATAACTACACAAGATTTAATTAGGTAATTTACCTCATATCTCATATAATATTGTTGCACATATTGAAGGAGGTAACACAGGTCAAGTACTTACTCACTGTAGCACCCAGCATATAATAGCCTGCTAAAATACTATTAACTTCCTTTAATGTGCTGACCTATAGATTAAGAGAAACACGCAATTGTCCTATTTGGCCAACAATCTTGAAATATAAAATCGCCACTACAACAGCTGACTGAATTTTATTTTAGAGGAAGCCAGTGAAGGAATAGTAAAACTATTGTCACAGTAAAGTGGTAGTCACAGGGAAAGGGGAGAAAATGTCTGCCTTAGTTGCATGTGCCTGAAGAGTACACAGAATATATATTTAAATGCTGAGCAGCTTTTTGCTTTAACAACTCTTAACAACTGGAAAGTATAGTCTAATTCACCTTATTGTATATTATAATGTCTCAATTGTATCTATAATAAAGACATCTGGGATATTCTGACAGAAACAAGAAACCCTGGATATCAAGAAACATTTAATAGCAAAGGGAAGGAATTAAAAGAAATTACCCAAGTTGATGTGGAGGGAGAAGTGGGGGAGGGGGTGAACCTTAAATCAAGACAAAACAGATTACTACATCTTGGGCATCTTCCCTCTGAGTACTCAAAGTTGGATGTTTGCCCAGAAGATGGCCAATGTCTGGTATGAAGGTCTTCAAAGAGAAGAGAGACTTTAAGAGCCAAATCACAGGCAAGAATTTCTCTAAAACATCTTTATTCAAAGTGCAAGTTGTGATTCATTATGGTCTGTGTAATCAATTTAGCAAGTGTGCTAGGATTTCTAAAAGATGACATCATATAGGGAAAATAGAGTATATCCCTTGAAGTAGTACTGCCTCTTAGTAACTCAGTACTTCATATAAATAAAATCATTTCATTTGGGGAATAGATAATTGAATTCTATGCCAAAACTGATATAAAATTTAGTTCTGTTCCACCTTTTTTTTTTTAAAGATTTATTTATATATATGAGTACACTGTAGATGCCCCCAGACACACCAGAAGAATGTATCAGATCCCATTACAGATGGTTGTGAGCAACCATGTGGTGGCTAGGATTTGAACTCAGGACCTCTGGAAGAGCAGTTAGTGCTCTTAACCACTGAGCCATGTCTCTAGCCCCTGTTCCACCTTATATAATAATACTGTGTATTTACTTCTTCCCAACTTATTCTTGACCAAAACTTATATACAACATAAATCAGTGCTACAAGCACTTACTACAAGCAAGATTCATGTAAACAATTCTACAAGGTGCATTAAATTAAAGGTTTATACTGTATATTACAAAAACAAGTCACTTGTACTTGACATAAACTATTCTTATATATTTCTACATCTTAAATTCCTAGGTCTCATAAAGAGATTAAGAAAGTTATAAATATTTCTTAAAATGAGCAGTCTAATTGTTACTAAATCTCTTTTCATATAACAAAGTTTCTACTTAGAAAATATAATAAGGCAAAATGAAGAGGCTATAGATTACCTACATAGTTTACCTAAGTATCCTCTGTCAAAGACTCCTTCTTGTTTTACTTAGTATGTTGTTCAAACAGTCTCACTATGCAGCCCTGGCCTGTAACTCACTATGTAAGACCAGGCTGTCCTTGAACTCACATAGATGTCTGCCTCTGCCTTCCAATTACTGGAAAGGGAAGTTGGACAGGCTTTGATGATTTGGGTGCTAGAAATTAAAGTCTGAGCTTTATCCTTTAGTGGTTGTGCTGTATCTAGCCCTCCTAGCTTTAAAATAACAAAGTATACAGTTTTCCTTTAATTTTGTAAACATAAAAATTATATTTTGCAGTCAAAAATTTGTAAAGAA
Source organism: Mastomys coucha (assembly GCF_008632895.1). Classification (NCBI taxonomy): domain Eukaryota; kingdom Metazoa; phylum Chordata; class Mammalia; order Rodentia; family Muridae; genus Mastomys; species Mastomys coucha. The sequence goes on from NW_022196903.1 coordinate 34,259,371, forward strand.
ATAACTATACTCCAAAGCCTTTTAAATATTTTCTCTCAGATCTGTATAATGACATCTCAATTTAGTCTTTTGGAACTATCTGTAAAAGACCAAATAAAAATATTGTTTTGTTTCTAGACTGGTGGATAAAAAGGATTCTGGCCTTTGCCTTGCTCTCCAAAAAGACTGTCATCAGAGACCTGCTATGGCCTTACCCTCCATACCTATCTTTCCATGGACACTAGGGGTGCAGAAGGAAGAAGTTTTAAGCAGATAATCTTTGACATCCAAATTCAGTGAATGCATACAAAATTTTACCTATCAATGCCCTGATTTTCTCCTAAATATTCAATGTGCATCTGCCCATTAGAGTCAAATCTTAATTCTGCACACTGCTCCAATACAACATCAGTCATGGTAAGTTTCCAGAATCAGGCAAGCTTTTCTTTGACATGCTTTGTAAATTGAAAAGATGTACTTAAGTTTGGAAGCTCTACACAAGCAATTAAAAATGTTAGTATTTAGCTGGGCGGTGGTGGCGCATGCCTTTAATCCCAGCACTTGGGAGGCAGAGGCAGGTGGATTTCTAAGTTAGAGGCCAGCTTGGTCTACAGAGTGAGTTCCAGGACAGCCAGGGCTACACAGAGAAACCCTGTCTCAAAAAACCAAAAAAAAAAAAAAAAAAAAGTTAGTATTTTTGTGGCATTTTTAATTATTCAAAGGCTTACCTAGCACTTGTGAGGCAGAGGCAGGAGTATCAAGAGTTTGGGGCTGCCAGCACATGCTTTTAATCCCAGAACTTAGGAGGCAGAGATAGGTGGATCCTCTCTGACTTTGAGGCTAGCCTGGTCTAGAATGAGTTTCTAGGACATCCAAGGCTACACAAAGAAATTCTGTCTTGAAAACTACACACACACACACACACACACACACACACACACACACACACACACACGTTTAGGACCCAAATGGGCTATATAAACAGATCTCCTTAAATTATTGTTTTTTTAGACAAGAAATATATTCTAAGTATTTTTTAAACCTTTCCTAAAGTTCTTAGGGGGTATTATGATATTATTAGAGTATCATAATAGTGCCATCTTACACATGCTAACTTTCAAACATTATTTAAGCATTTAGTACTTACTTAAGGAGGAACCATGTAGAACTGCACAGTTGGGGCAGTGATACAAGTCAATGTCAACAGCATGATGTTCTTCTACACCAACACAGCTAAGATGAAGACAAAAACAAAACATGAATGGAAAAGCTTTACTTAATTATAATTGGACTTGAGCTAAGAAATGTACAATTACTCAAATAGCAAACTTGAAACATAAGAACAAATGTTATCAGCCAGTACTACACAGAGAAACCCTGTCTTGAAAAACAAAAAAAAAAAAAAAAAATTAAATTTAAAAAAGAACAAATGTTATGACCTTCTCCCTCTACACAGTTGCTAATAATTGTGGGGAGAATGCATCCAAATGTACAGGAAGCGATTCGCTTTCAGGAGCAGTAGAGACATCACAAACAATGCAATTATACGACTAAAACCCTCAAGCACCATGTAAATGTCATTGTTCTGAAATTACTGCCAATAAGATGAGTCAAACGTAAGTCACAATGAGATTCTGAACACTATTTTCATCTTAACAATGAAATGTACTACAAATGTAGTTTGTAGATTGCAGAATTTGCAAGTAGAAATGTATGTCCTTAAATGAATGTGTTTTTGAAAAAGGAGACTGGCATTACTGACCTAAGCATATACACTTCAAAAATGTTACCAAGAATATCAAAATAAACCCTAAAAACACAACAAGTTCTATCAAAATTTCAGTTACATTCTACACAGAACTAGAAAAGGCAATCCTAAAATAATATGAAAACATAAAAACAACCCAAACCAGAAAAAGAGTAATGCTGCGAATATCCTAATTCCTAATCCACAATAATTAGGGAAAAAAGAGAAGCCAGGAATGTTCCAATTAGTTAAGAATATTTAGGGCAAAACTTGACTATTAATTCTCAAAGACCCATGAGTTCCCCTCTGCAGCTTCTCACTACACCTCACCTCATCTATCTGCTTTATTCAAATGCCAGTGAGCTAGTGTGCTGATGCACATCTCTAATACTAGCACTAACACAGCTCAAGAAGAATCAGGAGCCCAAGATCATCCTCAGTATATAGCGAGTTCAAGGCCAACCTGGGTTACACTGAGACACTATCTCAAAGAACAAAATTATATAATATATAACAAAACATAAAATATAAGATATGCCAGTGATATCTTCTAGTTTTGGCTAATTCTCATCAACTAGCAGAATACACCTAAATACTTAGCAAATTTGGTAATTCAAAAATAGTCAGTTTGAAAGCTGGAGAGGCAGCAGGGGTTAAAAGCACTTGCTGCTCTTGCAGAGGATCCAGGTTTGGTCCCCACCACCCATATGGAGGCTTGCACTTGTCTATAACTCCACTTCTAGAAAGTCTGACACCATCTTTCTCTGTGGGCACTACATAATGTATATAGTACATTTATATACATGCAGACAAAAATACACCTAAAATAAATAAAAATATTTTTAAAATAGTAAATTTAATAAGTAAATAAACTTGAAGAGGCATATTTAAATGAGTTGAAATATGTTAAATAAATTTAACATTAAAATTTAATATTTCTCAATCAACACACTTCAGTACTACCACTCCACCCTCCTTACTGTTCATTAAAAGAACCTATAAGTTCTCTACAAAGATAGCAGGATTCAGGACATGCACAACTCAACATTTTATGACTTTTTAAAATTTGGCACAAAGCCTTTAGTCTCTTCTCCTGTTATTTCTCTTTTTAACCTTTCCTTCCTATACAAGCTGTCACTGTTTTCCTAACAGCAGAGAATCCACTGTTTACTACACCACTGTGTGGATCTGTTGGGGTAAGGGTCCTGTAGGGTGACAATAGGACCTCTGCTCAATAGTTGTGAACAGTCAGTGAACAATCTCACTGCCATTTGATGAGTGTGGTGGTGACAACTTTAGCACTTTCTATTATCTGATCTTCTGAAATTGTTGCTTAGTTGGCTGGAAGGGGGTTGAGGGAAGTAGAGGAATGGACTCTTGATGAGAACAGAATTGAATAACTAACTAGGATTCACCAGGATCTGCCAAACATTTATCTAAGAGACATCTATCTCTTGGATAAAGCACACATTTATAGTCTCTACTTTTGGAGCTGTAAGAGTGGGTGATCAAATTCTTTTAAGAGCCTATTACAGTGGATTCTATTAAACTTTCTACAAATCACCTTTCCATTTAGCACCAAGTAGCCATACCCTACCTCACAAAACCCAGAGCAAATTCTTCCTCCTGGATAGCGTAGTCTTATTTTCTTTCACTTTTAAATCTAGAATCAGGTTAGGTCTTGGGACAGTTATGGACATAACACAAACCAAATTCCACTGCTTCAAAATTTCTCATAGTAAGAAACACTTTTCCTATGTCTTAACAGTCAGGTTCATGTTCTTTTTTTTTTTTTTTAAGCTTTTTTTTGTTTGTTTATGTATTTATTATATCTAAGTACACTGTAGCTGTCTTCTGACACACTAGAAGAGGACATGAGATCTCACTATAGATGGTTGTGAGCCACCATGTGGTTGCTGGGATTTGAACTCATGACCTTAGGAAGAGCAGTCGGTACTCTTAACCACTGAGCCATCTCTCTAGCCCTTTTTTTTTTTTTAAATATTTATTTATTATTATATGTAAGTACATTGTAGCTGTTCTCAGACACACCAGGAGAGGGCGTCAGATCTCATTAAGGATGGTTGTGAGCCACTATGTGGTTGCTGGGATTTGAACTCATAACCTCTGGAAGAGCAGTCAGATGGGACTGAGCCATCTCACCAGTCCCAGGTTTTCCCAGGCTTCCCAACCTGCTAAGAACATCTTCACTAACAAGGATAAAAAACAGAAGACAGTATAAAAGGAAACAACAAAGAAAGTGAGAGAAAAAATGGTAGGTGGTTAAAAAAAACAATAGATGAATTGTTATATAAAACACTCTCTTAAAAGCTGAAAATATTGCTGACACAATTCTACTAATATTGTTCCACAGGGAGTATATGAAAATAGGATGATTCACATGCTGATACCTTAACAATTTGCTTGTTGAGCATAAAGAATGTGCTTGTTGTTTTGGCTGTCCCTGTATGACACTGAGCACACAGACCAACTAATACAACTGGCAGTAGAACTTATGAATAAACTATTCTCTATGGAGGTAATAATATCCATGAGAATGCTCTAGAGGAGGAAACAGTTCCCAAGTACCTCAGAGTTCTACTGTTTTTCAATGCCCTGTGGTCATTCCACTAGCCATTCTACCTCTCAGACAAATACTCCTTACTACCATTTACCAATCTATACCCTAACTTCTGTGGCTTCTTGTCAAGTATGTATTTGGTCACAGTGAATAGGAAAGTAAGTCATTAACAGACATGAATATAAGTATCTCTTACATATAGGTATTACAGTGAAAGATGTGTAGTAAGAAATGTTTTCTAGAGCAGGTTTTTGGTGTAACTGCCACCTGCTTTCTGCTTTTCTGTCTAACCAGCCCCCCTACACACACACACACACACACACACACACACACACACACACACACACACGGCCCTCTTGTAATAACAGAAAATAAATAAAGCAGCAACAGAACCTGAAGATTGAAAATCCTTGTTTAAAGCTGATTCTACCCCCATGATTCCTTTCTCATGCTGCTAGCTTCATATACTTTGGTACAGTTTGGTTTTCAGTTTTTGGTTTTATGTAGCTAAGGATATGGCCTGAACACCTGATCCTCTATTTATCACACAGTACCTAGAATTATGGGCAGGTGATGCAAGTTCAATTCCCTCATGTACTTTTTAGGATTTATTTATTTTAGAAGTATGAGTGTTTTGTCTGCATGTGTATCATGTGTGTGCAATGGCAAAAGCCCAGAAGATTTTTACTTTTATTCTGTGGGTAGTGTAGGTGCCTGCAGAGACCAGAAAAGGGTATCAAATCCCCTGGAGCTGGAGTTACCAGTGCTTGTAGCCTCCTAACCTTAAATGCTGGAAACCAAGCTTCGGACCTCTGCAAAAATAGCAAGTGCTCTTAACCTCTGAGCCATCTTTCCAACCCCTTCATCATGTATTTTTGACTGATGATTTCTACCTAATCACATCAAGGAAAAAAACACATACAATTTTGTATAGATCTAGAAATCCATGAAATGCTTGGTGAGTACAGCTCCTTGTAAAATTCAAGATTTAGGGAATTAACAATTTAAAAAGAAGTGTCTCTAACCTCTGTAACAATCAGACTGTGTCTCCTAATGCCCATAACCCATTAGAATCCCCTGTGGATCTTTCCCAATTGCTACTAAGTAGCCTTTCCAAAGGAAGTTACATGAAGGAGTTACAAAGGAGACTTGAGAAGATCTCCCTGAAAAGCAACAAATTCAAGTGCAGATAGTTAGTATATTATGTCCCCACACCTCTGTGTGTGTGTGTGTGTGTTTGTGTGTGTGCGTGCGCGTGCACGTAAGAACTGGAGTAAACTGGTAGCAGTTCTGAGGCATCTAGGAAGGAAAACTTAATGAACGTTAAACAGAGGAGAGGAATAACTGCAAACTTCTGCACAGCCTTCTGCAACTGAAATCTGCACTGCACACTGCTTATTTCAAAAAAGGGGGTGGGTGGGAAGATGGCTCAATCTGAGAACCAGAGTTAAAACCCCTGCCAGAATCCACATTTACAAAAAAAGCTAAGCACCATGGCATACACTTTTAATCCCAGTGCTGAGGGGTGGAGACCTGGGGCTCAATGGTCAGACAGTCTAGTTGAATTGGCAAGCTCCAGGTTCAGTGAGAGACCCTGTCTTTAAAAATAAGGTAAAGAATGATTGAGGATGATACTCAACATCAATCTCAGGCTTCTACACAAACACATGTGGATATGCATGCGTGCATACGTGCACATACACACCAGAAAGAAAACATATTCCTAAACCCCACTGTCAATCTACAGGGGAAAGTTAATGGGTATCCCAATAATCTTTATTTTTAACAAGTTCCCCAGGTGATTCTTTTGCAGCCAGCTTGGCAGAGAATGGCACTGGGGAACTATTAACCTAAAACCCTACCAGAGAGGCTAGTACAATCTCAATTCACAACCACTTTCTATGAAAACTGTACTGCGATTAGACTTTAGGCTCCATACAGCTAATATTCATACATAATTCAGCATTTCCTATTCAGATCCATCTACACAGGTTCATCTCAAAGTTAATCCATACTAAATGACACAAAGCGAGGAATGCTAAACAGAGTAGAAAATGCTAGTCTGTCTGGACTGCTATCCTAGACCATGCTGAAATATGCATTCAACTAGATGTGGTAGCATCTACCTTTGATCTCAGTACTTCTGGAGGCAGAGGCAGGCAGACCTCCCAGTCTTGACATCAGCCTGGTCTGTTTATTGAGTTCCGGGCCAGGCAGCATTGTATAGCCTGTCTCTTAAAAAAAACAGAAGATATAGTTTGCAAATATAAAAAGGGAAGTGAAGTAAAATGAGTATGAAGGGAAATAAAAAACTGAATTTTCTTTCAAGATCTTTTCTCTGAAATGTTCATACTTTTGTTGATGAAATGAGATCTAAAATTTTTTGTTTAATTTTTTTTCTTTTTGTTTTTTGTTTTTGTTTTTTGAGACAGGGTTTTTCTGTGTAGCACTGGCTGTCCTGGAACTCACTCTGTAGACCAGGCTGGCCTTCCGGCTTAATTTTTTTTTTTTTTTTTAAACAGGGTTTCAGTGTGTGGCCTGGAGCTCCCTATGTAGACCAAGCTGGCCTTAAACCACAGATCTGCCTGCTTCTGGAATTAAAGCTATAAGCTCCCACCTAATTTTTTTTTTCAGGTTTGGCTCCAAGTTTAGAAACAAAATGTTCCTACTCATTACATATTTATGTAAAATTCATTTATTATGTTTCCTTTTGTGTACCTCCAACTGTCAATATATTATCTTGGTTTTCCAAACATATTGTTAATAAAAAGAATACTAGTAAATAGATAATAAATAGAAGGAAAATGAGTGATTGTTATTATTTTTGGCTTTATTTATTTATTTATTTATTTACTTACTTACTTACTTATTGGTTTTGATTTGAAATAAGGTCTTACTATGTAGCCCTGGCTAGCCTGAACTTTCTTTGTCTCAAATGCAAAGAGACCTAACTACCTCTACTTCACAAGAACTATAATTGAAAGGTGAGTGCCACCATGCCCAGCTTTTCCCCCTACTACCGAGACAATGTCTTGCACTGTAGACCAGGCTGGGCTCACACTTGTGACAATCCTAGTTCAACCTCTTATATGCTGGGGATTACAGGCATGAACCACCACATCTCGCCATAAGTAGATTTTTTAAAAATAAACCCTAGCCATTAGAAATGTTTCAGTCCAATTGCAGTTTCATTTCTATTGAGTATATATAGAGAGTAGTATATTATTGAGTATAGAGAGAAGAGCTATATTTTTTAGAACTGATACCTTCATGAAGTTTAATATGCACAAAGCTAAGAGACAATACCCTGAAATAAAAGAGAACAACTAAAATACTTTTCTAAGACAATTTGTGATTCAGTCAGTGACAAAAGATAGGAGTCAACTAAAGATCAATGAGTCTTTCTGCTAACCTGATTTACTATAAGTAACAGTCCCAAGGCATGTTTCCTAAAAGAGGCTGAGCCAAGCAAAAACATTCATGAGTGAATTTCCTTTTAGGACAGCAACTAAGGTAGCATTTTACCTTGATTAAGAAAAAAATACCTGTAGCATGCTTTTCCACTCTGGAAGAAGGATACATCAGAGTAGGGTTTGGAACATAGAAATCTTGACATAATTCATAATAAATGTTCCTACATTTCACATATGACCCAGAAAATACAAAAAATTTTAAGTAAAAATACAAACCATAAGTGTTCATCAAAAAGAGCGGCACTAACTGTCCAGCAAACATTAGAATGTTCTATTTCAAAACACCAAAGTCAAGGCAAGATATAAAGCATATGATGTATATGAAAGGAGGACTCTTTTACTTGATTATATATTGAAGCCACTCACAGCTTTCTCAAAGTCCACTGGGTAGCTGTTAATTTTCACTAGAGGGTCAGATGATCCATAACTGGCAAATAAGAATATGGCAGTCCACGTTTTGCATGAAGGCTGTGGTGGTTAATCTTCATTATCTACTTGACAGGATGTGGAATTACCTAGGACACATGTATCTGGGTATGTCTGAGGGCATTTCTAGGGAGAAATTAACAAAGAGAGGATGACCCACGGCCCCTTCCAATAGGTGTCCTGATCGAAATAAAGAGGGCCAAGGAGAATACAGTGACTCTGGTCTGTCTTCACTTTTTCCAAGTACCTATCATCACTTCTGTCATCCTTCAATGTCATCAGACTCTAGTTTCCTTGGTCTTCCAAAGTGCTCAAATACTAGATTCTCTAGAGAAAGAACTTGTGGGCCTCCAGCACCAGAATGGGTCTGCTGAGACATCCAGTTTTGTGAACTGAATAACTACTAGGTTCTCTGTGCCTCCAGCATGCAGACAGTTGTTGCTGGACTCCCCAGCCCCTATTGTATTAGCCAATCAAGTAAGTCCCCTTTAATAACATATTTACATTCTATTGGTTCTGGTCCCTCTAGAGAACTCTGCCTAATACAGTTGGCAAGATCATAAAAATAACCATGTTGGACCAGCAAGATAGCTCAGGAGGTTAAAAAGTGCTTGTTGCACAAGCCTGGCGATTCAAGTCTGATCCCCAGAACTCATGTGTGAAAAGTTATAAATTTCAGTAACATGCATCTATAATACCAGCATACCCTACACTAAAATGGAAGGTAGAGACAGGAGAATTGTCCAAAAGCTCAAATTTCCGTAAGATGGAAGCCAAGAACCAAATCCCAAAAATTGTCCTCTGACCTCCTCACACATGCTGCTGATATGGGAGCTCTTGTGTCCACATAACCACATAAGCAGAACTATGCAAAGCTATCTTAATACTCAGTGGTGGAAATTGCAATTACTCCATGACCTTTATAACATTAAAAATGCATGAGTGCATGGTCCTGCTCTCCAACTCAGGTTCCACTGGATCTGGAAGCTGCCACCTCCAAGCCTGCCTGAAAGAATGGCAAGGTTTGGGTGTCCTCTTTTCTCAAAATAATTTAACTTTAAAAAAAAATAAAATGCTCATATTGTTGCTTATATAAAACAACAATAAAACTAATATAGCCGAGCAGTGGTGGTACGCGCCTTTAATCCCAGCACTTGGGAGGCAGAGGCAAGGGGATTTCTGAGTTCAAGGCCAGCCTGGTCTACAGAGTGAGTTCCAGAATAGCCAAGGCTACTCAGAGAAACCCTGTCTCGAAAAACCAAAAATAAAAATAATGTATCTTCATATACTAGGAGTTAAAGCACTGCACTAAATGACTCTGGCTTTAGCTGGAGTCCTTCCACAGTGAGCAACATCAAGGTGATTTATTTTGTTACTCCAATTAACACCCAATTTGACTTCACTTCCATGGGCATAGCTCCCCACCCTGCCCCACCTTTGCTGTACTATCATCTTAACTGAGTGCTTTGCTCTTTCTATTATCCAAGTTAGCAACATCTTACTTGTACTTCTTACTGGAGACAAGGAGGCAGCATACTGACACTTGCTACCCATGTGAACTGAAGAACAGATGCATGTCTCTTGCTTATGAAGTGACTGCAGATGCACACACTAAAGAGCTGGCAGCAAAGTCTGTACTCATAGGAAATATATCATGGTGACTGCAATTTGAGTCCTAGGGAACTAGTGTTATTTAACTGACCCATCCAACAGAAACGTGCACATAACAGAAAATTGTACAGTGAGACTGTCTGAGTTCCTGTCCTGGTTTCCTTCAATGAATATTGCAGGATATTTAATCACATTGTGAATGCCAAGATTGTAAACTGGAAAAACCTTGTGGTATGGCTCAGCCCTAGCACACACCTTTAACACAAGAGCTTTCTGTAAACAAGAGCTAAATAAAGTAAATGGCAGTCAGGAGGCAGAGCAAGCAACCAGTTGACTGAGCAAACACAAGGAAGCAGAGGGGAACACTGAGTTTAAGGTATTCAAGACTGGGAGGAGGAGGAAGAAGAGGAGGAGGAGGGGGAGGAGCAGGCGGAGGAGGAAGAGGAGGAAGAGGAGGAGGAGGAGGAAGAAGTAGAGGAGGAGGCGGCTGCAGGGGCACTGCTTTCTCTTCTGGAATTATGTTTCTCTTCAGTGGAGTATGAAGTTCAGCAGGCTGCTTTCTCTGCTAGCAAATTCTCACCCCAGCATCTAGCTCCTGGGTCTTCATTGGTAAACCTGAACAGCTGGGATATTTGTTTTCTAAAACAACGAATGAACAGTAATGTGAACACATAAGCCTTTAAAGAAGCCCTTTCCTCCCCAAGTTGCTTTGGTCACTGTCTTCCATCACAGTAACAGTTACCCTGACTAGAACAGGAGTTTGGGAGGGGTTGTTTGCTTTGTTTTCATTTTTGTTTTTTGCTTGTTTCTTGCTTTTTGTGTTGAGACAGGGTCAAATTTATCACAAGGTGTCCTCAATCTCACTATGGAACAAAGAATGGCGTTGAATTTATGATGACTCTGTCTATCAGAGTGCCATGATTAGAGGTATGTACAACCACTCCAGAGTTTGTGGCACAAGAAAATCAAACTCAGGAAATCCACATGCTAGGCAAGCACTCTAGCAAGTGAGTTATATAGTCCCTAAAATTTAATTCTTCCAGTAAAATAGCAAGTATAAATGTAACCAAAAATATCCAATCTTCATATATACAAACAATAACCAAAAATAATAAGAAAAAGCCCCATTTCAAACAGTAATAAAAAAGTTAAATACTTAGGAATAATCTTAGCAAATGAAAAAAAAATGTACACAAAAGAAGATTTAACACACACCTAACAGACACAAGTGTTATGCTATAGTGTTTTACTTAGAATGACTCAACATTATAAAATATCAGCTTACTGTTAAATTTATAAATTTAATGTAATCTCAATAAAAATAGCATAAAGGGTTTTTAAAATAAAATTAAACAAGTTATTAGACTGAATAGGTGGCTTAATGGGAGCACTTGCTGCTATTCCCATGGTCTGTTCTCAGCCCCTACACTGGACTGCTTACAACTGCCCGTAACTCCAACTTCAGGGGAATCCCACATCCTCTCTTAGCCTCCTCAGGCATACACATACATATAACATACAGACATGTGGTTGCTGGGATTTGAACTCAGGTCCTTCAGAAGAGCTGTCAGTGTTCTTAACCACTGAGCCATCTCTCCAGCTCCCCCCCCATATGGAGTTTTAAGAGCGTCATTCAGAAAAAAAAAAAAATAGAAAAAGATAACATTATAACTTTATACTGCTGATAACAAAGCTGCTTGAGACAGACTTTTTTATTAAAAAGGAAAAGAAAAAATTTTTGAATGCTTAAAAAATAAAACTAGGGCTGGAGAGATGGCTCAGCAGTTAAGAGCACTGACTGATCTTCCAGAGGTCCTGAGTTCAATTCCCAGCAACCACATGGTGGCTCACAACCATCTGTAATGGGATCTGATGCCCTCCTCTGGTGTGCATGAAGACAGCTACAGTGTACTCATATAAATAAAATAAATAAATATTAAAAAAAAAAAACTAAACAAGTACTAGAAGAAAACAGGTAAAAATTCTCTTTAACCTTGAATTAAAAAAGGATTATAACTCAAAGTCCAGAGCTAATTAATATCCCTACTATATCAAGAGATCTTAAAGACAGAAGCCAGGCATGGAGGCACAGGCCTGTCCTCTGGCAGAGTCAGGATGATCTCAGTTCAAAGTCATTCTGGGCTAAATAGTTTCAAACTAGTCTGGGCTACACAGTGAGACCCACACAACGTTAGTGATAATTCAAACTGATCCAATTACCAGGAAGAAATATAGTAATTCTAACAAAACAGTTATGTATGTATGCGTCACTCTCTTGCCGGTAGGGGTGATGGCCGTGATGACACTGGGGACTAAACCCAGGGCCTCTTTAGCCCTCCAACTCAGTTATCCAGATTGGTCTTGAACTTGTAATCCTTCTGCTTCTGCCAAGTAGACAGGATTATAGCTGTGACTCCATTTACCATTACTGACAATCTAAAGATGTATCTCCAGCAATATGAATACACACATGCACGCACATATGCACAACACACGCACACACACACATAAAAGGTAGTTACCTATATATAAATATGTTATTATTAACTATAAAACACTATAAGCAATTTAAATGCCCACATGCATCTGAGAAATACAATAAGACCCAAAAGATCCACATGAGGACTATATGGTCCGATATTTAAAAAATAAGAAAGAAAACCTCTTCAAACTGAACATGAAAAGTTGTATAGCAAGGCTGAAAAAAAAAAGAGCATACATAAAATAGAACATGCATAGTATGAGTAAGACTGTGGTTTGGATTCCAAGCCTGGAAAAAATAAAATGTGTAAAGGGCTTGCCTAAAAAGCCTGACCACCTGAGCTTAATCTCTGGACTCCACCTAGTGGAAGAAGAAGAGAAACAATTCCACAAGTCATCAGACCTCTACAAGTTCATACATCACAGCACATGCATGCTCAAACACATGCACATACACACAAAATAAATGAAAATGTAACTTAAGGGGTTTTGTTGTTGATTGGCTGGTGAGTTTGATGTTTGGTTGGTTGGATTTAGGGGCTGGGGGTGGGGTGTTTGGTTGGTTGGTTGGTTGGTTGGTTGGTTGGGTTTTTTGAGACATTTCACTGTGTAGCCCTGTTTGTCCTAGAATTTGCTCTGTAGACCAGCCTGACCTCAAACTCACAGACATCTTTACCTGCCTCTGTCTCCTGAATGCTGGGATTAAAGGTGTGTGCCATTACCACCCATATGTAATTAAGTTGTGTTTTGGGGTTTTTTTTTGGGGGGGGGGTCTTTTTTTTAATATATAAATCTTTATTTTATTTTTGTTTTTTCGAGACAGGGTTTCTCTGTATGGCCCTGGCTGTCCTGGAACTCACTCTGTAGACCAGGCTGGCCTTGAACTCAGAAATCCGCCTGCCTCTGACTCCCAAGTGCTGAGATTAAAGGCATATGCCACCACTGCCCGGCTTGTTTTTTTGAAACAAGGTCTCATTATATAGCCTTGGCCAGCCTAGAACTTGATATTTAGACCAGGATGCCCTTGAGCTCAGAGATCCACCTACCTCTACCAAGTCCTATTTAACAAAAAAAATCAAAAAACAAGAAAAGCTAAATATTCTCCAATAAGAAATCATTTATAGCTGGGCGGTGGTGGCGCATGCCTTTAATCCCAGCACTTGGGAGGCAGAGGCAAGTGGATCTCTGAGTTCGAGACCAGCCTGGTCTACAGAGTGAGTTCCAGGACAGCCGGGGCTATACAGAGAAACCC
>NW_022196903.1:34272942-34280439 GCF_008632895.1 Mastomys coucha
ACGAAGATAAAAGCAGAGTTAAATGAGGGAAGCTGCCAATATTTTATTAATAAATATTTTTTGGACATTTACAACTTTAACACATTTCACTTAAAATATTTTTATAAATAAACCCTTAAAAAATTTTTAAGAGGGGCTCAGCAATTAAAAGCATTGGCTGCTCTTCCAAAGGTCCTGAGTTCAATTTCCAGCAACCACATGGTGGCTCATAACCATTTATAATGGGATCCAATACCCTCTTCTGGTGTGTCTGAAGTCTATGACAGTATATGCAACATATAAATTAAATAAATAAGCATTTTTAAAAATTAATATATATATGGTTTTTTATAGTTTAGGTTTTATTTTTATTTGTACATATGCAGAAGATGCCCAGAAGCCAGAAGAGGGCATCCAATCCCTTGGAGTTGGAGTTATAGAGAGCTGTGAGCCACCCAACATTGGTGCTGGGAACCAAATGTGCGTCTCCTGCAAAGGCATGTGCAAGGGAGGTACCTGTCCTGCTCCCCAAAATAATCTTTTCCTAAAAGAACCCAGAAAATAAGGTCTCTGCAGCCATCTCCCTCTGGAACATCTATTCTATCTGCATACCTCCAACACAGACAAACCAGAGACCCTGTTCCTAGGCTAGCTACAGCCCAGAGAAGACTTAGGACCATTACTGACAGAGCTGTGCTAAGATCAGATACTATAGCACCTTCTTGTTGTACAGTCTGGAAGGTTAAGTAATTCCATCCCTTGGATTCCTATTGTAAAATGGGGATAATATAACACTTATCCAAGATGTGAGAACTAAATGTGTTAATTAAGGTCTAGTATAATCAAACAGTGCCCAGGACTGGTTAAAACATTCAGTACATGTTCTGCTGAGTTCCTGGAGCTCTGCATTACAAGTATCTGATAACTGCCCAATCAACAGTCTTACCCAATAAAATTCTTCTATCCCCATGTACAAATTTCTCCATTCAAAATTTGGGGAAGGTGAATAATATAAGACATTAAAACACTGGGTCTCATGGAAAAAGATTGTATTCCTAGCTAGTCAGGAGGCTGAGGCAGGAAGTTCAAGGTGTGTCTGGGCTAGCCCAGGCAACTTAGACCCTGCCAGAAATAAAAAAGAGGGCTGGGGATATATATAGCTCAGTGATAGGTAGAGGGCTTGCCTCAAATATCAATCCCTGTGTGTGTGTGTGTGTGTGTGTGTGTGTGTGTGTGTGTGTGTGTGAGAATTACTCAAACTGACGGACTCAACCATTTTAAGTACCAGCTACTGGACTCTTGTAATTGCCTCAGTGGTCTGCCTGCTTCACCTTTGTGCCCTCCAGTCCACTCTCATGTCCCAGCAGAGAGGACTTCCTCCAGTGCTGGGAGTCAAATGTAGAAGTCCTCAATATACTGCTCATCTACACACTGAGATCAAGACCATGAAAGATCCTTAAAGGGATGTCAATTATTTCACATCTCAACCCAAGGCAAACCATCTGTTTTATAGTAAAACTCAAAGTACTAACTAGCCCTGGCCTACAAAACCAACAGTGGCTTCTTCTACTTCTCCCCAAATAAGTATTCAGACTCTCCTAGATTTCAAGCACGGCCTACACTCAAGATATCGGATTTCTTTTTCCTTTGGCCCATGAGCACAAAGATTTCCACAAGCTCACCACAGAAAAGAGGCATAACCAACACCCTGATCTACCTTTTCCTTAGCTCACTTTTTTTCACATTACTCATTTGTCATATTTGCCTCTCACTCTTCCCACCTAGCACACGAGAACGAAGCTTTTGTTCTGTTCACTACTAGCACCAAGAACAGCACCCAGTACGTTATAGACTGAACCAAACAACTTAATGAGGCAGCATAGCAGACTTTCCCACTCAAAAAGAAGGGGAAGTTTACAAAGCCTTGTTTGTCAGCTAAAATGGCCAATACTTAATTTTAAAAACTTTTTGTTGTTCTTTTTTACTTGGGGACATGGTTTCTCTGTGTAGCCCTGGCTGGACTAGAATCTGCTCTGTAGACCAGGCTGGCCTACAACTCACAGAGCTCTGCCTGCCTGTGCCTCCCAAGTCCTGGGATTAAAAGCAATATATATTTCATATCTACTTCCTACGTTCAACTCTCCATCTGTGAGTGTAGTCCATGTTGCTGCATGAATCAACAGTACAGTCTTTCTAATTGCTGATGTTAGTCTGCTTTATGAATATACCAAATTTGTGCAACCTACTGTTAATATTTGAGTTGTTTTGGTTTGAGGACAGTTATAAGCTATTTTAGGGTACTTTTCTGTTAAGGTTTTTTTTTTTTAATCTTTTGTTTTGTTTTTAGACACTTTCACTAAGTAGCCCAGGCCAGCATCACATTTGTGCTCCCCTACCAAACATCTCCAGAATGCTGGCTAATGGTCATGCACCATTATGGCTAATTTTTTTTTTTATAATCTTCACTTATATACAAATTGCCAAAATTATTTGTTTGTCAAAGAAAGTTAATAAAACTTTATATTGCCAAAAACATAGGGAACTAAATGGGCGCTGATGAAGAACAGAACAGCCTTTTAGAATACAGTCTAGCCAAGACATGTCAAATCAAAAACACCTGCATCTTCTAACCAGCAATGCTTTTCAAGGAATCTCTTATTATCTGGCATAAACCAGGTCTTATAAGTATTTTCTTGTATTAATTCATTTGAATTAATCTAAGGAACAAGAGATACCCATACAATTTTGATTAAAAGAGTGTAAATCATATTACCATTAGTAAACCAAAAGAACAGTAAAACAAAGTAAGAAATAATAGGAAAATGACTTTCAAATGTGTACTTTTGTGGAATTAAACATTATACAGCCAAATAACACTATACAGCCACCAAAAAAAAATTTCAAGTAGGATTTAAAATACAACCAAAAGTATACCCTAGTATTAAAAGTAACAATTCATAAAGCAAATTCCAATTTTGTTCTTTTAAGGATATAAAAAATTCATATCTCAAATATTAAATGGTAGTTATTCATGAAAATATGGACTTATATGTTATTTGTATTTCTCTATACTTTTTAATTTTTGTAAAAGCTAAAGAATATGTGATTACAAAGATTAATATAAATGTCTAAACAAGACACAACAAACATTCTGGAAACTCTTTTGTTCTTTTTTTTGTTCATTTGTTTTGTTTTGTTTTTCGAGATAGGGTTTCTCTATGTAGCCTTGGCTGTCCTGGAACTCATTCTGTAGACCAGGCTGGCCTCGAACTCAGAAATCTGCCTGCCTCTGCCTCCCAAGTGCTGAGATTAAAGGCACGCTCCACCACTGCCCCGGGGGCACAACATTCTCATACAATTTAACTAACTTGAACAGTGATGCTGTTGTTCATGAGATGACATCAAAGTCATACAGCCTGGAACTCAGAGGATGGGACAGCACTATCTCACTTCCAGCAGCACTGGAGAGAAACTATGTTCAAGATGGAAGGAAGCTTCCTTAGGAGAATCCTGCCCAGGTCTCAGCTCACTGACCCAGGTATCTAGTATACAATCGCAACCTGCTGACTCAGGAAGGCCAGGCGGTGGAAACTCCTGCTCAGGAAGAAAGCACCAGAGCTTAGCTTCCACCTAGCTGCATCAAGGAAGGTCCTTTGGGTTTTTTGTCAGAATAAATTAAGACAAGTTTTGAGATTCCCTTACAGTGGACAGGCCTGGTAAAGGTACCTGCCATGCAAGCCTAACTGTCTGCGCTCTGTCCCTAGAGCACACACACACCATAAGCACACAATAACAACAGCCATGTAAAAGCTGTTTATCCTCCCTGCTCCTCTGTAGATGGACTATTTTTGGAAACCTGAGGATGGGTATTAAAGATATACCTTTGTACTTTAGGGACCAATTCTCCTATAAATAAATAATGTTTAATAATTAATGCATAAGTAACTCTTCACTGTTTAAAAGTGACTCATTAGAATAAATACCAATCATAAAAAGGCACATAGGTTCTAAATTATCAGTATTTTAAAATTAGACTTACTAAGAAGATACTTCTTTTACGGGGCAGGCAGTAAGACTAACTTTTCTAACTCTGATACATCAACCACATTAACATCTCAAAGATAAGGGGTCAAAAAGACTCTGGGCTCACATGAGTCACCTCCACAGATGAAACTGCTGCCTCTTCAACTGCTCTTTACAATTGGTTCTTAAATGTGTGACCAAAATGGCCAGGAAACACCTGAGGTTTGTCATGCTCTAGCATTAAGGCACCTAATTTAAGACCAAAAGCTGCAACTGGGCATGGTGGTACATGTTTTTAGTCCCAGCTCTTGGGAGACGGAAGCAATCAAATGTGAGTTCAAGGCCAGTCAGGTCTACAAAGCAAATTTCAGAATAGCCAGGTCTATACAATTAAAAGAAAAAAAAAAAATCTGTCTCAAAGGAGAAAAGAAAAACAAAACCTCAGATAATAGGCTTGCAGCACAAGCATGAGCCCCTGAGTTCTGACTCACCAGAACCCATTTCACAATAAAAGAAGCATTAAAACCTCAAATCTATAGCTTACTAGCCTGTCTAATCTCTGAAATACACAAAGAGGCATATTTTTGTCAAGTAGTACCTTGGAAACTTCAAATTTTTCAGTAATTACAATTAATTCTTGTTTTATTCTTTTTAGAACTTAATGTTGGATACTCAATTCTGGTTCCCTGGAACGTTACAGAAGCAGAGAATGTAGGCACAGAATTGGAAGGTTTGGTATCTACAAACTTCACTTTTATGTATAATCAAAATATAGGAAAACACTTTACTAAGTGGCATTACCTTCCACCTTTTATCAGACTGTTAAAGTTCGCCTTTACAAAAGTGAGTACATTACCCCTCTTTTAAAGTGATACGTTTGTGTGTGCTATCTGTTGTCAGAGTCATGTAACTTTAAAACTCAGTAAATTTAACTGCATTTGAAAAATTAAGTCAAACTCTACATAGTTGGTTGTCAACACTGAAAGAACCCTGCAATTTCAATGGTTTTCTCTCCCCAGACCAGTAGAGGGAGACTAAGACATCTGGCCTGGTGGTGCAATGTTTCTGTAAAATTGGGGAGGGGGAGCGGAGGCTGTATTTAAATGTCCTGCTGTCAATCAAAGGATACTTCCTACTACCACAGTCACCTTATCAGCTATAACTCCCAAGAGGGCTCTCCTCAAGAAACAACATAAAACGGTGCCCAGAAAACCTGCCTCACCTAAAGGTGACCGCAGGCTTTTGCCACAACACCCAAATAAGGACTTTGGGAGCCCAACCCCAACTAGTTTCTTTGTTTAAATGCCTGCGAATCCCTCCCACGCCGGAGTCAAGAGGCTCTGGCGCCGCCCTTTATTAGCCTCACACTTTGATTACAAAACACACGAGTCGGCGGCCTGGCTGCGGAGGCGGCCCGAGCTCTCCGAAACGTCAAACCTGCGGTGCGGCGGCGGCGGCGGCATAGGAGGGCATCGTCCGCCACCGCACCGCACCGCCCCAAAGTTGGGTGGCCGCAGCGCCCAGGCCACCGCCGCGGGCCGTCCGGGTGTCGCCAGAGACGCACTCAGTGTAAAGTTTGAGGCGCTACAGCGACGCCGGGGAGGGTCTGCGGCGACGTCCCCCTGCCCGCCCGCCCGCCCGCCCCTGGCCGTAGTAGGGGGTGTGTTGCGGGGTGGGCCAGCGGCTAGCCGAACTGTGTCCCGCACCTCGCGAGCCGCGAGTGCCACATCTGTTGCTCTGTTTACTCGCGCCGTCGTCCCGCTGCCCGCCCGAGGAAGTTTGATAAAAGAGAGAAGGGGGCGCGACGGAACCCGTGGCGGGGGGCGACCCGCGACCGCACTGAGCGGCGGCCGCCCGGAAGCGCAGCGAGCGCGGCGGCCCGCGAGGGCAGGCACGGGGCGCCCGGAGCCCGGGACACAGCGGCCGGCTGCAGCCAGGGCAGCGGGGGGACCGCGGGCTGCGGGCCTGCCCGCGCTCCGCCGCCACCCGAGCCATGCCGCCTGCCCGCCGCGTCCCCTCACCCGAGCCTCCCCTGCCAACTTCTCCGCCGGCCCCTTTGTTCCTGTTTGTTGTGGCGACTCTTCGCCCGGGCCGGCCGAGCCTACCGGCTCCGCTCCGCAGCCTGCCGGGCAGCCGGCGGGGGGGGGCCCGGCTCTCGCCTCCTCCACCCGGCCCGGGGGCTCGGTGCCTGAGAGTCGGGCCGTGGGGCACGACGCGGCGGCCCAGCCCGAGGGAGGCGCAGGCGGCAGCGGCAGCGGCTGGTCGGTGACCGCGGGCGACGGCGGTGGGACTAAGGGGGGTTTATTTACCTGCCGTGGAACCAGTCCTTGCAGACGTCGCACTCGATCATGAAGCGGTTCACGTCGTACGGCTGCCGGCACACACAGTACACGGGCGGAGGCGGTGGGGGCGCCGAGGCCCGACCCGGAGCGGACACCGACCCCGCTGCCGCGGCGGCTCCAGCTGCTGCTCCCGAGGCCACTGCCGCCGCCGCTCCGGCCATCTTTAAAACACACACACACACTCACACACACACACACTCACACACGCTCGCTGACTGGAGCGAGCGCAGCCGCCAGCCAGCGCCGCCTCCTGCAGCAGCCGGAGCAGCAGCCCCGGCGGCGGCGGCGGCGGCGGCGGCGGCGGCGGCAGCGGCGGCGGCGGCGGCGGCGGCGCCCTAGTGCGCGCGCGCGAGCAAGGTCGCGGCTCAGGGGCGGGGGCGGCGCGCGCGACGCGCGAGGAGGCCCCTCGGCTGCTTCCGGCGCTCGGTGCGGGGCCGTGCGTCTCGCGCGCGTCCTCCGCCAGCCGGCCTCGGGGCGCGCGCGCTCCCTGCCCCTTCGGCGGCGACCTGCTTGGCCGCGACCCCCAGAAGACGCTGGCGGGGCCCGGGGGAGGGGGCGGGGACGCCGCGAGGGCACGCGCCGCACGCGAGCGCGCGACTGCGGGCGGGCGGGCGGACGGAGGAGGACAGCGGGAACGTGCGTGGAGCGGGTTTCGCCGTTCTCACGAGGGAAAGCCCAGGCTGGGGGTCGGGGACGGCGCGAGTGGGGGAGGCAAGTTCCTGCCGGGTGGAAGGTGGACGCTGTGGCCGCGTCCTGAGGCGAAGAAGCTAGGAAGTGTCAGCCCCGCGGGGTGGCTTCTCTTCACGTCAGGGAGCAGCCGCCCACTGAGGATGCCACCACCCCCGTCCTGCGTGGGCCCGGGCCGGGGTGACACGTCAAACCGTCGTGCCTCCCGAGGTGGAGGAACGCCTTGTGAAACGCACTCAAACTTCCGAAAGCGTCGCGCCCAGATTCCCAGAGAGCGACTTGGACATCTGGGTGTTGATTTGGAGCCGCTGTTGGGGAGGAGGGAGGGGCAAGAACGTCGTCTCCGGGAGGAATTCCGTTAATATCTGTCGCCAGGGGGAAACCAGTCTTGAGATGGGGTTGGCGAGAGGAATGAAGAAGCGGTGGGTTTTTTTTTTCTTTTTTCTTTTCTTTTTTTTTTTTTTTT
>NW_022196903.1:34281114-34288739 GCF_008632895.1 Mastomys coucha
AGTGGAGGAAATCGAGTAATTTGCCACAGTCTCAGAATTGGAACTAAGTTTGTTTCTCCATTATATGTCCAATCTTTTCCGTACTACACTGTTTCTCACATCACAGGAAAAGAAAAACCTGAAAAGTATGGTTGACGTAAACCCAGTGAATTTGAAGCATATGTAATCTTAGTATCATGGGTTGACCAGTTCCTGAAAGATCTATTAAAAATTATAGCTAATAATGCCTCCTTTAATTACCTCACTCAGGCAGAAGAAGAAAGATGAAAAGTAAAAGGAAGTTATTGTCTTAAAGAGGGTGTGTGAGGACTGCACAATACAACCAGTGAATGAAAGGCAGCCAAAGCTTATCACGTTAAAGCCAGAGGCGTCCATGAAGGAAGCAGCCTAGTGCAGTGTTCTCTGAGGGCACACCTGGCTTTAGAAGAGTAACACTGAGTAGAGAATAAAGAGAGTATTGGTTATATACAGCACGTTGTTTCAATAGGTAATTATACTAAAGAAAGGGGCACTCGGTTTCTCCCTGTTGAAAAGGAGAGCTACAAATATGGAAGAAGAAAACTAGAGCACTTTTCTGGTAGGCTAGTAATAGCAGAACCAATCTCTATTTGTAGAAGTATGAACATACTCTGGCCATTCAGAGGATCCGTGAGCAAATGAATAACATAAAACAGTGAGTCCAGAGTTTGGCTTCTAAATATAATTCCTCATTTTTCTTAGCAAAATAGGTCATTCTAGGACTTTGAAAGAAAAAAAAAGCAAGATAAACTTAGAGCCTTAGTTGTGTCAGATGAAAGAACATAAGCAAAAACTAATACGGCATGTCAAAAGGATATATAGGCCAACTTGCATATCTTGGACTGAATTGAAAGTAAATGAGCTTCATGACTATTGTGTGTGAGGCAGAGAAATCCCATGCTGTGGTTCTTGCGCTTGCGTGCAGGTACACACACACACACACACACACACACACACACTTCTGGAAGAAAGCCTTCCAGAGTCAGTTCTCTTCTTCCCCGGTTCTTTCTGTAGGTGGGGTAAACTCATGTCGTTGGCTTCCATGGCAAGCTCTTCTGCCTGCTGGACCATCTCACTGGCCTAGAGTTGTTGTTGTCCTTAATGATCATACCCATCAAATAACACAGGAAGTCACACAGGTGTAAAATAGATAAATTGAAAGTTTGATAAGGATTGTAACATACATAATTTCAAGGAAATCCCCACAAAATTCTTAGTAATTATGATGGGAAGGCTGTTGTAGCTTAAAGAGAGCCCTTGACTAGCACGCCTAAGACCTGAGGCTAACCCACCAAACCACAGCAACTAAAAACTAGCCATGATGCCAGCCAGCACCCGAGACACCTCCTCAGTCATCTGATCACGGACCCCCAATATTGTGGCAGTCGGACATTAGACTCCACTTAAGAGATTTCATTAGGAAAGGCTTAGTAAACCCCTGTATTTCTGTTTGGCCTATGTGATTGACTCTGCGGCTTGGAAATGAGGATAGTCTTTAAAGACACATGAGGAAAGGTAAATCATAACACTATAAGGATAAAAATCTATAAAGGGGGGGTGGTAAGGAGCTGTGCACACAAATGTTCAGCAGTGAGGCAAAGGGAAGCACAGTAGAACTCTGGATAATGCCAACATTTTCGTGGCAGCTTCCAGACATAGCAATTACGTACATGGGTTTGGATTCTGCACCCTACTATCTCTATGACAACTGCTCAAGTTTTAGTGTTTTCACTTTAATGAGAATGATAAGAATATCTGCCTCAGCTTAGGGTTCATTAAATGAGATAACCAACTGCTGGGACAGTTCTTAGCACATAATAAGCTTTATAGCTGTTAACTGTAATTAACCATAATTGTTTGGTTATTAATAGTATTAGAAAGGACTAAGGAGCACCTAGAAAATTATCCCAAATTAGAGTTTGAAAAAATTTTTAACATATGGACTTGCAAGATGGTTCAGTGGATAAAAGTGCTTGCCATTAAGCCTGACAATCTGAATTTTATCCACAAGTGGGTAAAGGAGAGAACCAACTCGTGAAAGTCGACCTTTGACCTCCACAAGTCTGTAGGTTTGATTAAATTGTGAGTTTTGCCTCAATTTTATTACCTCAGATTCATTATTTTTAATTTTTACTTATACTGAGTACACTGTAGCTGTCTTCAGACACACACCTTAAGGGTGCATCAGATCCCATTATAGATGGTTGTGAGCCACCAAGTGGATGCTAGAAATTGAACTCAGGACCTCTGAAACAGAGGTCAGTGCACCTTTTTTTCTTCTTCTTCTTCTTTTTTTTTTTTTTTTTTTTTTTTTTTTTTGTCTTTTCGAGACAGGGTTTCTCTGTATAGCCTTAGCTGTCCTGGAACTCACTCTGTGTAGACCAGGCTGGCCTGGAACTCAGAAATCCATCTTGCCTCTGCCTCCCAAGTGCTGGGATTAAAGGTGTATGCACTACCACTGCCCGGTTGATGTCAGTGCTCTTAATCACTGAGCCATCTCTCCAGCCCAGATTCGTTTCTTTATAGATATGAATTAAGACATCAACTTTAACTCCAAATGGGGTTTGAAACTTGAGTTTTGTTTTCTATTACATAAAAAGTTATAAAATATGGAGCTAGGTTGATGGCTCTGCTGGTAAAGTGCATATCGTGCAAGCTTGGGAACTTGAATTCAATCCCTGGCACCTGAGTAAAACAGCCAGGGAGGAAGATCAACCCTGGGGAGAGGAAGATACTGGCCAGGCAAGCTAGCCAAATCAGCTCCAGGGTCAGTGAAGGGCTCTACCCTGAGGAAGGCACCCAGTGTCTGCCTCTGGCCTCCTCACACACAGGAACACATACACGCTCACTGAGAGAAACAAAGAAACTGGAACCATGGTATGTAGCTCTAGCTTGCCTAAGCCTCACAGAGACTGATCTGCCTCTGGCCCTCTGAGTGCTGAGCTTAAAGACGTGTGCCAGCACACATGGCTAAGTCTGTAAACTACTGCTCAGCGCATTGCTTCACAGGACAGGAGAAAGAAATCAGAATTTCAAGCTATCTTTTTAATTAAGAACTTCAAAAACAGTAATAAATGTATAATCGACCTTAATATTCAGGACTTGTTAAGGTTAAAAAAAAAAAGTCATGTTTCCACACGTTTGATAATTAACTTATTACTGGAGATAGGGTCTCACTATGTAGCCGTGGCTGGCATGGAACTTGGTATGTAGACCAGGTTGGCCTCATACAGAGACCTGTCTCTCAAGTGCTGCTATTAAAAGCATGTACTACCATACCTAAAGGTACTTTTAAACAAATACTAAAAAGTGACTTTAGCTCATAGTAATAAAAATAAATTTAATTATGGGGGGTTGGCACATGCCTTTAATCCCAGCACTTGGGAGGCAGAGGCAGGCAGATTTCTGAGTTCGAGGCCAGCCTGGTCTACAGAGTGAGTTCCAGGACAGCCAGAGCTATACAGAGAAACCCTGTCTCGAACCCCCACGCACAAAAAAAAAAAAAAATAAGTTTAATTACTAAAGAGACTTGGAGACTGGAGTCCTAGCTCAGTGCCAGAACCACCTGCTTGGCAGGAAGAAGACTCTAGGTTCGGTTCTTAGTACACCCATTCCCATGGAAATAAAATAAGATTTTACAGTGTAGATGCCATGAAGAGAAAGAAAGGAATATAAAAATAGTTCTTGCTTTTAAGAAAATGATAAATCACAAAAAAGAAGAAGCCATGAGAAAGGAATTAATAATGAGGTCCTCCAAACCCAAGATTTTTTTCACTTAGAAAAAGGAGCACTCTATGAAAAACAAATGTAGAATTATGACACAGATTCGTATGAGAGGTGTCAGGAAGATCAAAGCTTAGGATGAGCTGGGCTTTGCCAAAAATAAGGACCCTTTGTATTTAGAGTCAGAAATGAAGTACAGTCCTAGTCTGTGAGGCAGATGAGGTAATGTGGATGCGTGATAAAGCAAAATTGTTCAACCTCTGCTCTGGCTTTGTTACCCTTATCCAGGGTATCTTTAAGCCAGGAAATATCGTCTAAAACAAACAAACAAAGAAAGAAAAGGAACTAAGACTCCATTTGATCTCTTTGTACAGGACCAAGTGACCTAGGTTCTCTACTCGAACCTAGACTTTTATTCAAGTATTTATTTTCATATGTATGTGTTTGTGCACAAGCTCAAGTGTATCACAGGAGTACAATAGCCTATGGAGGCTGGACAAGGGCATCAGATCTCCTAGAACTGGAATTGCAGGTGGTTGTGAGTCACCGTGTGGGTGCTAGGAATTGAACCTGGGTCCTCTACAAGAGCAGTTCTTAACTGCTGAGCCATCTATCTAGCCCTAGACTCTGTGCCCTTTTGGTTGTTGTTTAGTTTTAGTTCTGTTTGTTTGTTTTGTTTTGTGTTTTTTTTTTTTTTTTTTTTTTTTGAGACAGGGTTTCTCTGTATAGCCCTGGCTGTCCTGGAACTCACTCTGTAGACCAGGCTGGCCTGGAACTCAGAAATTCTCCTGCCTCTGCCTCCGAAGTGCTGGGATTAAAGGCATGCACCACCACTGCCTGCCTCAGTTTTAGTTTTTTGAAGCAGGGTTTATCTATGTAACCTTGACTGTCCTGGAGCTCACTCTGTAGATCAAGCTAGCCTTGAACTCAGAGATCTGCCTGCTTCTGCCTCCTGAATGCTGGAATTAAAGGCGTGCACCACCACTAGCCTCCCTAGACTTATGTTTCTTGAGTGATGCTTCAAAGGGAAACATTCAAAGGTAGAGAGAGGTGAGGCTAGAGAAAGCCTGATACAGGAAGAAGAAGGCATCACACAGGGAGAGGAGAAACTTCATAGTCCAAGAGAAAAAGAAAAACTGATAGACTGATAGCAACACAGAAAAAAACTATTGGCTGTGTAAAGAGAGCAGAGGCTGGAGAATAGAGCAGATATTGTATGCCAGGAGCTCGTCCAGTGGTATAGTACCTGTTCTCTCCTCTGATCACAACAGCCTCCATGTGAGTAGTGATGAGGTTCTCTGACTCTGACAGAAACAGGTGAGATTTGGCTACAGGTCTGCATGATGTCACTCCATCTCATCCATATGCTGAAAGGGCACAGTTATGTGGAACTCAGGAGATAATAATAAACTCAAGAGGCCGGTCTGCTCCTTGACATCAAGGAGACCTGTGAGCAGATGGAAGGGCCTCCATGATGGGTAGGATGATCCTCTCTGGGTAAGAACACAGAAGCACAAAGGAAACAGATAAGTCCAGTGCTCCAACTTGTGGATAGTTTCACAGGCACATGCCTAAATCTAAACTGTGCATTAGTGTATGTGGTTTATTTATTATACCTCAGTTACACTTTAAGAAACCCAGGCTGGAATGGGCAGGATGGCATGATGGGAAAGTTGTTGCTTACTGTACAAGCCTGATGACCTCAGTCCAACGTCTGGAACTCACATAAAAGAGGAAGGAAAGAGTCAACTCCACAGAGTTGTCCTCTGACCTCCACATGTGCACTGTAGTATTTGTGCAACCACAAACATCACACACACACACACACACACACACACACACACACACACACACAAAGAAGTAATAAAAATGTAAAAACAAAACAATATAGGACGGCACTGAACTTTCCATCATCCTGACTCAGCTTCCTGATAAAATAAAGTTTTGTTGTTGTTTGAGACAGAATCATGTATGTAGCTAATGAAGGCTACCGTAAGTTGCTATGTTGCCAAGGCTGGCCTTGGTAGTCCTCCAGTCTCCATCTCCAAGATAGGAATGTGCTACAAGTCCAAGTCCTTTTGGTTTTGTGTTTGTTTGTTTGTTTGTTTGTTTGTTTGAAACAGTGTCTTGTAATGTATGTGCCCCACAGCTGTCCAAGGAAACTATCTTAAAAAACAAAGTAGAGGGGACTGACATAACCGTGGCAGAACCAGGGAAAGAGAGACAGGCAGATCTCTGAGTTCACGTCCAGCCTGCTCTACAGAAAGAGTTCCAGGACAGCCAGAGCTACATACAGAGAATCCCTGTCTTGAAAAACCAATGATGATGACAATGACTACGACATTTGATATGATGACATATGATAATCTAGAGCCAGGCATGGTGATACATGCCTTTAATCCCAGCATTCAGGAGGCAGAGATGGGCAGATCTCTGCGAGCATGAAGCCAACCTGGTCTGTATATCAAGCTCCAAATCAACCAAGGCTACATAGTAAGACCTTACCTGGAAAAAAATAAATAAAATAAAATAAAATAAAATGAATAAATAAACAAAGTAGCTGGCCCTAGTGGCAGAGGCTTGTAACGCTATCTACTATAAAGAGTAAGGCGGGCTGGAGAGATGGCTCAGCAGGTAAGAGCACTGACTGCTCTTCCAAAGGTCCTGAGTTCGGATCCCAGCAACCACATGGTGGCTCACAACCACTCATAATGAGATCTGACGCCCTCTTCTAGGGTGTCTGAAGACAGCTATTCTGGAGCGAGCGGGGCCCGGAGCAAGCAGAGGTCCTGAGTTCAATTCCCAGCAGCCACATGATGGCTCACGGCCTTCTGTACAGCTACAGTGTACTCATATAAAATAAATAAATAAATCTTTAAAAAAAAAAAGAGAGTAAGGCAAGTGGATAACAAATTCAAGGCCCAACTCGCAGTACAAAGTGAGTTTAAGGCCAACCTGAACAATTTAGTTAAGGTCTTGTTTCAAAATTAAAGGTAAGACTAGACAGGGCCTGGTAAGACAGCTCAGTGTGGTGAAGTGCTTACCTGACATGTATGAAGAAAACAACAACAACAACACATTAGATACTGTACCTAAATTATTTTGAATATGTCAAAATAATGATCTATTCATAGGGACAGGGACTCAGGGCCAGGAATCAGAAGTACAATTCAAGGAAGGATGATTTATGCTGTGTAACTTAAGTACTTCCTGCTAAGATTCATGAACATGGGAGAATAGAAAAGAAAAACCCTGGGACTAGAGCTGAGCACAAGGCACAGAGAAGAACCTGTCAGATCTGACAGGAAGGCAGGGCTGCATGGAAGATGAAGGTCTCTGAAAACAAACAAAAACCCAATGAGATGGGAAGCTCACTGGCAATGCTCTCTTTGTAAAGTATATATGTTATTTTATGTTCATTAACATTATGATTGTGTGTATGAGGGTGTCAGAAGCCCTAGAACTGGAATCACAGACAGGTGTGAGCTGCCATGTGGGTGCTGAGAACTGACCCCCGGGGCTCTAGAAGAGCAGACTGTGCTCTTAACCATTGACCCATCTCTCCAGCCCCTGCAAGTACATTTTTAACACTAAACAAAAGTCTGATAAGACTGAGCTGAATCTATTGGAGCCTTAGGATGGCGAGTGTTCATAAATAAACACTTAGGAAAATGTGCCAGTGAGAAAATAAGTCTGCTTTAACTTCAGAACAATTCAAGCTATAAGAGGAAGGAAACAATCACAGTACCCTGGGGGCTTCGTGTGCATCTCACTTAAACCCGGGCTATTATTTAAATAAAAATGAAAGGATACAACTATTCTGCCGGGCGGTGGTGGCGCACGCCTTTAATCCCAGCACTTGGGAGGCAGAGGCAGGTGGATTT
>NW_022196903.1:34289231-34293165 GCF_008632895.1 Mastomys coucha
CTCCTTCATTGGGGACCCTGTACTCAGTCCAATGGATGGCTGTGAGCCTCTACTTATGTATTAGTTGGCACTGTCAGAGCCTCTCAGGAGGCAGCTATCTCAGGTTCCTGTCATCCAGCACTTGTTGGCATCCACAATAGTGTCTAGATTTGATGACTGAATATGGGTAGGATTCTCAGGTGGAGCAGTCTCTGAATTGTCCTTCCTTTAGTCTCTCCTCCAAAGTTAGCCTCTACAACTCCTTCCATGGGTATTTTGTTCCCCCTTTTAAGAAGGAACGAAGAGGATACAACTATTCTTAAAAGATGGTTTGGGAAGTGGTGGCACCTCATTTTAATCCCAGCATTCATTAGGTAGACAAAGCCTCTGAGTTTGAGGCCAGCCTGGTCTACAGAGGGAGTTCCAAGACAGTCAGGACTACACAGAGAAACCCTGTCTTGAAAAACAAAACAAAACAAAAAACCAAAAAAAAAAAAAAAACCCCAAAAAAAAACAAACCCAAAACAACAACAACAACAAAAAAGAAATACATCAGGGCTGGCAAGATGGCTCAGTGGGTAAGAGCACTGACTCAGAGCCTCTTTCAGAGGTCCTGAGTTCAAATCCCAGCAACCACATAGTGGCTCACAACCATCTGTACAGCTAGAGTGTATTCATAGACATAAAATAAATAAATCTTTAAAAAAAAAAAAAGAAAACAAAAAGAAATACGTCAT
This sequence comes from Mastomys coucha, assembly GCF_008632895.1. Lineage (NCBI taxonomy): Eukaryota > Metazoa > Chordata > Mammalia > Rodentia > Muridae > Mastomys > Mastomys coucha. The sequence goes on from NW_022196903.1 coordinate 34,289,948, forward strand.
AGGTCAGGTCTGGGAGATGGATCAGTAGATTAAGGGCTTGTTACTCTAACATCAGGACCTGGGTTCAGATTCCAGGAACTCAAATAAAACTGGGCAAGGTAGCACACAGCTCTAACCCTTCATGCCTACATATACATAAATAAGATTTAAAACAAACGAATAAACAAAAAACCCTAGGCTCCTAGGGAATTACCAAAACATACCTTGCTTTGGGTATATATGTAATAAAGTCTCCAGAATGACTTACCTGAGAGGGGAAGGTGGCCCCACTGTTCCATGTTCCAGGGTCCCAAACTGAACAAAAGTGGGGAAGGAAAAAAACCAGTTATACACCTGTACCCCCTTTTCTCTACCCTGATCTGTCTCCAGCTGAGAGCCACGCGAGCACTGTCCCTTTCTCAAAGTAATGGGCTCAAGCAGTGAATTGAAGTAAACCTTCCTCCCTTAAGTCGCTTTTTTTTGGCAAGAATTGCTCACATCAAGAATAACCATTACAGTGAATGGAGTCATATCCTTGGGTTCTCATGATAAAATTGCCATTAAAAAAAGTTAGGACTTGATGTTTTAATAAAGAAAACAGGAATTTTCATCAAAATCATGGTGACTTCCTAAGAAGGCCTCAGAGGAACCAGGAGCACCAGCCAACATGTGAGCCATGAGAGTTCCCACCCTTCCCTTACTGCCACAGAACCCACGGGAGAGGAGCTGTCAGCCACTCTTCCCAACTGGAAGCCCCAGGCTGCTACTTTTGCTCTTGGCCTTGTAAGAACCCAGACTGCTGAGCTCTATATTATGTTTCCTTGGGTCTAGCATGAGGCAGAGAACTGACCCAGCCCAATTTCCAGTCGTGCAGATACTAGTTAGCAACTACAATGAGCAGTGAGACCTTGGTTAAAGGCGGGGTTGCTCTCTAAAGAAAACCACCCATTTGCTTAAGGGGTACTAGGAATAAGGGTCCTGGGGGAGGGTGGGGTAGCTCAACTGAACTCAGGCCTCCACAGCAGACAACGAGGGGAAGGAAAAACAGAAGACAAGGATTCAGACACTCTAGGTTCCAGTCTTCCAGAATAATGCCCTCACTCAGAAATTGAGTTTCTCTAACTGGCTGGCCTCCTGCTGCACATTGAATCAGACAGGAAGATGTCTGTAAATATCCTCCTTGCTTGCTTACTTAAACATCCACAGTTGGGGATCAGTTTAGAGAACCAGATAGACTGCAGGAAGAAACAAGAACCCAGCATATACTTATACATAGAAACTTCTGTGAAGACACACAAAAAAGGGCATGGGAAGAAAACCCCACACTGTATAAAAGGAAGAACTAACATGAAAAACCAATACAAAAAACAAAAAACCACTCATCCTGGAAATCTTGACTGGTTGTGATGGCTCAGGCCTTAATCCCAGCACTAGAGAAGCAGAGGTAGGCCAACTTCTCTTGAGTTCAATGCCAGCTTGGTCTACGTAGTGAACTGGATAGCAAGAGACCCTGTATGAAGTCAACGACAAAAACAAATTGAAGAACATAGAAGTATCTTTCCTTAATTCTAATGAATAGTCTTAGAGAGACTTGAGAACAAATTCCAAGGGACAGGAGCAAGGTGCTATGGAACAGGTCCTCCTCCGCTCCCCCATAGTTCCTCATAGACACTGGGGAGCCTAAAGAGTATGATGGCCAAACACTGTTTGTAAAACAGTGAATGAGTTCATCGAAGAATGAATAAAACCAATGACCAAACTGTAGGTTGGGGGGGCCTGGAGAATTAACTCAATAGGCACAGTGCTTGCCTAGCATGCACAAAGACCCAGGTTCAATCCCCCAGCTGCATACACCGGGTGTCATGAAGCATGCCTAGGATTCCAGCTCTGTGGAGGTAAAAGTTGGAGGACCAGAAGCTCAAGGTCAACATCGCTGTACAGATTGGGCTAAGTAAGAATCTCATCTCAAAACAAACAAGTGAAAGGCTGATTTGGAAGAGAAACACTTAAAGAGTTTCCCAAAATAGTGCAAAAGTAGAAGAAAATGAGAAATACAAGTTGTGATGTGATGGGACTGAAGAGACGATGGCTCAGTAATTAAGGGTTGTGCCTTCAGAGGACCTGAATTCCACTCTTAGCACCCACATGGCAGCTCACAACCATCTGTGGCTCCAGTTCCAAGGGATCCAGTGCCCTCTTCTGGCTCCCATGGGCACCAGGCACACACATGATGCACAGATACACATGCAGGCACAACATACCAATACACATTTTTTTTTTTTTAATTGAGACATAGAAGATGAAAAAAGGCCAGATTCTATTATGGAGATTCTAAAAGGAAAGGAAACAGGAACAAAAATGAGGAACAGGAAATAGGAAAGGAATAGGAACAGTGCTGAAAATAGCACTGGAAACTAGACCAGGAGGACAGCTCAGAGGATAAAGTGCCTCTTATACAAGCATGGGTACCCAAATTTGGATCCCCAGCAACCCAAGTTAAAAAGAGAGTGTGGTAGCATTTTCTCACTGGCCATCCTGCCTAAGCAAATCCCTGAACCCAGGTCGCTGAGAGGCTCTGTCTCAAAAAGTAAGAAGAAAAGTAATAAAGACATGTAGACCTCTGATTTCCACATGCACACACCTATATGCATAAATCAATCAATAAATAAATCATAAAGAAATGAAACACTAGTAAGAAAGTCCTTAAGCTTAAACATGAAAAGAGCAGCTTTCAGCGGGTAAGAGCACTGACTGTTCTTCCGAAGGTCCTGAGTTCAAATCGCAGAAACTACATGGTGGCTCACAACCACCCATAATGAGATCTGATGCCCTCTTCTGGTGTGTCTGAAGTCAGCTAATAGTGTAATTATGTATAATAATAAATAAATTTAAAAAAAGAAAAAGAAAAGAGCAGCTTTACCATGAACAGGTCTACAATGTGGTGAGAGCAGTATATTGACACCACAGCTAGAAAAAAAACCCTCAAAACTATAGTGACAAAACCTGTAGAGGGCCAGTGAGATGACTTGACGGACAACAGTGCTTGCCAACAAGCCTGCCTAGCAACTGTCTGACCTCTTCTGACCTCCAGCACGTGACACACACTTCCATGCAGGTCTTCACTCAGAATCATAAAATAAAAATAAATATTAAAAGCCGGGCAGTGGTGGCGCACGTCTTTAATCCCAGCACTTGGGAGGCAGAGACAGGAGGATTTCTGAGTTCGAGGCCAGCCTGGT
>NW_022196903.1:34293293-34293542 GCF_008632895.1 Mastomys coucha
AAAAAAAAAGAAAAAGAAAAAGAAAAAAAGAAAGAAAGAAAGAAAGAAAGAGAAAGAAAGAAAAATATTAAAAAAGAAATAAAAAATAAAAAAATAAAGAAAAACAATATTCAGAAATGCATAAGGACTCCGTGACATTTCCAGATGCGTGGCACAGGACCAGCTGCGATGGTGTTTGCCTGGAATCCCAGCACCTGGAGCTAGAGTATTGCCAGGCATCGTTGACTACATAGAGATTTGGGGCCAGCC
>NW_022196903.1:34293552-34311669 GCF_008632895.1 Mastomys coucha
GGGGGGTAGGGGAGAGAGGGAGAGAGAGAAAGGGGAAGAGAAATGGAACCTGAGAATGGTCAAAAGTAAAGGCAGGTAAAAAGAAAACAGACGGCTCAGCCGTTAAGAGTACTGACTGCTCTTCCAAAGGTCCTGAATTCAAAGCCCAGCAACCACATGGTAGCTCATAACCACCCATAATGAGATCTGATGCCCTCTTCTGGAATGTCTGAAGACAGCTACAGGGTACTTACATATAATAAATAAATAAATAAATAAATAAATAAATCTTTAAAAAAGAAGAAGAAAAAGAAAACAGGGAACTGTTAACTTTAACAAGTAAAATAGAATTGGAGCTCTGTGCAGGTTTATCCTTGTAGTAAATAATCTAAATGTGAGGAATATACACACATAACATGAATCCAACACGGTGGTAACAGAGCCCCCAGATGTCACCGGGTCACCAATCAGACCAATACTCTTGGCAATGGGCACATGACAAAATGACCACTGTGGCACACAGATATGATCCAGTACTTGAGAGTTAAGAGGAGGAAGACTGGGAATTCAAGATCACCCCTGGCTACCCAGCGAACTCAAGGCCAGCCTGGGTCTCACTGCTTCACCAGTGCTGCAGGTGGGAGTGTAGTAGGGACGGTTGCTCTGGTTTTCTTAATTTGTTAAGGATATATTTTAAAATTACCGTACCCCCCTCCCTGTGTGTGTGTGTGTGTGTGTGTGTGTGTGTGTGTGTGTGTGTGCGTGCATATATGCAGGTGCCATAGCGTACAAATGGAGACCAAGAGACAACTTAGAGGACCATTTCTTGCCTTCTACCATGTCGGTCTTGAGGATCAAACTCGGGACCTCAGGCTTGTCACCCCCAGCCTTTGCCCACTGAGCTATCTCACCAGCCCAACACATATTTTTATACTGGCATGAACAATCCTTGTCTGCTTTTTTTTTTTTTCTGCTTATTTGTTGCATTTTGTGAACATTATTGAAAGTGATTTTGTCATATACAAAACAATTTTTAAAGTATCTACTTGGAGCTGGGAAAGTGACTTGGTAGCATGCCTGTGAGGATGTTTCTCTGTTTTGATTGCTATATTAAGGCACATAATCATTTTCTACTGTGCATATTCCTTCCCATAATGAATCCAATTTTAATCATATGCAAAGCCAATTGTGCACAGGTATAAAATGGTAAATACGGGATTTTCCCCTAAAAGTTCACTTGAGGATCCCCTTTTGCTGTCCTGTGCATGCACCCAAAACCAGTTCAAGCCGGATTAGCCTTTGCATTCTTTGTACCAAGATAATTGAGAATATATTTGAATAGGAACTATCTAAATCTGTTAGGGGAGTAGAAACTTATCCCATTGTTCAGAGAGGGTGTGCTGACAGACTGATGCCGAGTTCCTTATTCAAGGGGTGGTGTGTGTGTGCACAGCTAACGGAGCTGGGCGGTCCAGTGCATCATTGGAAGAACGGGGATGACTAACCTGATCTAAGCTGAGGCCCAGGCTGCTAAACATTCCCTGTGCTCACCCTGAGACCTTGTCTCAAAATAAATAAATCTCTACTGAATGCTTAAGTAGATCATAATTTAAGCAAGTACTGGGAGTTCTAGATGATTTGTTTATGTATTTGATTTTGGCAGCTCTGAAGATCAAGGCCAGGGAGGAAAGGAGAAGGAAGAGGAGAGGAGGTGAGGAAAGGAAAGAGAAGTAGAAGGGAGAAAAGGAAAAGAAGTATCAAGTTAAACAATGAAAGTATGTATTAGCTTAAAATGAAAATGTATACCAAGTTCAGGGACCAGCAGGATCACTCGGTAGGTAAAGGTGCTTGCCGTCCACCAAGCCTGCCAAACCCAAGCTTGCCTCAGAGTCCACATGGCAAGAGAAAACCAGTTCTAGAAATTGTCCTCAACCATGGCACATGCTGCCACACACACATACCTACACAAGTTATTATTTTTTAAGTCAGATTTTGGTGGTGACAGACTTTTTTATTGCATTTTCATGTGACGGCTTCGCACAGCCTTTGTGGGGCCAGGAGTTTTGCTGTGGTGCTCATCCTTGTATGTAACTTACCCTTTTCCTATCTCAGCCTCCCAAGTAGGTGGGGGAAATATCATTCTAAAGAATAGAGAACAGCAAGGTAATTCAGCCTTTAATCCCAGCATTTGGAAGGCAGAGGCAAGCAAATTTCTGAGTTCAAGGCCAGACTGGTCTACCAGCCTGGTCTACAGGGAGTTCTGGGACAGCCAGGGCTACACAGAGAAACCGTGTCTTGAAAAACATAGATAGATAGATAGATAGATAGATAGATAGATAGATAGATAGATAGACAGATAGATATTTTATAACTTAAGAAAGTTTCCATCGCACAAACCATTAATAGTAACGTTATATAAATATTTATAATTATTATTAAATTCTGGGAATGGCTTCACTTAGCATCTTTTTATATCTGAGCTGTAAGATTCCAAGGCAATTCTAATTTTCTTCTGTGGAAGCTAATTGCAATTGCTCTGAGCTACAGACATAGTACAACCAGCTCTACACTGTCCCTTCTGCCATACATACACATTTATGTCATCAAACAGAGGCAATCATCAAAACTGCTGCTGTCTTTAAACTGTTTCTCTCGTATGTTTATGTGACTCGTACTTCTCTGACTGAGATCTCACATGTTCAAACCTATTCTTTATTTCCTTCAGAGTGAATCTCTCTTTTATTTTTTACATTGTGGTGTGTGTGTGTATGTGTGTGTATGTGTGTGTGTATGTGTGTGTGTGAACAAAAGACAACTTGTGGGAATTATTTTTGGGTTTGTTTGTTTGTTTTGGGTTTTACTCCCACCCACCATGTAGGTCCTGGAGATTGAACTCAGGCCATAAGCTTGGCAGCAAGTGCCTTTACCAAATAAGCCATCTTCCTAGCTTCTTTCTCTCCCTCTCCCTCTCTCCTTCATATATATATCCAATCCTTCATATATATATATATATATATATATATATATATATATATATATATATATCATCTCCTTCATATATATATATCATAGGGTTTCAGTATGTTGTCCAAGCTGACCTTGAACTTGATATTCTCCTGCTTCATCCTCCCAAGTGCTGGATCTGCAGGAGTGTGCCACCGTACTTCACTTAAATACATCCACTGTTGACAGATGAAGGCAGCTTTCATCTATATGCAAATTAAGTTTCCATGTTCCTTGCTGTTTATATTGAGATGCTCAAAACATTTTCTAGATTGCAGCCAAAATCATATATTCAAGGCCTAGGGATGTAGGTCATTTTTCAGTATTTGTTTAGCATGTACAAGCTTGGGATTTGATTTCTAGCACCACATAAACTAGGCGTGGTTGCACAGTAGATGGACACAGGGGGATCAGGAAGGAGTTCAAAGTCATCCCCCAGCTACATGGCCAATTCAAGGACCTCCTAGACTGTATGAAATGCTGTCTCCACACCCCACAAAAAAGAGCATATTTAAGCTTTATTAAAGTAGCCACTCCCATTAGTAGCTGGCTGCCTCTACCATGGCTTCCAATGATGTCATCCCTCTGGTGTTTACACCCTTCTATAATCCCTTCCTTTTATGGGCTAGCTACCCCACCCCCCCAACCCAGTGAATTCTAAGTGACTCTAAACTAAAAGGAATCAGCAGGAATGATGGGATGCCACTTCTCACACCGGGGCACAGAAAGACTGTAGCTCCCACCTTGCTTCCCCTGCTTCCTCTTTCATTTCTTCACTGACAGAAACCAACTGCTATGTCATGATCTGCACCATGAAAAAGCCCACTTGACGAGGAACTGAGGGCTTCTAGCCAGTAGCCAGTGAGGAGCTGAGGTCCTCCTCAGCCCGGCGACCCTAGGGGAACAGAATCCTGCCAACAAGCATTTGTGTGAGCTTGGGGAAGAACTTGCCCCCTCACTGTATGGAGCCAACTTCAGACAAGCCTAACTGGTACCCAACTCCACTAAATGATGGAGTAATTAATAATGTAGCAATAAGTAACTAATACACCACCAAAATGTTTAATATGGAGGCATACATAATTTTAACATTGAACCGTCCTAATTAGCCCAATCTATGCAGGCACGAACTTCTTTTTGATTAGGAACTCATAAAAATAAGACTTTCTGTGTTCATTTTTACCTGAAAACAAAGAACTTTTTTTACAAATGAGCTTCAGGTTCCCTACATTTAAAAACGTTGTTTCACTGGGTGTGGTGACGTATGCCTTTAGATCCAGCACTCAGGAAGCAGAGGCAAGCAGATCTCTGTGAGTTCAAGGCCAGCCAGGTCTATCTATAGCATGAGTTCTAGGAAAGGCAGGGGTACATAGAAAAACCCTGTCTCGAAACACCATAAACATGTTTCTCCTTTGCTGTTCACAGAATTCACGTCCCATCACTCGCTCTTGCCACACCTACACATTGATGTCATCAAACAGAGGAAATCATCAAAACAGGTAGCAAGCAAACTCCTAATCTGCTCATCAGACTGTTTCTGTTTTTATTCAGTGTATGTGTAGGGCATACACATGCCATAGTACACGTGTGAAGGTCAGAGGAAATTTTTATGGATTTCCTTCCACCTTTGCATGGTGTCTGGGGATTTAAGTCATGTCCTCAGCTGGGCGGTGGTGGCGCACGCCTTTAATCCTAGCACTTGGGAGGCAGAGGCAGGTGGATTTCTGAGTTCGAGGCCAGCCTGAGGACATCCAGGGCTACACAGAGAAAGTCTGTCTCGAAAAAACCAAAAAAAAAAAAAAAAAAAAAAATTAAGTCATGTCCTCAGTCTTGCACAACAAACATTTTGTTATTTATATAGTTATTTACTTTATCTATATATGCGCCTGAGTGTATGTATAAATATCATGTGCACACAGGAGCCTATAGAGGTCAGAAAAACTGCTGGCTCTCATGGAACTAGGTTGTGAGCTACCGTGTAGATGATAGAAATTGGACCCAGAGCTGGGCAGTGGTGGTGGTGTATGCCTTTAATCCCAGCACTTGGGAGGCAGAGGTAGGCAGATTTCTGAGTTTGAGACAAGCCTGGTCTACAGAAGACAGCCAGGGGTATACAGAGAAACACTGTCTCAGAAAAAAAAAAAAAAAAAAAAAAAAAAACAAAAAGAAGAAGAAGGAAAGAAAGGAAGAAAGGAAGAAAGAAGAAAAAAGAAATTGAACCTAGGTCCTCTGCAAGAGCAGCAAGCTAACCACTCAGCCATCTCTCTGGCCCATGAGAATTTTTACCCACTGAGCCACCTTGATGGCTCAAGACTTCATCAAATTCATGAAAGCCAATGATTAAGATTTTCAAGAGTTTGAGGAGGCAGTTATTAAACACTACCATTTGAAATTTTTTAATTACATTTATATTATACATATTATAATATTACATAAGTTATATTAACTTATAATTAAATGATACAAAACAAAAGATACATTTTTAAAGGTAAGTACCCCAAACCAATCACTTCCTAACTATGTCACTCTCCTTTGCCATGACCGTGGTCTTGGGTTTATTTACTTTGCTATGACCGTGGTCTTGGGTTTATTTACTTTGCTATGACCGTGGTCTTGGGTTTATTTACTTCTTTTATAGAATGGATGCTACAGAGTGTGTGCTGCCCTTCTTAACCCCCATTAGGGAGAGCGCCGTGATAATCTGGAGTAGCCCACGGTAGGACTATTTACACCATGGGAACTGGCAAACAGTGGCAACCCTAGTGTTAAATATTTACTGGTTGTCTCCATTTATTTTCTGTTGCTGTGATGAAACACTGACCAAAAGCAACTTGGGGTATCTTTTAGGGTACAATCCGTCGAGAAGGGAAGCCAAGGCAGGAGGCGAAGGCCATAGAGCAATACTATTTACTGGGCTTGCTCCCTTATTGCTTCTTCAGCTTAGTCTTTTATGGCATCCACAATCAAATGTCCAGGGCTGTCCCCACCCATGACCACACCCACAGTGTTGACTCTCCCACATCAATCATTAATCAAGAAAAGGCCCCACAGACTTGCCCACAGGCCAATCTGATGGAGGCATCCTCTCAATTGAGGCTCCTTCTTCCTGGATGACCCGAGCTTGTGTCAAGTTGACAACTAACCAGCACACTTGTAAACCACCACCTGGTAGCCATTACTGCTCTGGGACAGCTAAGAATAGCATAACTATACACAGATCTTCCTGCAAACTATAAAAACATGTTGCACAAAACCCAAACAAAATAACAGTTGATCCAGATGTCCTTAGGTAGAGGTCAACAGTTTCTTCTCCTACTCCTCTATATTCAAACATGAGACAGGCGTTACAGAGATGGAGTCAGAACAGAAAGAGACAGCAATTTTACACAATGCCCATTCAAATATGCTTTGAAACAATCCCTTTTTGCATTTTATTTACAGAGAGAGCATTTATGCATGCATGTGTGCACACACGTAATGGCTTGGTGGGTGGAGGTCAGAGGGCAAGCTGTGGGGATTTGTTCTCTTCTCCTACCATGTGGGTCCCAGGGATCTCAGGTCCTCAGGCTTGCTTGGTGGCAGGAACTCCAGTCCAGAAACAATTTTTTAATGATTTATTTATTTTTATTATATATGGTGTTTTGCCAGCATGTATGTCTGTATGAGGGTGTTAAATTACTTAGAGCTGGATTACAGACAGTTGTAAACTGCCATGTGGGTGCTGGGAATTCAACTTAGGTCCTCTGGAAGAGCAGCCAATGTTCTTAACTGATGATCCAACTCTCCAGCCCTGCCCAGAAACAATTTTAAGTGGCATGATGTAAACACATTGCTAGGCCCGACCTAGGGCACTGGGAGATGCCTCTGCAAGCCTAGAGTCCTGATAACTAGGTTTCATTTGGTTTATGGTACATAGCTCCCTGTTCTGGAACCTCATGAGCTTCTACTGACCTCTCAGTGAGTTCTGCAGGAGTGGAGGCAAAATGGGGTGGGAGAGAGTTTGTGCTAGACACGCTTCTGTGTGTTCACATGGGGGGGCTCTTGGTGTACATACACAGGGAAACTTTGCCTTTCCCCTCCATTCTCCCTTGTGTTCCTATATGAGAGGAACTGTCCCTGTGGCTTCTCTTTCTTACCCTCAGAAGCTCTTACCCTTCTTAGAGACTATACCTCAGTCTCTTGTCTTAACACCAATACCAGGAAAGAACCTTCCTGATTTATTTAAAAAGGCAAATATAACGGCATTTCAAAAGCTATTGTTTTTTTAAAGCTATCATTCTTCAATGAAACTATGATATGGAAATTCACCTAGAATGATGCTCAGGGTCAGCACCCACATTTGGAATCTGCAAAGAGGCTAATTTCAGGTCAAAGTGACAGTACTATCCAGAGTGGCTTTATCTCCTCACGGAAGAGCCTCCAAAACCCAGTGCCTTCAGAAGGAACTCAGTGATTTGAGGACCACATCCAAGAGAAGCTGGAAAACTGCTCTACAAATATGTTCACACTGAGTAAGCTACCTTTATGTGTGTCCGTGTGTGTGTCCGTGTGTGTGTGTGTGTGTGTGTGTGTGTGTGTGTGTATGTGTGTGTGTGTGTGTGTGCATAAGGTACTTGTGTTTGCATGGGCATATGGAGGTCAAAGATATAGTATCTTCCTTGATTGGTCTCCACCTTATTTTTTCGAGACAGGTTCTCTCACTAAACCTAGAGTTCAATCATTCAGCTAGGCTGGCTATCCAAAGATACACAAACACATAGACACATGCCCTCATGCTGGCATCACAGATGCTTCCCATCATCCGGCTTTTACAGAGGTATTGGGATCTGAACTTGTGTCTTCATGCTTGCCCTGCAGGAGCTCTAATGACTGAGCCATCTTCCCAGTCCTCTGATAAGGTTTGTTTAAAAATTACACTTATGTATGTCTGTGAAATATATGTGCATGTCTATATCTATATGTGTATATGTACACGTATGCATGTGTAACGTGGTTGCTCAGGTAGAGGTCTGAAGACAACTTGAAAAAGTTGATCTCTCTTTCCATCACAACATTCCATAGACCAAACTTAGATCATTCGGCTTGATAGCAAGTCACTTACCTAGGGAGACACCTTGCTGCAAATTTATCTTACCAGATAAGTTCTTTAATAAGATGACAGTGTCTAACACTATAGTCTCAATAGATCCGGCCGAGCTTCTGTTTAAACAGTGTAAGAATGAACTGCTATTCAAGGTCCAATTCATAACCTAGAGCTATTGTGAAGAACTTTTCCTTTAAATTTTTAATCTGGAAAAGATCTGACATGATTAAAAGACAAAACAAAAACAAAAATTCCCTAAGATCCAAGATTTGAAATTAAAAAAAAAAAAAAAAAAAAAAAAAAAAAAACTCCAGATTTCAACATGAAATGATCCAAAATAGGCAATATAATTTTCACATCTTTTGGAAAAATACTGAGTCATGCTGCCCACCCACGTCCTGCAAAAAATAACAGAAATCCAATGATGCAAGCAAAATATACTCTGTCATTGTCTGAAGCAAACACTTGAGTCATTATGAAAAAATGAGAAGCAAAGTCTCTTCAGGGACAAAAGTTTAGATCCCACCTCCCGGGGAAAATATTGCAATGAGCTTTTTTTTCCCCCCAGTCCCAAACGTATGTTTTCTTGTATCACAGATACCTCAGACCCAGATAGTGTCCCCTTTCATGAGAACAACAACTGTCATGTTTTGAACAGACTATGGTGAATGGGCTGTGTCATTCATTCAAGCAAAGCACAGCTAAAAGTCTGACCGGCAGTGATTAGGACTCCATCAACAGTCCTTAGGGACAGGCCCAATAGCCTAGGACAAAGGATGGAAAAGGCTCCTACAGGCCTGGGCAACCCGCAGGACAGATGGGGGCCACACCCCCTCACTCTCCCAGCTCCCCTCCTCCTTTCTGTTCCCTGCAGCAGCAGCAGCAGCCTAGCCCTAGGCTTGGATTGTTCTTCTCTCTGCCCTCCTGTTTCTGCCCTCAAACCTATTTCCTCCTGATTCCAGTAGCTCTTTTTTTTTCTTCCTACAGGCCGCTCAGGAGGTTCCTACACATCATTGCTCAGTAGTATCTGGTGGCAGAAACAGCTCTGTTCTTGGTTGTTCTGTGGAAAAAATGAAAACAAGAGCAACAAAGATTATGAAGAAGCTAGCCCTGAGCCTGTTCACCCCGCGAGGAGTTCTGGGACGTCCAGTGCTCCCGCTCTCCATCACTCTACAAGCCCAGTGTTTTAGTTTCCACCATGAAGGCATCTCCTGGATGGTTCTCACAGTATTGCCCAGAGCCTCCTGGCTGCTGAGCGAGGGCCTAACGCTCAGGCTCAGCAGTCCCAGACAGCAAAGAATTCCACGCTCTTAGAATACTTGGTTGATGGTCATAGCATCCCTCACTGTCTCTGCGTTTATCACAACCTAAGCTGGCAGCCCGTTTTTCTCCAACCCCTTCACCTTGATGTCTCTGCCGGCTCCTCTGAAAGCCGGGGGCTACCTCCTCCTCACAGTGCTGCAAGCCTCCACCTTGATGCTATTGAAACCTAAATCCCCCAGCATCCAAACCGTGTTTCCCTTGATCTTCTCACCAACCTTAGCATCTCCATTTTGCCCCCATCGTGACAGGCAATCTCGACAATCAGGCGATTGGAGTGAACCTCCTAAAAGCCTTTTATAGTGGCTCACAACTGTAATCCCAAAATTTGGGAGACAGAAGCAGGAGGTTTGCTTTAAGTTCAGGGCCAGCATAAGCTTCGTGTGAGTTCCAGCTACGGACTCCAGTATAAAAGCCAGTCTCGAAACAAAACAAGAACAAACAAGAAATAATAATAAAAGCAGAAATACAAACAAACAAAAACCTACCTTAGGAAATTAGTACAGCATACCTCTTAGTGTGGCGTGACAGTGTTTGCACCAAGGAATGATGTGTGGGACAGTGAGGGGAGGGGGGAGATCTGTCCTGAATGTGGGCAACAGCATCCAGCAGGCTGAGGGCTCCACGGATAAACAAAGAAGAGAAAGCTGACGGGTCCTTTAGACTCTATTCTTCCTGAACAAGTGTGTCTGCTGCCCTTGCTACCATCTGTGAACATAAGATTCTAGCTTCTTCAGTCTCTGAGCATGGAACCTCCAGAAACACGCAGAGAATAGCTTCTGTGTTTTCAGGTTAGACTGGGTCTGTATCGTTCATTGGTCCTCTTTTTTGTTGTTGTTGTTTTTTTGTTTTTGTTTTATTTTGTTTTGTTTTTGGTCCCTTTTGTCTTTAGACTTCTAGCTTCCTTAAAAATGATTTGTGTGTGCTGTGCGTGTGTGTATGTGCACACATGTGTCTGTTGGGATGTGTTCATATAAGTGCAGGTGCCCACAGAGGCCAGAGGCATTGGATCCCCTGGAACTAGAGTTACAGTTATATGAGCCGATTCACACGGGTAATGGGAGGCAGACTGGAGTCCTCTTCAAGAACAGTATGTGTTCTTAACCACTGAGCCATCTCACTAGCTCTGGCTTCCATCTTCTAGTGCTACTGGGTTCTCTGCTTTTCCAGCGTGGACTACCCAGCCTCCAATTGTGCAAGCTGATCTAGTAAGTCCCTGTCTATATTATGTATTGTATATATTACATAGCATATTGCTTACTAATATACGACAGCAACACAGTTCCCCACTACAAACCTCTATAGCGACCCTCCCTCTTCTGTTAGCTGTGTATGAGACTTCTGTCTTCTCTGATTGCTTGCTTCCCTTCTTCTGCATGATCAGGGCTTTTCCTTAATGTCCTAGCAGACAGTTTACACATATCCCTCACATATCCCTTCCTGTATGGGAGTGTGACAGTTTTCTTCAGGCCTCCTCATCACCCCAACTCCACAGTACTCATCTCATCCCAATACACAGTGGTGTTTACCATGCTTTGTGAATTCTAGTCTTTAAAACAGTGCCCCCTGACAACACTTGCTTCTGTATCCTGACACTCTTGCCCAGTTATTACAACAACCCCGTGAATCAAACCCCACTTTTTTGTTTGTTTGTTTTTGCTTTGGGGTTTGAGAGGGAGTTTGTTGTTGTTTTTTAAAGAATGTTGATTTCTTTCTTTTATATGAGTATACTGTAGTTGTCTTCAGACACACCAGAAGAGGCATCAGATCCCATTACAGGTTGTGGTGGGCCACCATATGTTTCCTGGGAATTGAACTCAGGACCTCTGGAAGAGCAATAAGTACTCTTAACTGCTGAGCCATCTCTCCAGCCTGTTGTTTATTGTTTTTGAGACAGTCTCTCTACATAGCCCTAGCTGTCCTGGAACTCACTGCCTGTCTCTGCCTCCCAAGTGCTGGGATTAAAGGTGTGCACGACCATGCCCAGCCTGAATCCCACCCTTTAGCCTCACCAATAAATCAGCAAGGGACCTCCTCTCAAGACATGCCATGTCCTACCCTGCTTACTCATGACATTCCGGCACCTTCCAGTAAAGGTCTCCATCCTAATAGGCAGGGTTCCCTAGTTATAAACATCCAACAAATAAGTAAATATCTGACTTTCACCTACTTGGTTAGCAGTTCCTGCAGAGGACCTGGGTTTAGTTCCCAGCACCCACATGCTGCTTACAATCACGTGTAACTCCAGTTCCACTGGATCTGATACCTGGACTGGCCTTTTTAGACTCCTGCATCTGTCTGACAGTATACATAAACTCAAGCAGACAATCATACATACAGATAAAAATAATAAGTTGGGCAGTGGTGGCACACACCTTTAATCCCAGCACTTGGGAGGCAGAGGCAGGTGGATTTCTGAGTTCAAGGCCAGCCTGGTCTACAGAGTGAGTACCAGGACAGCCAGGGCTACACAGAAAAACCCTATCTTGAAAAACCAAAAAAAAAAAAAAAAAAAAAAAAAACAAAACATAAAAATAAAAAAAAAAATAATAAATAAACCTTTAAAATAGTGGCTCATTTTATCATTATTTTTTCAACCTAGTTTCCCACTCTCCCTAGACAGGACACTCTTGACCTGCCAATTAGTTTGCCTAAGCAGGTATCCCTACCTTTATAAAATGCCCATCCCTCTGGTCTCTCTGTTGGTTGAAGTCTCTTAAAGGAAACCTCAACTGCCAGCTCCTTCATAAATCCCTAGTGAATTTCTTCAGCTGGGAGATGTAGTGGTGTTTTCCTGGTGTTTCTCATCTTACCTGACCAACTGGCTTGTCCTTGGCCCTCCTGGATAGAGACCTCTAATTAATGTTCAGAATCCCTTCAGAATCTTTTCAGGCTAGCTCTCACCTCTGAGCTATATCCCCAGCCCCACCTACACAATCTCTCAGATCAGAGGCGGTGCTTATTATTTTTGAACATTTACTCATTTTTTATATCTTTAATGCCTTTATCTATCAAGTTCAATCTTTCCTGTGTTTTTAAGTACACCGAATATATTTACTATGTATATATTTACTACGTATATATACTTACTGTATCAATTCTGGATCTGATCCTACTGACTTATTTTTCTTCTCAACATGGGTCATATTTGCTTGTGTGAGCATACATGTGCTTCTTTGCCTGGTAATAATTTTTGTCTGGAGGCTAAACATTGCAGCTACTTCATTATTGAATACTAAGGCTTAGTGTTCCTTTTACTATTTTTAGACTTTGTATTATGATGCAGTTAGATTACTAAAAGTAGTCTGAATCTTTCAAGACATCTTTTTAAACTTTATTTTTTTCTTTAAAAACTTATTTTATGGGTGGGTTAGTTTGCCTGCATGTATGTCTGTGCACCACATACATGCCTTGGGCCTGCAGAGGTCAAAATAGGGTGGTGGAGCCACAGGAACTGGAGTTACACACTGCTGGGAGCTGCCACTCGGGTGCTGGGAATCAAAACTCTCAGAGAGCAGCTACTGCTTCTAACCTCTGGGCTACTGCTCCAGTCCCTTAACTTTTGTTAGCAGGTTCAGAATAGCTCTTAACACAGAAGTACTGCAGCCCAGCATTGGCACAATGCCTCTCTAAGGCCCCTACTCGGTGCCCCACAGTTCCTCTCCGTAGGCAAGAGCAAAAACAGAACTACTCATAGCTCTTAGTGAACTCCGGAGCTGGTCCTTCCTCTTTTGCAATGATTCTTTCACCACCTCTTAACGTTTCCTCACAATGTAAGCAGTGATCAGAACTCACAGGAAGTCTTAGGAGTGAATCCCTCTAGAGATCTCAAGATCTTCAGAACACTACACACACACATCACACAAACTCCACCTTGCTTCTGCACTTGTGAGGAAAATTAAATTTAAATTAAAAGATAAGCTGGAGTGAGGAAAATTAAATTTAAATTAAAAGATAAGCTGGAGAGATGGTTCAGCGGTTAAGAGCACTGACTGCTCTTCCAGGGGTCCTCAGTTCAATTCCCAGCAACCATATGGTGGCTCACAACCATCTATAACGGGATCTGATGCCCTCTTCTGGTGTGTCTGAAGACAGCTACAGTGTACTCACATACATGAAATAAGTAAATCTCACTGGGCAGTGGTGGCACACTCCTTTAATCCCAGCACTTGGGAGGCAGAGGCATTTGGATTTCTGAGTTCGAGGCCAGCCTGGTCTACAGAATGAGATCCAGGACAGCCATGGCTATACAGAGAAACCCTGTCTCAAAAAAACAAAAACAAAGACAAAAACAAAAAAAGTTAAATTAAAAGATAAAATTGTATTTTTCTAATTTAAAAATTAATCTATATATCAGGGAAAACAACAACAGAGATGAAAGCAATTTTCTTACATGGCCTTCACCAGCTTGCTGTGCAATATTCTTCTTTTTATGAACATACATAGAGAAATGTTATTATTATTATTGTTATTATTAACTGAATATGGAATGTGTTTGGTTTTAATTTTTAGTTAATTAATTTTTAAAATTTATTTATTTATTTATTCATTTAGAGATAGGATCTTAATTACTATGTAGCTCTGTTTGGCCTGGAACTCACTATATAAATCAGACTGGTTTAGAATTCACAGATTCCCCTCCTTACTTTTTTTTTTTCTCCCCCTTCCCTTTTTTCCTCTTGTTCCAGCCCTGCTCAATCCTGCTGGCTTGCTCCAGCCCACTATGTGTTTTGAGATAGGGTCTCCTGTAGCTCTGAACTTGTTTTGTAGCTAAGAATGAATTTGAAGTTCTGATCAATTCCCAAGTTCCGAGATTCTAGGCATCTACCACTGTCCACAATTTATGTGGTGCTGGTAATCAAACCCAAGACTTCTGCCTTCCAGGCAAGCACTTACTGCCTGAGCTACATCCCTAGCCCATGTTTGGTTTTTGATTAGTATATAATGAATGGCTTATTGCAGCATTCTCATGCACACAGTATTATTGTTGATCCTCCCCTTGCATCCCCAGCAATCCCCTTTCCACTTTGAAGTCACATCGATTATTTTAGATTTATTTATTTTACATGTATGAATGTTTGTACCTGCATACTTGTATGTGCACCACGTGAGTGCCTGGTGCCTATGGAGGTCAGAAGGGGCAGTCAGATCCCCTCGTTCCCATAAAACTGGGTTACAGATGGCTGTGAGCCACCATGTTGATCCAGGATGCCAAACCTGGGTCTTCTGCAAGAACAGCAAATGCTCTTAATCACTGAGCATCTCTCTCCTGCCCTTCATGTCACATTAAACTGACATTTTTAGTGAATCACAGAAAACTGGTGCTACAGAATTAGGAACCATACAAGAATTCTCAAAGAATCCCCTCTCCTGTGATAAACCACAGCCACTGGCAAAATGCCTCCACTCCCTCCTCATCCTACGTCCAACAGACTGGAGTAGATGAATAAATACTACATGAGAATAATTACTAACTAGTAATTGAAGATTTCTGAGAAGTCAGATCTTTTTCTACAAAGTTCTATGCCTCCACCATGGATTCACCTTAGCAAAGCATTTCGGGAGTGCTGCCCACAAGGGGATCTGAGAAGCGTAGCAGCAGCCTGCAGAGTGGAAGTGGGCAGGAGTGGGAGGAAGTTCCAGAGTGAGCTAGGTGGAAATAGATGAAACTGTCACATGATGAAAACCCAATGATTCCCCACAAAAATACAAGAGAGAGAAAGGGAAGGAGACAGAGAAAGGCAAGAGGAAAGAGGAATGGAGGAGAGGGAATGAATGAGCTAACAACATAACCTCTGTACTAAGAACCGCTGATTCTTGGGCTGGATGGACATAGCTGGACAGCTCATGCCCAACAGGCTCAGCTAAAACCACGAGAAAAATCTTTTTTTTTTTTTTTTTGAGACAGGGTTTCTCTGTATAGCCCTGGCTGTCCTGGAACTCACTCTTGTAGACCAGGCTGGCCTCGAACTCGGAAATCCACCTGAGAAAATCTTAAGTGGATAAATTAACCAGTCTTTTGGGTTTGGTTTGTTTTGGGTTTTGTTTTTGTTTTTTGTTTTTGTTTTTCCAGACGGGGTTTCTCTGTATAGTCCTGCCTGTTCTGAAACTCCGTAGAGGAGGCTGGCCTCAAACTCAGAGATCCACTTTCCTCTGCTTACCAAGGGCTGGGGTTAAACACTCTCCTACCATACCCAGCTAAATCAACCATTCGTATTGATAGAGCTAAGGCCACTCCTTCCTTGGACTCTCTTCTCAGTCATAGAAAGCAGCCAGCATGCTCCAGTATTTAGTGTGTAGGCTTGATGTGTTAGAGTTTGCATCCGAGCACACCAGGGAGTAGCTCAGTTGGGAGAGTGCTTGCCTAGGAGGCGCAAAGCCCTATGTTTGATTTCCCCAGACGTAAGTCAGACGTAGCAGTACACACCTGTAATCTCAATACTTGGGTACTTGGAAGGTGGACACAAGAGAATCGGTATGTCATAGTGAGTTCTGGGTACACGAGACTCTCTCAAATAGTGAGAAATGAAGCTATTGTGGTTGGACTTGGAGTTCATATGTCTAGCATGTGCTAGGCTCTGGCTTCCATCGCAGCAGCACTCATACACACTGAAGATGTGAAACATTCATGTCTTGGGTGGGATGGGGGGATTCAAGGCAAAAAGAAAAAAAAGAAGAAAAAAAGAAATGTATTACATGGGAAATATAACTAAATGCCTTTTTAAAAAAAAAAGATTTATTTATTTTATGTCTCTGCGTACACTGTTGCTATCTTCAGACACACCAGAAGAGGGCATCAGATCTCATTACCATTACAGATGGTCGTGAGCCACCATGTGGTTGCTGGGAATTGAACTCAGGACCTCTGGAAGAGCAGTCAATGCTCTTAACCACTGAGCCATCTCTCCAGCCCTAAATGTCTTTATTTTATATCTCCAAGGATTGAACCCACTTCCTACATGCATGGAGGCAGGGGCTTTTTATTTTGAGACAGGGTCTCACTAAATTGCCGAGGCAGTCCTTGAACTTATAATCCTCCCAAGCCCCCAAGTGGTTAGAATTGCAGGCCTGTGCCATAAGATCCAGCTCAAAAACACCCATTGGCAACTAAAGCAGTTCTCAATCTTCCTAATGCTGTGGCCCTTTACTTTAGAGTTCTTCATGTTGTGGGGACCCCCCACACACACTGTAAAGTTATTACAGCTACTCCATAACTGTAACTTTGTTACCCTTGTGAATCGTAATGTAAATATCTGATATGCAGGACCTCTGATATTTGACTCCTATAAAAGGGTCCTCAAAGGGATTGCACCCCACAGGTTGAGAACCACAGAACTAAAGTCACTTTCATATTTGCACACCCTGAAAGGTACCATATAGAACATTTTACCTGTAAAATGTACAAGTACAGCTTCCCTGGGCATCTCTATACACCTCTAATCTGGCTATGTGGATTTCCTTCTGGTTGTGAATGGAGCTGCAAGGTACTAAGAATCTTAAGTGTCATGTTTTGCCTATTGTCTTTGTTCTATTTCTGGTGCAGTGATAAAACACAATGATAAAAAGCAATTTCGAGGGCAGGGGGATGGTTGACTTTAGCTTACAATTCCAGATTATGGTCATCGTTGTGGGGATGTCAAGGTAGTAGGAACTTAAAACAGCTAGTTACAATACCCAAGCAGAGAAAATGAAAGGCTAGTTACAGTACCCATGGTCAAAAGCAGAGAGAAACAAACGCACAAACACTTCCTTCTCCACTAACATTTCAACACTTAGCCCAGGACTCAAAAACAGGGACAGGTGCCTGCAGTGGGCTGGGTCTCACATCAATTAATGTACTCAAGACAATCCCTAATGTCATCAAGATAATCCCCCATAGACATGCCCTCGGGCCAGCATGATATAGGCAATCTCTCATTGATAATCATTGAGACTCTCTTCCCAGGTGAGTCTAGGGAGTATGAAGTTGACAGTTAAAACTGATCACCACCCTTATTTATAATTATGGGCCTACAAGATGGCTCAGTGAGTACAGGTGTTTGCCACCAAGTCTTGACACCTGAGTTTCAACTTGGACTCACCTGGTAGAGGGAGAGAACTAATTCCTATAGATTGTCTATTGAATTTCATTTGTGAGCCATGGCATGCACTTACTACACACACACACACACACACACACACACACACGTAATTTTAAAAAATGGGGCCAGAGAGATGGCTCAGCAGTTAAGACCAAATGACCAAAGTTCAGTATCCAGCACCCATGTTGTCGGGTTGCCAATAGCCACCCATACCTCCAGAACCTCTAGCCTCTATGGACACCTGCACTCGTGTACATCTACCCATACACAGATATACAGAAACATACATTTGGGTTTTTTTTGGGGGGGGGGAGGTTGTTGTTTGTTTTTCGAGACAGGGTTTCTCTGTGTAGCCTTGGCTGTGCTGGAACTCATTCTATAGATCAGGTTGGCCTCAACCTCAGAAATCTGCCTGCCTCTGCTTCCCAAGTGCTAGGTTTAAAGGCGTGTGCCACCACTGCCCGGCAATGAAATGAATCTTGAAGGAGAAGGAGGAGAAGAAGAGAAAGAGGAAGAGGAGAAAGAAGAAAAAGAAGAAGGAGAAGAAAGAGGAGGAGGAGGAAGAGAAGGAGGAGGAGGAGGGGGAAAAGGAGGAGGAGGAGGAGGAGGAGGAGGAGGAGGAGGAGAAGAAGAAGAAGAAGAAGAAGAAGA
>NW_022196903.1:34311765-34314025 GCF_008632895.1 Mastomys coucha
GAAGAAGAAGAAGAAGAAGAAGAAGAAGAAGAAGAAGAAGAAGAAGAAGAAGAAGAAACAACAGCAGCCAAAATGACTGGGAGATGAAATCAATCTCACAGTGTAGCAACAACAAGGGTCATTATGTCCTTCCCCTGAGGTGTTTTCACCGCGCGTAAGTAGATACAGAAAGTTCTGGTTTCTAGGAGGAAATAAGCTGAGAATTAAATGAACCAAGATTCACAGAGCACGTTCTTTACTTCTCATCTAAATCAGCCTTGTTCTGTGCATTGCCGCTAACACAAATCTCTGCTTTTCTGCTTCGTTTTTATCACCATCAAGGACATTAGAAGAATAAGGTTTTGTCCCAATTAGAATTAACTGCACTATCTGTCTCATGCTAGATTATTTCTGAAACAAAATGTATCATTTTCTTCCTTGCTCAACAAACATTTTTAAAGTACCTCTGGTTTGTCAGGCATTGGGGGACATGAGGACACAGTCCCAGCCCTTGAGGATGCTTTACAAAGAGGTGGTGAGGCTGAAGTAGAAGGTTACTGAGCTCAAAACCAGCAGAGAGTACACAGCAAGTTCCAGACAGCCCTAGGCTACATGAGACCCTGCATGAAAGGAAACACACACACACACACACACACACACACACACACGCAAGCACACGCAAGCACACACGAACCGTATGCACACACACACACTCACACACACAGGCACACACGCACGCACACACACACACATGCACGAACACACAAGGAAGAGGAACAAGAGGAGTGGGGAGAACAAGACAAAGAAGACTGAGGAGACAGATGAAGTGCTCACCATGTAAGCATAAGGACCCAAGTCTGGATTCTCAGCATCCACATAAAATCGGGCCATGTCTGTGCACATCTGTAACACCTGTAGTAGGACAGAGATCAGCAAGCAGATGCTGAGATCTTCCTGGCCAGCCAGTCTCAATGGTGAACTTTGAGTTCAATGAGAGACTTTGTTTCAGAAAATAAAGTAGAGAGTGACAGGAGAGGCCAACAGACATTGACCTCCATCTCCTACCCACGAGTGCATGCATGATCACACCCATGTGTAGACTTGTACACACACACACCATATACACAACAAAGAAAAAAGAGGACAGAAAGGAGAGGCATGGGAGAAGGGAGAAAGAGGGAGAGGGAGGAGAAGGTGGTGATACAGGAGTGGTACCCAGCTGTAGAGGAAGATGCTGGGGTACAATGCCCATCCATGGGGAGGAAGCTAATTCTGCCCAACTGTGGGTAGGTCAGGGACATTTGAAATAAGCCCTCAGTCACATTTTCTTTTCCTTTTCTTTTCTTTATTTGCTTTGTTTTGGTTTTTTGTTTGTTTGTTTGTTTTGTTTTGTTTTTTTCGAGACAGGGTTTCTCTGTGTAGCCCTGGCTGTCCTAGAACTCACTCTGTAGACCAGGCTGGCCTTGAACTCAGAAATCCGCCTGCCTCTGCCTCCCAAGTGCTGGGATTAAAGGCGTGTGCCACCACCGCCTGGCTTCCCTGCTAGCGGGCTGCCAGCATCATAACTGGGGGTGCAGAAGATGGCATCCTGTCTGTCCTGGGAGTCCTTGTCTCCCAAACCCCAACTCCCTACTGACCCAGAATCTTCATCACAGCAGCTATGGGGGTGATGGCCTTACTCCAGTAGCCTCAGTGTCACCCAAAAAGGTGACAGAAACGCAAATCCTTCACACACACCCTCTCCACCAGCCCCACACAATGACAACTTCCTGATGGGGACAATTTGTATTCTTACAAGCTTTCCAAGACCCTAGTCTCACAGGCTTGGAAATAGGGTACTCTGGCTTTGGGTATAGAGTACTCTGGCTGGGCTGTGGGAGGACAGCTCTAGCGTCACCAAAGACACTCCATCAAGGAAAGAGGACAAAATGCAGAAGGAAAGACTTATGAGAGGCCAGCATGTTCCTCAAGGACTCACCCTGGTGGAAGGATGGGGAAAACAAGCCAGATGGGCTCTCATGCTCAGCGCCTGATTCCACCAGAGATGAGATGTGAGCGTGTACACTGAGGTAGGCATTGTCATCCTCCAGGCTCTGGTTGTCCTCTCCTTATAGTTGAGGGAAGGTGCAGCTCCTTGCATTCTACTTCCTTGACCAAGAAAAACAACCTAAAGCCCAAGATATCCATAAGTGGGAAAGAAACGAAACAGTTTGGGGCTTGGAAAACTAGGGCCTGGGAGGGTGGGCCTGGGAAATGGTGGGGACCTGAGAGGGAGGGTGGG
>NW_022196903.1:34314580-34332759 GCF_008632895.1 Mastomys coucha
GGTTCAAGGGGTAAGGAATGGGGGTGGGGCAAGGACCTGGGAGTGGCAAGGGGATGGTCAGACCAGAACCTAGAGTCCTGAGGGCCTGAGGGGAGAAGTGCTTTGGAGATGGGGCTAAGAGGACAAGGGTCTGAAGGGGCTGAGTTCCTGGAGAGGTATGGGCATGGGAGGGTGAGGAGCTAGAGGTTATACCAACCACAGGCTGCAGGCAGCCCCAGGCAAAGATGGAGATGGCTCCACAGTTACAAGATAATCTTTCCATTTCTACGCCCACTCATACAACTGACACCCACAATTCCTGCTGGAAAAGTCTTGACTGTAGCTAAGAGGGCAGATGGGCTCACATGAAAATAAGCAAATGGTCCTGATGTGTATGACTGGCATGATCTTTGGGCTCTGAGCTGCTCGCCTACTGGGAAGGAACATACCATGAAAACCAAGAAAGAACACGCCATGAAGATCACAGAAATCTAGGGCAGAAGGCATGAAGGAGGAACGGCCCCGAGGAAACAGGAGGACAGAGTGTGAGAGGCTGTCCGAGCTGAAGGCTGGAGGCAGGCTGCTCAGGGGGGCAACCAAGGACTTCCTGCGTGCGTGGAATTCTGCAGCTGAGCCAGGTATGGCCTGAAGGTCTTCAGCCCAGCAGCTCCGTAGGACAGTAGATAAAGCAAAGAGGACACAGTCAGATTAACTTCAGTCTCAGCTAAACAAGGAAGAGCATATGGACATGTCCCGGATAGAGCATGAACGGGCTGCGAATTTTTTTTTTTAAGATTTATTTATTTATTTTATGTATATGAGTACATTGTAGCTGTACAGATGGTTCTGAGACTTTATGTAGTTGCTGGGAATTGAATTTTAGGACCTATGCTCACTCTGGTCAGTCCCTGCTCTCTCCAGCCCAATGATTTATTTATTATTATAGATAAGTACACCGTAGCTGTCGTCCGACTCACCATAAGAGGGTGTCAGATCTCATTACAGATGGTTGTGAGCCACCATGTGGTTGCTGGGATTTGAACTCATGACCTTCGGAAGAGCAATCGGGTAACCGCTGAGCCATCTCACCAGCCAATATCTCTCTTAAAGTCAGTTTATTCTATAGTTTCCCATTTGATCCTCAGTTTCTCCTAATGAAGTAGATTTTTTTTTTTTTTTTTTTTTTTTTTTTTTTTTTTTTTTGAGAAAGGGTTTCTCTGTATAGCCCTGGCTGTCCTGGAACTCACTTGTAGACCAGGCTGGCCTCAAACTCAGAGATCCACCTGCCTCTGCTTCCCAAGTGCTGGGATTAAAGATATGTGCCACCACTGCCCTGCTGGAAGTAGATTTCTTAACTACTATCTCCCCATTTTACAAAATTTTTTTTAAAAAGTTGCCAGGTGGTGGTGGTACACACTTTCAATCCCAGCATTCTGGAGGCAGAGGCAGGTATGTAACCCTCGGCAAGTCACTGAATGTCTCTGACACCTGGTTCTCTTTTGGGGGATAATAATTCCTGATGCCCAGAGTTTTGTGAAAATTAAGAAAAGAGATTGAACAGATCTAAAGTTATCAACAGATGGTAATTTAGTGGTAATGATGATGGTGATGTAGCAATGGTATTGATGGTAGTAGTGACAGCAGTCGTGGTGATGGTAAAGATGTTGATGGTAATGATGGTGGGTACCTTAAGTCCATAAGACAGTTATTTATGACACTATATAAAAGGAGGATCCCTCAGCACGCTGGGCTGGCTTCTACCAGCACCTGCCTGCCTCCAATCTAGCATCCTGTCCCCATCTCTTCCATCACCACTCCCCACCCCCACCCCCATCCCAGCTACTTCTCTCTCTCTCCTTTGAGACAAGGTCTCACTGTGCAGCCCTGGCTAGCCTGGACTCACAGGGATCTTCCTGCCTCTGCCTGCTACATGATGGACAGATTAATTATTTATGCCACCCTCCGTGGCTACTCTTCTCTCTAATTTATCTCCTGTTCCTCTCCATGGCACTGATTTGGCACCCACCCACCTATGTTAAAGGCTCCGCGCCTGGATTCTAGGAACCTCTGAGTCCCAGGTTGCTTATTGCTTGGCATCTGGAGTGAGCTGCCCAGATTTCCAGCCTGGGGTCCTGCCAGTAAGCCATCAAGGGCTTTCCACTTGGCTGGCAGCCCCTGAAATCACTGCCCAGATGTTCCTTCTCCCTAATTCTTGCTACCATCAGGAAACAAAATCCAACACACAGAGCAGTCTGTGCCCATCCACAACCATGTGTGACAAATGGTTTCCCTTCCCGGTTATATAACAGCCTAATTCTAGCTGCCAGTGTGCATGTTCTGAAGTACTTTAAACTACGTATCCACTGAGTAAGATCAAGACAAAAAAACACGAGTTAATTAAGTTTCACTTTAGTCATTTCCTGCCTTCTCAGGAAACTCAACTCTAGAGGCTTCTTGCTGGTCTCTTCCCAATGCAGACCTTTCTTCGACCCGGAGCTATAGAGCGTTGGGGTGTCCCTGACCAGTGCCCTCTGATTTAGGGTGTCGAAGAAGCTATGATGCAACTAGGAAAGATTATCTTCTGTTTAGTACTAAAATAGTTTGGGTTTTTTTTGTTTGTTTGGTTGGTTGATTTGGTTTCTTAAGACAGGACCTGTGATGTAGCTGAGGATGACCTTTGAATTCTTGGTCCTCCTTCCTCAACCTAAGATTACAGGGCTGTTCTGTCATGCTGAGTTTTAAAACTGTGCTAGGGATGGAACCCAGGGCCTCAAGCATATAAGGTAAACACTTTCTCACCTGAGCTTCAGTGACAGCCCCTAAATATTTATGCTCCATGACTTTCTCTTTAACCATCAGAGGTGGAACTGAAGAAAATGTATGGCAGTCCTCCTACTGCAATTACCCTTCATCTCCCAGAACTGAAAGTTCATTTCATTTTTCTACGATTACTGCCAGTCGTCTCGGTAAACTTTTTTGGTGGCTGGTACTCGGTCTGATCTCTGCAGACCTCATCTTGGAGACTCTGTTATGCAGTATGGATGTAACAGAGAAAGCACCAGTCTCTAAATTTTTTGGGGGGTTGGTTTGTTTGCTTTTCGAGACAGGGTTTCTCTGTGTAGCCTCGGCTATCCTGGCTCTTCCTTCATAGACCAGGCTGGCCTTGAGCTCACGGAGATCCACATGCCTCTGCCTCCAGAGTGCTGGGATTAAAGGCATGTGCCACCTTGCTCTCTAAATCTGACCTAGATTCCCACTGTGTAGCATCTCTCGTCCCTCCCCTCTTCAAGCCCCCCACCCCCACACTCTACCATTCTGTGTGTCTGCTATGGGGCTGTGTGCATGTCAATGCAGCTGTGCACTGGGGCCGGAAGAGGAAGTTGGATCCCTGGGTGCTGAGATTACATGTGGTTGTGAGCTGCCTGGCGTACTGGAAATTGAACTTGGGCCTTCTGCAAAATTGGCACATGCTCTTAACGGCTGAGCCAGCACTCCAGCACTGATCTCTTTTCTTATCTTCTTCACTTTTAGAGTGAATGAACTCTGGTGCTGAACTTGCCACCACCGGGCTGTGGTTTACACGATCCCAATCCCGTGCCTGCCTATCTAGGCTGCGTGAGCACACTCGATTCCCAGCTTCTCTCAGCCTCTCCCAACCCTAGTGCCCAGTCCTGCCCCAAGACCCTCAGCTGCCTTCCCCACAACGCTGACATCCACCGTGCGGAGTCCAGCCATCTGGCCCTCATAAAATGTCCCAGGCTGAGTGCCAAGTTGCAAGTGTAGATTGTGTGGCCCTTGGTTCCCTAGGAAACCGGAGAGCAGACTGGCTGCCAAGTCAATGGAGGATTTCGGCTGTGTGTTTGGCCACCTGGGCAGAAGCCTGGCTTTCTTATCTGGCATGCCTCCTTCCTAAGCCCAACCCTGACTGAGTCACCTAGGCTGTGGAAAACCTGTTCCTTTGGAGCCCTAGCCCTTGTAGGTCACAGGTACCTTAGCTATCTGATGATGCCCGCCCCATCTTTAATTTTTCTTTCATGTTCTTCCTGGTGTTGCTCCTGGTAGGCCTGTGAGAAGTGAACTCAGTAAACTGACCGTGGTGTCCTCATAACCTAAGACTCTGAGTCACCAGAATCCTGGCAGCTTTTGCCGGATCAACTAAACCTCCCAGCCTCTATCAAAGTCCTGGTTTCAGTTCCTGCTGCTCTCTCACCCAGGTTTGCAACAGATGTTTGCGGACTGTAATGTTGTCAGCTGGTTCCAAACAAGGAATGCGCAGGATTGGCCAGAAGGAGGTCACAGCTCAAGTGGAAGGCACCAAAGTAAATCATTAGTCTCAAAGTGTGAAGTGCACCAGTAGGGTGGAGGCAGGTTCGGGGTTCCAGGGGAACACCCGGGGAAGACATCTGACCCATGCCCCAGAGTTCAGGAAACGCCATCCGTGGTGGGTTGATATGAAGGGTAAGACAGATACAAATCAGCACCAGGAGTTGTCCGTGAGTGTGGCAGAGACAGAGTCCACATAGGAAAAAAACTAAAGAAAAAACGGAGGTGAAAACCATAACCATGGAGACGGAGATGTGGGCGGGGCCTGCCATAAAGAAGGGACCAGTGGTGTCTAAGAGCCCACGGGAGTCACTGAGAGGGTCTACCAGCATTCACCTCGTCTACTCCATTCTCTATGCTGAAGTCTACAGCTCAGGAAAGTCCGTCTGCTATCATGATGGAGAATGACTCAGGAAAGGGCAGAGCCAACACAGAGGAGCTAGTGGCAGGGCCCAAGGAGCCAACAATGCCCGAGGCAAGGGAGTGAGAGGAAAT
The DNA here is from genome assembly GCF_008632895.1 of Mastomys coucha. Lineage (NCBI taxonomy): Eukaryota > Metazoa > Chordata > Mammalia > Rodentia > Muridae > Mastomys > Mastomys coucha. The sequence continues at coordinate 34,319,378 of NW_022196903.1, forward strand.
GAGAAATCATAGGTCTTAGTGTAGATCTTACGCGAAGTTCAAGGAGAAAGGAAGAGTCTGGGCTGACAGACAGCCAGGCACACCCTGGTGTCATGAGCCATCATTAGAGTAAGGAGGGCAAGTCTGTAAGTGTGAACAAGGGCAAGGTCTTTAATGGAAGGCAGTATTAACTGACTATGGGCCGTCTTCTAAGGGAGATGTCATCAAGAGTAATAATGGCTGGAAACCATTCTGAGAGGCACCAGGGAAGCCAAGGCTGATGATGTAGTCTGGGGAACATTAGCATTAAGAGACAGAAATCTGGGCAGGAGAGCTATCTCAGTAGGTAATATGCACACATATGATGACCTGAACTCAGATCCCCAGCACTCAAGTAAAAGAGCCAGGGTATTTTCATGAACCTGTAAATCCTAACACAGGGAATCTAACAGAGAGATCCCTGGAACTTTCTGGCCAGCCATCCTTGCCAATCAGTGAGTGCCTGGTTCAGTAAGAGACTCTATCTCTCTCTCTTCTTTAAAAAAATTTATTTATTATTATACATAAGTACACTATAGCTGTCTTCAGACATGCCAGAAGAGGGCTTCAGATCTCATTACTGGTGGTTGTGAGCCACCATGTGGCTGCTGGGATTTGAACTCAGGACCTTTGGAAGAACAGTCAGGGCTCTTACCCGCTGAGCCATCTTGCCAGCCCTTGAGATGCTATCTCAAAACACGAAATGGAAAACAGTTGAGGAAGACAGGGATGTTGGCCTTTGGCCTCCGTGTGCACATATGCCACATATGCATATATTATATATATATGTACACAACTTTTAAAAGAGAGACAGAATTTTGCAGAACCTCAGTGTGCCTCCCATTCATAACACCATTCATCTTGAAGAAGGAAGTAACCGTATGGTGGAGAAAGCCAGCTGATATGGTTCCTGAGTGGGTGAAGTCGACACTAAGGAGCAGGGTGGCATCAAGTACCTCCTGATAGAGCTCGCTGAGGCCACAGCATTTCTGAAGTATTTCTTCCCAAAACCTATAATCTGAATCTAATCCTGGGCAGCCCCAGACAAGGCCACATGGGATGACAACTCCCCAGATTACTGCCCTGCACTCTTCAAAGCACCAAGACCGTGAAGGACTGACGGAAGGACAGAGACTAAAGAACAAATGTAACAATGTATTTCAGCCTGTGGTCCTAGATGAGATGCTGGACCAAAAGGGGAGCAACAATAAAACCAGCAACAACAAAACCTTCTCCTCTTGCTGGCATGGTGTCATGCCCATCAGTAAAAACTGAAATAAAGTTCATGTCTTAAACAATTGTGCTTTATCAGTGAAGTTTTTCTCAATTTGGTCATTGTACTAGTTTTTTTTTTTTATGTGCTTTTGAGGAAATACAAATGAAAGTATTCAGGGGTCTAAGAAAATTATGTCTGGAGCCAGAGAGCTGGCTAAGGGAGAAAAGGCACCTGCCAGCAAGGATCACAACCTGGGCTCAGTTCTGGAACCTGCACGGTGGAGGAAGGGGACTGACTCCTGAAAGGTGTTCTCTGCCTTCTACACATGTTCCATAGTGCATATGTGTCCCTCCACACATAGCATATGCATATACATGCATTATACATATACAGATATATACACACACGTACACATATCTATACATACATATACACATATACATAATCTGTTATGATGCCTATAATTTATTGCCTACAGTTCATAAAGACCATGTGTGTGTGATTGGAGAGCGGTAACAAAGCAGACATGGCAAGCGTTAACATTTGCAGAATCTGAGGAAGAAATACTGGGATTCTTCTAGCATCCTTTTCTAGCTTTGTATATGTCTATAATCACCTCTGAGATGTGTATTATATCCTAGATACTTAGTGGATTGAAAGACAGCTTGTCGGCTGTTCCTTTACGAATTTCAATGCCCACCTCTGCCCTTGTCTTGGGTCATCATTGTGCCTTCAAGCATTTCCTCTTTTAATTTTGTTTCAACTTTTTTACATAACATATCACATACACACAGGTAAAACACACACATGCATGAAATAAATCTTTTTTTTTTTTTCCTTTTTTAGGTTAAAAAGGAAGAGGTAACCTATGAGACAACAGGAAAAAAAAAAAAAAAAAAGGACCACAGGTAGGAGGGGAGCTGGAGCCAGGGCATAAGGATATGCCTGAGGGCCACTGAGGGCCACTGCACCGAAGAAATCAGTCTCCAACTTGTCACCCCTGCAGAGGAATCACACAAGTACAAGAAGACATAGGGGCCATCGTGGGTAAGCAAACCTAGAGAGCATCCTCTCTGTCCCTTCGCATGTGCTTCTGAGGGAGGGGACTAGAACAGTCTTTGGAACCACCAGGTACCACAGAAGCTGGCTTCAGATGTGAGCTGATTTGCAGGTGTGTCACGCCAGTAGGGTGTGTCCAGGGAGGCTCCCCTACCTGGGTCTCCTGAGTATGAAATGGAGGAGCTGAGTTTACATCTGATATGATGCAAATCAGGCAGCTCTGCCATCTGGATAACTCAGAAGGGAGGACACCAACCCGAGTTTAGAGGAAAAACTGAGAGAGTTTAAAGACAAATGTCTGCCCGTACTCCCTCTGAGGGGGCAGTCCGCAGAGACACAAGGATGACATGCGTGTACTTCCACTTGTACACTGACCATCGCTGTGTTACAGGATGCGCTGACATTGCCTACTGGGCTTGCCTGTGACTGTGGTGGGAGTGGTTGTGGTCTGAGACTGGGCACAGCGGAGTTCACAGTTCCTCACAAGTGGCTGGAAAGGAGAGGCCACCCGGGGGATGGAGACAACCTGGTCGAGGTTCTTGGATGTGAAAAGGGAAGGGGTCTGCCTGGAGATGAAAGAGAATTTATTCTGAGATAGCACAGACTTCTGAAGAGATGAAAAGGGGAACAATGAAGAGGAAAAGGTGCGATACATAGGGAACCATTAACAGCAATGAATGCGGATAGCTCTTTCCGCTTGTACATTGTCAAGAACACCAACCCAACCTTCCCATCCTACCACCCTACCCTACAGTACATACACCCCACCCTCACCACAAGTAGACCTATAGGGTCCAACACTTGTTCATGCTTGCTTCAGAATCCAAATGCTAACAGTTTTACTTTTATTTTATTTTTGAGACATGATCTCACATACTCCTGGCTGGCCTTGGAGTTATTATGTAGCCAAGAATAACTTTGTTCTCCTGATCTTCCTACCTGTACAATCAGGTGCCACCATGCCTGGTGTGCATGATGCTGAGGGTCAAAGCCAGGCCTTTGTGCACTGTAAGCAAACACTACCAACTGAGCTATATCTCCATCCCTAACTTTATTTTGAGGGTGAAGAATAAATTGACTGAATCCTTAAGACTCCACTTTCTTACCTACCTTAATCTTCTATCTGGTATAAGACACCATAACATACAGGTCACATTTTTTTTCTTTCTTTCTTTCTTTTTTTAAGATTTATTTATTTTATTTATATGAGTACACACCATCTTCAGACACACCAGAAGAGGGCATCGAATCCCATTACAGATGGTTGTGAGCCACCATGTAGTTGCTGGGAATTGAACCTCTGGAAGAGCAGTGAGTGCTTTTAACCGCTGAGCCATCTCTCCAGCCCGCACAGGTAACATTTTTTATTTATCATTATTGTTTGTGCATGTGCATGATATGTATGTGGCATACTATGGCACAGTGTGGAAATGGAGGACAACTTTGTGGAGTAGATTCTCTCCTTCCACCTTTACAAGGGTGCAAACTTACACCACCAGTCTTACACAGAGAGCAGCTTTACCCAAGGAGCTAGCTCAATGGCCCTGAAGATAAGACTTGCTTGAAGTTGCTGAGCCAAGTAGATATGGTGGTCCATGTATAGAATACTGAGTGGAAGAGGGAAAGAATCGGAAGTTCAAGGTTAGACATGGCTACATAGCAGTCTGAGAGCAGTCTCACCTACAGGAGACCCTGCCTCAAAAAAATGGGGAGTAGACTGTAAGTATATCTACCAGATTCCATGTGATTCACACAGCAGCCCTCAGATGCGCCATTCTGATTCTTGTTTTACAGATGAGGAAGTCTGGGCTCAAAGTGAGGGGTACTGGGTAAGTCACAAACAAGGAAATCAGCCTGGGTTTTATTCCAAAGATCACTTGCCTTTTCCTATGGTGGGTGTGCCCAACTCACTGCACACGCCCCAGGACAGCTGTAAATATAGATCAACACAAAATCATAGACACATTTAAAACATGACAAGGCCTGGGCACATGGCTCTGTCAGAACCCGTATTAGAAAAACAAACAACAAGCAAACAACAACAACAAAACTCCACAGTACCTGGCTGTAATGCCAATACTGGGCAGGTGGAGACACTCAGGTCTCTGCCGGGGATCAGGGGTGTCAATGGCCAGGCAGTTTAATCTAACCAGTGAGCTTCACATTTGGTAAGAAACTGCCTCAAAAAATAAGGTGGGGACCAACTGATCAGGACGTCTGGTACTGACCCCTGGGCTCTACACTCATGTGTGTTTGTATGAACGCACACGCTCACACACACAGGAGATGTGGGAGGGGGTATCACTAGTTTATTATAGAAGAGAGGCCAATTATTTACATGAAACATTTCAGAACTTTAGTGGAACAAGCAGCTTCCCATGAGGCCATTTCAATGGTGATTTCGGTCTGCATACTTTCCAAGAATACACACCCTGTAAGCTAGACTAACCTTGAAGCCTCTGTTTCCCGGGAGTAAGAATATGGTCTCTCATTCCTCCACTCTGTCTTGATCCTGCAGCCACTACTCTTACCTGCAGTACTTTCCTTGAGGTTTTTCTGGAAGCATAAAGACACATTTGGTTACAGTTTTAGCTTTGTGCCAACATCCTGTTAGTAGGCAGAAGGATCTTTCTAAATGACTGTCCTGCTGTGGACCTCACTGCTAAGCCTAGGACTATGCTCTGGTGCACACAAAGAGAGCAGCAGTGTGGCCTCAGGACATAGAAAAAGGAGTTTAGGGGTTTGCTTTTGTTTTCTCGGGTGGGTGTATGATATTTGGAAATCGATTGCACAGTTCTCTAGTGTGAACTTTGTAGATGGCAACATCATGTTGCAATGTCAAAAACGTTGGATAACTCCTGGGCCTTGGATCTATATTCTAGTGCAGCCTAGTGAAGCCATGAGATGACTGAATTATGAAAGTCTGACAGAGCGTTTGTTCGCCGCCTACTTGGGTTTTCAGTTTTAGAAGTGTGTCCCTTCGTCCCGGGAATGATGAACTTACATAACCTGCCCAACTTGCTTCTCCGGAAATCCCGAACTTCCCACAACAGTTCCAGCACGCTGGCCAGCTCTCACGCAATATGCGTGGCTCCTCCCAGCAGTCCCCACATCGCCCCCTACCCTAAACAGAACCTTCCTAGGCTCCTTCCCATCCCCCGCCCCATCCCTATGTAATTCAGCCATTTTGACTACACAATCTCTTGGTCTTTTGGACTGGAACAACCTCTCTTAGTTGGCTGCTCCTCTTTTGTTCTCCGGCCAGCCTGGTCTACAGAGTGAGTTCCAGGACAGCCAAGGCTACACAGAGAAACCCTGTCTCGAAAAACCAAAAAAAAAAAAAAAAAAAAAAAAAAGAAAGAAAGAGAGAGAGAGAGAGAGAGAGAGAGAGAGAAAGAAAATGTGATAAAGTAATTTTATATGGAACTGGTCATCATCTCAGTCTCTTTAAGGCAATATTTCTCTCTCTGTGGCCTCTGTGCTGGGAAGTTGAGTCTGTTTGGGGCTCTGTCTCCTTCTGAGGTATGCTGTCAACCTTGCCCAGCTTGTGGACACACATCCCCATATCTGTCTTTATGTTCACATGCTGTTCTCTCTGCACAATCTCTCTGTGTGGTCCGTGCCCAGACGGCTTCGTTTTGGTAAGGAAACAAGTCATAACAGATTAGGGGCCCAACCAACTCCATCTGGTATGACCTCATCTTAAGTAGTTACATCTGCAAAGATCTGGATTCCAAATCACACTTGAAGAGTTTAGGACTTTATGGTGCTTTGAGTATGCCTAGCCCAGGGAGTGGCACTATTTGGAGGTGTGTCCTTGCTGGAGTAGGTGTGTCACTGTGGGCATGGGTTTTAAGACCCTCCTCACCTTGGAAGCCAGTCTTCTCCTAGCAGCCTTCAGATGAAGATGTAGAATTCTCAGTTCCTCCTGCACCATGCTGTCATACTCCCACCTTGATGATAATATAATGGACTGAACCTCTGAACCTTCAAGCCAGGCCCAATTAAATGTTGTTCTTATAAGAGCTGCCTTAATCATGGTGTCTGTTCACAGCAGTAAACCCTAAGACAGACTTCAATATACAAAAGTGGGAGGACACAATCAACTCATAACACTGTTAAAAGTATAAGGCATCATCCAGGCGGGGTATAGCAGGAATGTAACCCCAACACAGGGGAAGTGGCAGTAGGGACAGTTTAAGGTCATAGTGGCTGAATATTGAGTTACATGAGATCCAGTGGTAGGGAGAGCCTGACCTGGTGGCATATGACTTTAACCCAGGACTCAGGAGGCAGAGGCAGGTATATCACTGAGTTCCAGGCCAGCCTGGTCTTCAGAGTGAGTTCTAGGATGGCCAGGGCTACACAGAGAAACCCTGTCTCAAAAAGCTAAAAAAAAAAAAGCTTAGTAAATAATGTTGACTTACTTTGTGAACCATTAAGACAAAGTCAGTTACACTGTGTCAATAAAAACAAAATCCCCCGTCCCATCCTATTCCAACTCAAGGACATCAAAGTACCCTGCAGAGAGTGGAACAGCTTGCCTCTGATAATATTCCCCAGCGGGGAAGGAAAGAACAGATACAGCCTAAGAGAAGATCTCCATGGAAAGGCATATCTCCAACACCAAGTGGAGGCTCCTCTAGCAAGAGAAAAGCCAAAGCTCTTCTGCATTCACTGCTACAAGAATGCAAACAGTGCTTACAGAGGGGCTGGAGAGGAGGCTCAGCAGTTAGGAACACCTGTTCTTGCAGAAGACCAAGGCTTAATTCCCTCGCACCTACACAGTAGCTCACACCATCATCCTTAACCAGGAGATCATCCGGAATACACAATGTGCACACACATGCAAGCAGGCAGTAACATTCCTACAAATAAAGTGAAATAGATAAATGTAGAGTCTTTTAAATAAAGAGTGTCGCAAGAGCAAAGGGTGCACAAAGCGTGTGCCAGGTACTGATGTAAGTGTTTTGTATGGTTGGATTCATTTAATGAGCCCAATTAACTGTCAGTGAAGGTGAAGTGCCAGGAGTCTGGTCCTCAAAGCTACAACTCCACAGCTGAAGCGTCCGGTTTCTCCTTCATGAAGTGTGGACAAGTACACAGCCTTATGGTGACTCTGAGTACCGTAGGTACGCAGGGCACTTCAGCCTGGAGGTTTTTGTTATAATTTCCTAGACACAGAGAAACTAGTGCATCTGAAAAAAAAAAAGTGTTCCGAATTCACGTAATAAAGACAGAAAATGGAAAATGTTGCGATGCTTTCTGCCATATCTCAGTTTGCCTTTTTGACATGTACATCCTGGTGGAGGTGAACTTGAAGGGATGATTGATCTATTATTGCTCCTGGTGGCTGATCTCTAATAAGCCTGGTCACCACCACATCAAAGGAGCCACTGAGACAACAGACTAGAGAAGTCAGGAGAATCCAAAGCCTGCCCACACTTCAAAGGGAACTCCTCTCTGGGAAGTTGTTACAGGCAATTGTGTAAACAATACAGCCCAGGGATTTACAGACACACCAAACCAGCATTCAGAGACTCGTGACATACACCCAAGACCTAAAATAGCTCCCCAGAAAAACTCTCATTCTACCACCTTCTTAATGTCTGCTTCTTACCACCAAACAGCGGGCAAATGTCTAGAATGGAGCAGGCTGTAGTGGCACAGGCCTATCGTCTCAGCACTTAGAAGGCTGAGACAGGAGGATTACCACAAATTCGAGGCCATCCTGGGCTCCATATCAAGTGTCAAGGCAATCCGGTACGTAGCAAAACTCTGCCTAACAAACAAACAAACATCTAGCTCTGCAAACACATTTCACGGACAGCCCTCTGCTTCTTGGGCTTCAACCCTTCTGTCTGCATATTTGGAGTTTGAAAGCCACAACCAGAAACATTACTTCACATTTTGGCTGGAGGTGAAACGGTGGAGACGACCGAGGGGGTCTAGAAGGCCGGTCTGCTTTTTTTTCTGAGCAGGTGCTCCTGAGCCCAACCTTGGAATAATCCACTCGGTGCCCTTGGCGTTTGTGGTGGTTTATCCGCAAATCAACAACAGACTTTCTCCACCTGTTTAAGGTCCCGTGTTTAGGGAGAGGGAAACAGACTAGGGGTTTCCTGGAGCTCCCCTAATTACCCAGGAAGCAGCAGCACAGCGGACAGACCCCACTGGGCACGGAGTTCCCTGGAGGAACTCCTCCAGCCAGGGCATCCTTCTCCCTGACACTTGATCATCTCCCTGGACCTCCTGCGCGTTCACACCTCTCTGTGCACCCCCACCCTGCGCGTTCACACTCCAGGCTTCCTAGCAGCCCAGCCCCCAGCCCGCGGACCCCCGCGCGTGCCCCGCGCCCCCGCCGGGAGCCGGGAAACGTGCGGCACGTGCGCTGAGCGGTGATTGGCAGCTGCGGACTTGAGGCTCCGAACCCCAACCCCGCCTCGCATCCTGCTAGGGAAGGGGAGTCGGGAGCTGCGGCTGGTCCAGCCTGCCTGGCTTTCGCTGCTCGCTGCCAGGAACCTAGGAACAATGACACTTGATGGGGCCGAGGGAGGGGGGAACTGGGCCAATGCTCTTGTGTTCTGGAACCGCTTGAGCTTGCTTTATGGGGCGTGGATACTATTCTTGAGGGGTGGAAATACTTTCTGTAAGTACTGAGAATGTGTTTTCCACAGTTTTGCCTGGAGCCCAGGGTATTTTAACCCCAGCATCTTAAAAGACAGAGCCAGGAATTTACACCCCACCCCCACCCCTTCGATAGGCTTAAGGGAGCTAGAAAAGAGCCTGAGAAAATGACAAAGGCGCAGCTCCTGTGGATAGCCTGGGAGAGAGGCTCCGCCTCTTACGGGACCAGAAAGATGTCCATGAAAGGATCACATTGGCTTAACTGGGAAAGCGTCCCAAAGGAGGTGATTGGACAGAGGTGGTAGGGACGGTGCTGAAGACTTAACGGACGCGTGGCTGCAACGCTCAAGGAGTAGCTGAGAAAGAACAGTTTTCCAGTGGGCTGCCCCGGAGTGTGAGCCGCGAGGCCCAAGAGGCCCGGTGATTCTCGGACAAATAGTAGCTCCTGGAACTCAGCGGCACCAATATAGTAGAAACCTTACAGCCCCATCTGTAAGGGATTGACATCAGAAACCTGGAGACTAAGAACCTTTCTTGGAATCTCTTTTTTTTTTTTTTTTTTGCAGAAGTCTGGTATAGGGGTGTGTGTGTGTGTGTGTGTGTGTGTGTGTGTGATACCCAGCATGTCCCTGCATTCTGTGATTTGGATCAGAGAGCCTGTCTGACCTCTGCCACACATCGGGAAGTGGAGGAAAGGGAAGGAGGCCAAGCTGTGCCACGTCCTGTGTCATTTTTCCCTGCTGCAGATGTTTACTGCTTTATCGTTTTCCATAGCTCCCCATTGAATTATTTTATGCAGCTATCACTATAGCAAGAATGAGTCTGCATATGGGGACTATGATTAATCCACACCCAAAGTGCCACAGCCAGTTAGTGCTAGTTTGGGGCTGCAGTGCAGGTGTCCCAACTGGAAATGCAGAGCAATTTATATCAAAGGAAGAGACCTTGCCTGGCTAGCTCCTCAGCTGAATGCAATGAAGGAATGAATAAGTTCTTTGCTCCCTCAGTCTAGTTTGGTTGGTTGGTTTGGTTTGGTTTGGTTTTTCAAGATAGGGTTTCTCTGCGCAGGCTCTCAGATACTGAAGTTGAAAGCAAGTGCCACTATCACCTGGCATAGGCAACATAAACTTCTATAGCCCAGGGCAGCCATGAACTCACTACCTAGCCAGGGATGGCTTTGAACTCCTGACCCTCCTGCTTGCTTACTTTTCATTACTGGGATAGAATATCATGATCAAGGCAACTTGAGGATATAGTTTGGCTTATGGTTTCAGGAGGATTGAGTACATAATGATGGGGGAGCCAGGGCGGTAGGCAGGCATGGATGGTGGCAGGAAACTGAGATGTCACATCTTCAACCACACACAGAAAACAAAGAGCTGAGACTGGAGCAGGGCTATAAACTTTCGAAGTCCTCCCGAAATGACATCTTTCTGACTGCATAGTCACATGTTCTAGAGGTTCCATAACCTTCCCAAATAGTGCCCCCAGCTGACGACCAAATGTTTAAATGCTCGAATCTATGGGAGACATTCAGTTAAATCACTACAAGCCCTGCCTCCCAAGTGCTGGGATCACAAACCTGCTCAACATTACATATTGACTTGTGACATGGCTGTGGCCCTGAAGTGACTTTAGATGAGCAGCAAGGTACAGGACCCACAGACACAGTATGACTTTTTGTTGGTTTGTTTGGTTGGTTTTTGTTTTTCGGGACAGGGTTTCTCAGTGTAGCTCTGGCTGTTCTGGAACTCAATCTGTAGATCAGGCTGGCCTTGAACTCACAGAGATCCACCTGTTTCTGCCTCCCAGGTGCCTGAACTGAAGGTGTGCAACACCATGTCCAGCACAACTTACATCTTCAAAAGTCTGGTGTAACTCAAAGTTAAAGATAGACGCCTATAGCGCAGCTGAAGAACTTTTCATTCAAATGTCCCCAGGGCCTAAGAATGTGTAAAAAAAAAAAAAAAAAAAAAAAAAAAAAAAAAAAACGTGCTCACTCACAAGAAAGCCTAAAAGAGAACTGAAGACAACCACAGGAACTTCCTGTTTTGTAATCTAAATGCAAGGGAACTGAGACTGGGTGTGGACTTAGTCTAGTTTCATGAAAATATAAGTATGGGTGGTGCTAAGGCCAGCCTGGTCTACAGAGTTCAGAAGCTCTGTCTTGATGAAAAAAAAAAAAAAAAAAGACTTTAGCAGGGTGGTGGTGATGTACTCCTTTAATCCCAGCACTCAAGTCAAGAGGTGGAGGCAGACGGACCTCTGAGAGGCCGGCCTGGTCTACAGAGTGAGTTCCAGGACAGCCACAGATACAAAGAGAAACTCTGTCAAAAAAAAAAAAAAAAAAAAAAGAAAGAAAGAAAGAAAGAAAGGAAGGAAGGAAGGAACAAAGAAAGAAGACTAAGTAACCAGTACTCACAACAGGAATCCCTTAGCAGCTTATAACTTAATTAATGGGGGTGGTGAGGGGTGTAGCTTAGTGGTAATATGTGAGGCCCCAGGTTCCACTTGTAGAGTTGGAAAGAGGAAAGAAAGAAGAAATGGTTTTGGACAATTTATATCCCTAGCAATAAATGCTGTTGGCTTCACTTCCATTTATCACTGTCATCCCTCACGATCTAGATCTCGTGCTGTCTGGTACAGTAGCCACCAGCCACAGGGAGGCTACTCAAATGTAGCCTCACTTAAAATGTGGCCAGGCTAGTTGAGATATGTTGAATTACCCCAATGCTGGACTCTTGAGTCCCAGTAAGCAAAAATGTGAGATCACATTCACATTTAGTCTGAATTAAAGTTTGTCTGTGTCCTTGAGGTTTGTGCACTGTCACTGCTATATATACATTTTGTTAAAAAAAAAATTAAAGATAAAACAAAGGGAGCTGGAGATGACTGTGCAGTCAGGAGCACATGCTGCTCTTGCAGAATTCAAGTTCTGGCACCACATCAAGCAGTTCATAACCACCCATGACTCTAGCTCCCAGGGATCTGACGCCATCTTCTGGCCTCTGCAGGTAATCACATACACATGTGCAAACACACATAGTCAGACGTACAATAATATACATAAATAAAATACTTTAGTAAGTAAATAAAGAACATCTTGATACATTCAAAGGAGAGATGAACAAGGGACTGAAAAACAGCCCTGTGGAGGCTTGCAGCTGGAGTCCCAGCATTCTGGAGGCTGAGGCAGGGGGATTGCCATGAGTTCCAGAATAGCCTCTCAACCACAGACTGATAATTTGTCTCAAAAAAGCAAGACAGAGGGCTAGAGAGATGATGGCTCAGTGGATCAGAGAACACTTGCTGATCTTCCAGAGGATCTGAGCTTGATTCCTGGCACCCACTTTATGGCTCACTACTGCCCATAATTCCAGTTCTGGGAGATTTTAGTTCCTTTGGGCTCAGACATTCTAGGGTATTGTGCATGCGCGCGCGCGCACACACACACAGACACACACACACACACACACACTTAAAAATAATAAAAGTAAACACACAAATGGCCAAAAAGCAGCTAAATGTGCTTGATTGCAAGCTTGAAAACCTGAGTGAGATGGCTCAGCGGGTAAGAGCACTGATTGCTCTTCCAAAGGTCATGAGTTCAAATCCCAGCAACCATATGGTGGCTCAAAACCACCTGTAATGAGATCTGACGTCCTCTTCTGGTGCGTCTGAAGACAGCTACAGTATACTTATAATAAATAAATAAATAAATAAATAAATAAATAAATAAATAAAAAGAAAACCTGAGTTCAATCCCCAGGACCTGCATAATAGGAGAAAACCAACTCGTGTAAGTCCTCTGACATCCACACAGATGCCTGAGCAAAAGAGCCCTCCTCCTAATGAGTGAAATATACAAACATATTTTATTTTACGCATACACAAATCCAGGTCCCATATGGTATATGCCTATAGGGTAGCTGAGGTAGGTTTTAAAAGTAAGAAGCCTGGGCATGGAGCTTAGTAGGTGGAGTGCTTGTCTACCATGCATGAAGCCAGGGGTTCAATCCCCAGTGCCATTTAAACAGGGCATGTAACTTACAACTCCAGTGCTCAGGAAGTGTAGCTGGGAGGATCCGCACAATGTCATCCTTGGGTATGAACATAGCAGTCCAAGGCCATCCTAGGCTCCGTAAAACCCAGAGGGAGAGTGGAAGAGCAGGAGAGGAGGCGGGGGGGTGGTGGGGGGAGTAGGGAGATGTAGTCACGGGTTAAGACTTCTTCCATCTGGACAGATACAGATGGAGAAACATGTTAGTTACAAACCAGTGTCTTGGTTCTGGCATCATGCGCTCATTGCCACCCTGAGCTAGAACCACTTTAAAGACTCTGCTTAAAGCCCCCATGAGTGACTGACGTCAGGGGAGTAATAAAGAAAAGCATCTCTGTGTGCCACAGACCGGGATTTCTCGCGGGGTCCCTGTTCCGCGGGACAAGGGATTCTGGCCAGGTGGGC
>NW_022196903.1:34333585-34341933 GCF_008632895.1 Mastomys coucha
AGGCAGGAGACTGACTTTCCTTGAAGTTTACGCCTCAGATACCGCCTTCACACAAAGTGTGCGTGGCATCTGTGGGTGGCCAGCTCATAGAACTCATCACCCCAAGCCAAGGTCAGGCTGGCCATACAAAGTCTCGGAGGCTTTGGCTATCATCAGAACCTAAATGATACAGTGAGGGATGTGTCCTTGGAGGCTGCTGACAGGCACAGGCCTTCTGTTCATGGTGCTTCCTTTAGGGTTCATCTGAAGAGTTACGAGCAGCACAACACGGGTGAGCAGGCTGCCTCTAAGGCCTGGACAGTCTGGAAACACTTCCATAGAGCAAGGATCAACCTCAGAGATGAAAGCTTGACTTTCCCAACGTGATTTTCCTTAGACCAAGTACTGAAGTAAGGGAGTCTCTGCCATGTTCTTTCCCATTTAGCTCCAGAGTAAACAACACAAAGACATCAGAATTCATTAGCAAGCTACAAATCTAAACTGGGCAGGTTCTGAAACTATTGTAACCCAGCTAGGCTATTAATAACCAGATAAATGCTCTGTTACTTGCTGACTGAGTCTTGCTCTATTTCATGTATGTCCTCAATGTGAGTGTCTCTTGGCCATGTGCTCATGGTCCATCCTGCCTCATAGGGACTTGCTTCTTCCGCTACCTTTTTCTTCACAAGGGCCCTGTCTGCTTTCCAGACCTGGAGACTGAGCGAGGTGCATATTTTATATCTCAAAGTAGACCTCTGGCCTCCAGGTTCTCCCAACCTGGCATATCCTGCCCCCAGCCCTGAACTTTCCAGCCCAGTGACCGGGCTGCCCTTCCCCCAGAGGCTCTTTCCTATATAATCCAGACATTTTGGTCTCTCTCTCTTCTACTCTCTCTCTCTTCCTCCTCTCCCCTCTCTCCCTTCTCATGGTGTCTTCCTTGGCCCCTTTCCTTGGTGCCAGTGAACTTTGCCTGCCAGAGAGCAGCTTCCCAATAAACCTGCATTTAATATAATCTAATCTGATTTAAATTGGCTCATTTCACTGGCAGAAAAATAATATATCAATCCCTACCCGAAACCCTCCTATTCAATTTCAAGTTTTGTCTTCCTCTCTCTTCTGCCCAGGCACAGGCTTTAGCCTTTTACTAATGAATAAGAGAGTATCAGGGAGCATTCCTTACAGCTCATCTGTCAAACAATGCCATGTACAGACTGTAACCTGATCTTGGGGCACAGAACTCAGCAACTGAGCACAGAGCACACAAGACCAACCCCGACAACCAGCTACGATGTATCGCTGGGAATTTCAAACACTGAGCTTACAGAAATCTGACAGGTGTGTTTATCCACTGGGATCTCTCAAGGGTTGCCGCTGTAATAGCTAGCATTATTGATCTTGATTATGCATTAACATGCTTATTCCTTCAATCCTTAAAACAACCCTCAAAACTTGACACTGTCCTGTTTGATAGATGAGAAAAACCAAGGCACAGAGAAGTGCGTCTTTTAGGTCTCACAAGTGATCCAATACTCATCCACTGACTCTAGAATATAATGTGCTACTTCTCCCTTGGACTAGTGAAGTCTCCCTGCATGCAATACTGCCAGGGAACACTTCCTTCTCTGCCTTACCCTGTGGGCCACCTATGACTATAATAGAATGCAGTTCTGCTGTGGTGATGGATGGTCTTTGAGGAGAAGCCATAAGGATTGCCACTGGGTGGGTAGAGTATATCTAACTAAATCCAGAGGTCAGAAGTCTACCCAGCACCCAGTGCCAGCTTATGGATAGGCTGCTGTTGCCATCTCTTTCCATGTCTGTGGGAATGGACTGCCAGGCATGGGCTGTAGCAAAGGACTAGCTGGACAGACACATGTTTGTGAAGACTGGTTGGGGTGCCTCTGTGTCTGGGGGTCTGTCCCCAGAGAAACAGGCTTCACTGCCCTGTGCTACTCTAGGATCCTAGGAATGCTAGCGAATTAAAAAATGACATCTAAAGCTCTAAGACAGAAAGAGATGCCAGACATGGGTTTGACAGAAAGACAGAAAGAGTTTGTCAGCTCTAAGTGATGAGCTGACAAACTAGAACCAGAGAGCTGAGCATCCTGGCAGAACAAGGAGCCTGCGGCCATCAGGTTGAACCTTCATCCTGATATCACCACCTATGGGGTCCAATAGACAGGACCCTGGACCTCAAGCTCCCAGGGAGTCCTACAAGCTTTGCTAGCTTACGCAAAGGTACTGGCAGCCAAACTGTGTCTGCTTAAAGGAAGGACCCTAATTCACACAAGTTCAGATATGCCCACGGGGCCCCCCACCCTGAGACACACGCCCCAAACCCCACTCTATTTTATTGCCATTGAGGGTACAGGTGAGATTCCGGGGACCCAGAAATGCCAGGATTCAACTGTGGTTCTTCCACCCCGTCCTCACATAAAGGACAAAAGCAAATGGCCCCTCGCCTAAAGTGACATTTCAGGCTGAATTCTGTACTAGACAAATAACTGAGGCTGGGAATTCCAGGAACCAGAGGCTCAGCTCCTCACACACACCCGCAACTGTGCAGACGCTAGTAAGGAGGAAAAGGGAGGGCAATTAGGCCAAAACTGGGTTCAGTTTCCTGTCCCCAGAGCTGGAAAAGAGCCAGAAGAGCCAAGTCCAACCACTCCAAGGGCAGGAAGTGGGAGACCAGGCCACACTGGGGCTCCAGATCAAGCTTTTAACAGCTGTTCCTGGGACTGAAGCCAACCCAGGTTGAGGTGTGGTGAGCCTCCCACCCTTCAGAACAAAATTTCATTTAATCCCAGTCCTTGCCTTGTTTACAGAGAAGGAAACGGAAACACATGCTAAATAAGGATCAGAAGCAGGTCAAGGTCACTCAGCTGGTGAAACACAGAGCTGGCTTGAATCTTGGTAGACCCTGGGACCTCTGCACAGGTTCCCCTTTGGGGATTGATGGTAGCTCACAGACAGTCCCTCTCCTGGAACTGCCCTGCCTGAAATGTTGGACAAGCTAAGGATAAGGTTGGTCCCCTCCTGGGGCCAAATCATTTGTGTGACCATGAGACTGAGGAACAGGGGAACAAAGACCTAGCCTTTACCTCAAGACTTCAGCGCTCCTGTGGGATGGAGTCTTGTGTTTTTTTATTTGGGGGGTTTTCTTTCTTTAATACTGTCTCATACTGTAACCATGAAGGCATCAAGCTCACATTAATCCTCCTGCATTAACTTTTAGAGATCTGGGAATCCAGGCTTGAGCCTCCTGCCAACACCTAAGTTTTTGTCTGGATCACATTTCTGTTTTCCTTTTCTTTTTAAATGTAAAATTCTGGCTAGCCTTGAACTAGGCCTTTAATCCCAGCAGGGGCAGATGCATCTCTGTGAGTTCCAGGCTAGTCAAGGCTAAGTAGTGAAAGTCTGACTAAAAATAAATAAAATTAATTAATTAATTTAAAAAATATATGTACAAATAAAATACTTCAAAAATGTGTGTGTCATCCTTGCACAGGGGCCATGCTAATCTTCTCTAATTTTAGTATATGTGCTGCCAAATTGAGCACCACAACTGTTTTTTCCTTGCAACCTTTCTCGCTCAGCCTCATCCTGCTTCCCTGCTTTAGCCTCCTTCTTAGCTTTTAACAAACCAGCCCTTTCCACAATCAGCTTTCTGCACCCAAATCTCTCTCCCCTGCTTGGCTTTGTGGGCATCATCCTTCCTAGGAGGTTCCACAAACCCATCTTTGTGCTGTCCTGCCTGCACTTCACATTAGCTAGGACAGAACAATCAAGACTCCAAAATGTGTCAAGAAGGCCTCTAGATTTAGCATCAGGCAGCAGTCCTGTATTCCTAAACTAGTGAGTGGGGCTTGGGAGTGGGGAGGGGAGAGAAAAGAGAAAAGAGAGAAGAGAGAGAGAATGCATGCCTCTGTTCCAAGTATCATCTAGGGGCACAGGGGTCAGCCAATCCAGGAGAAAAGAACAAGGAAGTAAAGACGACACCAGGAAGGTAAGTGTAAGACCTGGGCCTTGCACTTCCTGTGTCTTGACTTCCTGTGGCTGTAGACTACTTGCAGCATGTGGAATTTATGCCTAGGTTTTGAGACAGGGGAGACAAGAAAAATTAACCCTCACTCCACAGTACGGCTGGAGCTTCTAAGTAGTTGAGAATCAAGAGTTCCAGCTTGGTGGCACATGCTTCTTATCCCAGCACCCTGGAGGCAGAAACACGTGGCAAATGTCTGTGGGTTCAAGGCTAGCCTGGTCTACAAAGAGAATTCCAGGAAAGGCAGGTCATACACAGAAAAACTCTATTTCAAAAAAATAAATAAATAAAAGCCAGGGCAGTGGTGGCACACGCCTTTAATCCCAGCACTTGGGAAGCAGAGGCAGGCAGATTTCTGAGTTCTAGGCCAACCTGGTTTACAGAGTGAGTTCCAAGACAGCCAGGGCTACATAGAGAAACCCTGTCTTGAAAAACAAACAAACAAACAAATGAACTATTTTCAGATATGAATGTTAAAATAGCAATGAACCTGGCTTAAGACTGGCATCTGTATGATCTCAGACAGGGCCTTACTCCTCTTCTAGAATTTTTTTTCAGAATCCCACATACAGAACATCATATCATATATCATATCATTTCATATCATGCTGGCAAATGGCTCAGTGGGTAAAGGTGCCAACCCAGGTTCCACCACTTGGACTAACATGATAGAAATACAGAATCAACTCCTTTAATTGACCTCTGACCTCCTCATGCATGTGCAGAGATACACACACATACACACACACACACACACACACACACACACACATACACACACACACTCAGTCAGTCATTTTTAAAGATTTATTTATTATTATATGTAAGTACACTGTAGCTGTCTTCAGACACAGCAGAAGAGGGCATCAGATCTCATTACAGATGGTTGTGAGCCACCATGTGGTTGCTGGGATTTGAACTCAGGACCTTCAGAAGAACAGTCAGTGCTCTTAACCGCTGAGCCATCTCTGCAGCCCCCAGACAGTCATTTTTAAAAACACTATTAGCTAATTCACAGTGAGGCATCCTATATCTTGCTTCCCTATGTCAGGTGCAATCCTGTCTGGCATACCTTTGTCCATCCTGAGATCTTACTTACATTTCTTAGCCAACTTTGTAAAGAGCAACTTTAGAAACAACCAGAATCCTACATGTAGCTATTATAAAGACAACTGGACCCTTTGTCCTAAGCACCTTTCTATTAAACTCTGCTCTTAAGTATGTTTAAAATGTTCTATAAAGAGTCTGGGAGTCCCAGTGGTGGTGCACGCCTTTAATCTCAGCACTTGGGAGGCAGAGGCAGGTGGATTTCTGAGTTTGAGGCCAGCCCGGTCTACAGAGTGAGTTCCAGGACAGCCAGGGCTACACAGAGAAACAGTCCGGGGAAATGTCTCACCTACTCCACTTGCAGCCAACTGGAGTATAACAACCCCCCCAAGTCAAGCAACTCCCAACTGCCTGGAACTCTCCCTCTAGATCTGCTGCTGCCTCTGGCATCTGCACACATGTGTACCTATTCACCCACCAGAAACACATAACTAAAAGGAAATACATAGTTTTTAAAAGATGCCTTTTAATGGCTGGGCATTGCTGGCACATGCCTCTAGTCTCAGTGCTCAGGAGGCAGGCAGACAGTTCTCTGTGAGTTCGAGAGAGAACAGCCTGGTCTAAAGAAATAGTTCCAGGACAGCCAAGGCTGTCTCAGAAAAACATTATATGTGTGTGTGTGTATACATACATACATATAATGTTTCTCTCTCTCTCTCTCTCTCTCTCTCTCTCTCTCTCTCTCTCTCTCTCTCTCTCTCTCTCTCTCATCTATGCTATTTAATAAACTCTGTAAGGAATGGTGGCAAACATCTTTATTCCTAGCATACAGGAAGCAGAAAAAGGTCATTTCTGTGAGTCCCAGACCAGCCAGGAACACACAGTGAGACCCTGTTTCAAAAACTAAACAACGAACTAAATACCAGCTGTGGTGCTGTGGCTGTAGCTCAGTTAATAGAGTGCTTGCCTAGAATGTACAAAGTCCTGGGTTTGAACTCTACACCCCATAAAACCAGACATGATGGTTATACGCTTGTGCTTGTAATCCCAGCACTTGAGAGGAAAAGCCAGGAGGATCAGAAAGTCAAGGTCATCATCTGATACATAGCAAGTTTGAGGACAGCCTGGACTACAGGAGACCAGGTTTCAAATGAAATAAATTCCATCTCTGCTTCATGCTGGCCCCACCCAAAATTCTTTCCTGCCATGATGATAAGAATTGGGTTTGAGGTCCCTATAAGGGAGAGGAGCTCTATAAAGGGGAGAAAATGGCTGCCATAGTTGGTAGTTAAAGTGAAGCTGCATCTCCAATCCCATACCACCACTGACAGGAATAGAGTAAACACAAGCAGTAAGTCAGTGTGGGGCCCGGAATGACTATCATCATCGTCGTCATCGTCATCATCATTTTGTGTTTTGAGACAGGGTCTCACTTTGTAGACCAGGCTGCCCTCAAATTCACAGAGATCTACCTGCCTCTGCTTCTGGAGCACTGGGTGTGCGACACTCCACCCAGCTTTCCTTTTTGCTTTGGGACAGTCTTTTGTATCCCCACACTCACTGGATAGCTGAGGGTGGCCTTGAATTCTTGTTCCTTATGCTACCACGCTTGAAGATAAACATTTTAAAAATGGAAGCGCTGCCTCCTTATTGATGACAGTACTTACATCCAAAGCCCCTCACAGTTGTAAGGTCTCCTTGCTGAGCCTGCAGGCTTAGCTCCTCTGGCTCTGCCCCAGGCGCTGCAGAGGGCCCGCCCTCCACTGTCCTGATGTTTGTTTTCCTTAAGCATAAAAACTGGTGAGTTCTTTTCTGTGTTCATTTTTAATTATTTCATCTGTGAAACTAAGAATCTGCAAAGGGAACCCGGTGTTTCCTGGTGACCTATGTGTGTGCACACAGCAGACTTTGTCCACGGTTGTTTGCACACACTTTAAAAATGTGGTGTCCATTGGCCCAAAGGATAAATGGGAGGCGGTTACAAAGGACTTCAATCCACTGAGGGAAGGCGAGAAGAGAGGGCCACTGGCCTGTCCCGGGACGAGGAATCAGGTCACCGTGGAGAGGTGAGAACTAAGAAGCCCAGCCTAGCTTCAGGCTCCAGGGAGTCCAGGTCCAGGTCGGAAACACTTCCTATCAGCAGCCATCCCCCGACCTGCGGTCCTCTATGCCATGATCCCCTAGGCCAGGACCTGGGCTGCAGGGACATCTGCTTCTATTTGTTTTTCCTTTTCCCTTTCTCTTGATGTCACCCACATCACCCAACCCTGTGACTCCCAGGAAGAGAGCTCACCTCACCTCGGGACTCATTTAGCCACTTCTTACTAAACCAGGGAGAGAGAAGGAAGGGGGGAGGGGAGGAAAGATCAGAGACTCGCAGTCCTGGCATTAAGACTAAACACTGCCTGAAGCTTGCTGACACCCTGAGGTCAAAGTGGAGAAAGAAAAAAAAAAGAGACACGGGCCATTGAAAGGCTAGGGAAAGCACCAGGGAACAGGCTGTCGGGGTGAACCTGAGCTGAAGAGAAACTCGATGACCTTTGGGTCACACCTAGGCTAATAACCACAACTGGAAATTCCTGTTGGCGGGAGGCCGCTCTTTCTTATTGAGATAATAGGCCCTCGGTGTTGAACCTGGAACACTTTCAGGACCATAGAGGCTCCTGCAAACTCATGGGGAGCCTTTGTGTAGATCAGAAAGGGGAGGTCTTTTCTCCAGGCGGTCACGACCTCCGACCTCCGGCTTGGTCAATGTCTCTGCTTTCCCAGCTGACTACCTGTGCAAAGGTACACATCTAGAGTGGCTCTGATACCCGCCCTCCCTCTACCTCCCCACCTCCCCTACCCCTACTAAGCCTTTTATTGGCCCACACTGCTGGAGGTGACATCCAAATAAGTCCAGGACTACTACTCAATTCTCTTGTCCCAGAAGAGGCTTCTGGTTGATGTGGAAGAAAGCTTGGTTGTCCTGTCAACATCAATCAAGAAGAGGGAGGGACTTACAAGCCTCCACCCTCTCTGAAGATCTATATGCAGTTATGGGATGGCGGGGAGGGGGGAGGGGGGAGGGTTTTGTTTTGTTCTGTTTTTGGTATTGTAGCCATTGATAAGGTGCTCCAAATCCTACAAACAATTGGGTCATACACACACATTCATGCACACACACACTCGAGCGACTGGGAAGTAGGATAAGAACTGGTTAAGAAAAGGAATCAGCCGGGCGGTGGTGGCGCACACCTTTAATCCCAGCACTTGGGAGGCAGAGGCAGGTGGATTTCTG
>NW_022196903.1:34342024-34360288 GCF_008632895.1 Mastomys coucha
GAAAAAGAAAAAAAGAAAGAAAGAAAGAAAGGAAGGAAGGAAGGAAGGAAGGAAGGAAGAAAAGGAATCAGCAGGAGAGGGAGAGAGAGAATGGGAAGTAAGGGAGTGCAGAAGACCATGGAAACACAGTATGCACATGTATGAAAATGCC
Source organism: Mastomys coucha (assembly GCF_008632895.1). NCBI lineage: Eukaryota > Metazoa > Chordata > Mammalia > Rodentia > Muridae > Mastomys > Mastomys coucha. The sequence goes on from NW_022196903.1 coordinate 34,342,176, forward strand.
GTAATGAAACCCATTGTCATGTATAAAATACTAATAAAATATTATAATTGGAATTAGTATATACATACTAATAAAATATTAAAATTGGAAATCACTGCTATGTAACCCCTGGTAACATAAACAACTTGGGCAAAGATTACTCATTAATGTATGGAAGGTTACTAAAGAGCAAAATATGTTGGCTAAAGAATTACCCGCAGACAATGTAGAAATTACCAAAGGGAAAAGTTCACTTTCCAGAGGAGAGATCTGGTGGGCCACACCCACCCAAGTGATCAAACTGAGTGTCCCTGTTAGTGCAATGGTTATGCACCTCCTCATGTAATTAATCTAAAATAAATACCTCTACCATTGCTGGGCGGTGGTGGCACACGCCTTTAATCCCAGCACTTGGGAGGCAGAGGCAGACAGACTGGTTTACAGAGTGAGTTCCAGGACAGCCAAGGCTACACAGAGAAACCCTGTCTCAAAAAAACAAAACAAACAAAAAAACAAAACAAACAAAAAAACTCAAAAAAAACAAAAAACAAACCCACTACCATCTATGAGTTATTCTGTCAAAAGTGATTAACTTTCCAGCTCCCAAGTCAGATGGCCCACAGCTGCCTAAAACTGCATCTCCAGGGATCCAGTGTCCTCTTCTGGCCTCTGAAGGTTACCTGCACACATGACCACATAAACTGACACATAGAAACATTTAAAAAATCTTTTTTAAAAATATTTTTAAAAAGATTTTTATAAAAGATTAACAGGAAATGATGGCACACGACTTTAATCCCAGCACTCTGGAGGCAGAGGCAGGCAGATCTTTTATGAGTTTGAGACCTGCCTGGTCTACAGAGCAAGTTTTAGGACAGCCAAGGCTACACAGAGAAACGCTGTCTCAAAAACAAAACAAAACAAAAAAATTGATTTAACTAAAACCTCCTAAATTCTAGGTCAGAGGATACAAGGGCATAGACAAATAAGTTATATTAATAAAGCAGGTCAAAGTGTTTGCAATGAAGTCTGATGCCTGGAAAAAGAAAATCGACTCCACAAGGTTGTCGACCTCTACACACGCAGGTAGGTACTCATGTGGCCTTCCCCATTAATCACATACACACACCATTCTTTAGTAGTACCAATGATAAGAATATCTAGCTGGGCAGTGGTGGTACACGCCTTTGATCCCAGCACTTGTGAGGCAGAGGCAGGCAGATTTCTGAGTTCGAGGTCAGCCTGGTGTACAGAGTGAGTTCCAGGACAGCCAGGGCTACACAGAGAAACCCTGTCTCGAAAAAACAAAAAAATCAGTTTGTGATAGAGACAATCCCTAGCCAAGTGTGCTGGGTCACACCTGTAATCCCGGGAACTCAGAAAGTTGAGGCAGGACCATGGCTGTGAGCTCCAGGCCATGCCAGGGCTACAGAGTGATACCTGTCTTTAAAAAACAAACAAACAAACAAACAAACAAACAAAATAAACCAGAAGACTTTCACTTTAATCAAACATTAATCCCTACTTTGCCCACCTCTGAGATAGGGTTTCACTATGTAGCCTTGGCTGCCCTAAAGCTCTCTATGTCAATCAGGATGACCTCAAACTCACAGAGACCTACTTGCCTCTGCCTCAGGAGTGCTGGGATTAAGGATGTGTGCCATCATGGCCAGCTAAATTCTCTTTTCAACAAGGCCTAGACCTTGGCCTTCTGCCTGTTCTTGGCATGCTCAGCTTAGTAGATAGGTTATTTCTCCGCTGATGAAATGAAGCAATTGAAACCAGATTAGATTATATTAAATGTAGGCTTATTGTCAAGCTGCTCTTGGGCAAATTTACTGATTCCAAGGATTAAGGCTAGGTAACTTACCAGGGGGAGAAGGGGTTGGGGGAGAGATAGAGAAAAAGGGTGTGTGGACAGAAAGAGAAGGAAAAGAAGAAAGAGCGAAAAGACCAAAATGTTTGAATTATCTAGGGAAGAGCCTCTGGGAAGGGCAGCCCAGCCCCTAGGCTGGGAAGTTCAGGGTTGAGTGCAAGGTGTGCCAGGTAGGTACTGAAGGATGCTGGGAGAACCTGGAGGCCAGGTTGACTTTGATGTGTGAAATATGCGCACCTCTCTGTCCCTTGTCCTGGGGTTTGAAACCAAAGACAAGTATCAGCACAGGTTCTTGCTGTGTCACCTCTTGACCCTTCATATCTGATTGAGTTCCTGACACACCACCATCGATAACTAAAGATAACTAAACCCTTAACAGATTAGTAAGAACTCCGTTCAGCCAGTTTAGCAAGTAAGCCCCACCCCCTTCCCTGGTCACTAATCTTCCATCTTTTATGTTTCTAATCTTCCATCTGCTGCCCACTTCATCCTGCCCTTCGGCTCTGAATCCCTTCCTATCCCTGTATCCCTGTATTTACAGCCTGAGTTCCCTCCATGTTTAAATGGCTCTATTGCCATAATACTGAATACTTCCTGTACAATAGTAAGTTTTTCTTCTAATACTCAGACTTTTTTTAAAAAAATGAATGGAATTTTAAACCAGACACCATGTTACATACCTGTAACTCTAGAACTTTGGAGGGTGAGGCAAGAGAAACCCAAGTTTGAGTCCAGCCTGGGTTACAAGACATGGTCAAAAGCTAAATGGGGTTCATTTTGTTTGTTTATTTTTCTTTTAAAATATTTATTTATTTATGTGTTTTATGTAAGGACTCTATTTGCATTTATGTCTGCATGACAGAAGAGAGCATCAGATCCCATTACAGATGGTTGTGAGCCGCCATGTGGTTGCTGGGAATTGAACTCAGGACTTTTTGAAGAGTTGCCAGTGCTCAGCCATCTTTCCAGCCCTGTTATGTTTATTTTAATAGTGAGTTTGTTGGGGTATACTATGTGAAGGTGTGTCTCTGTAATTTTGTAGTGGCAGAGAGTTAAATATTGGCAAGATCTTGGTATTGTTATTTTTATGATCCATGATCAGTCTATTTTGTAAATACTTGCTCTTCCTTACCTGCCTAAGACAATCTAGAATTGTATCTGACTGGCTGTTATAAAGAGTAGATGGCCAATAGCTGGCCAGGAACTTCTGAGACTGGGAGAAGCAACAGACTCAGCCAGCAGATACAGTAGTCAGCCAGTGGACACAGAGGTAAAAGGGACAGAGCAGAGCAGAGCAGAGAGGTGGAGCTAGCCTGGCAAGACTTAGTCCTGGGATTCGTCAGGTTAGAGTAGCTGGGGACTGCCCTAGCTGAAAGCCTAAGCTTTAAAATATTTAAAAAGCCTCTATGTCATTATTCATACTGCTGGCCGGTATGAAATAGTTCCACTGTAGAGTTAGTTGGCTGAACTTGGTGGTGCACATTAAGCCTGGTACTTGAAAGTCAGAAGCAGTTGGATTACTGGGTGTTCAAGGCCAGCCTGGTCTACATATGGAGTTCCAGGCCAGACTACACAATGATACCTTATCTCAATAAATAAATAACTTTTAAAACATTTTTTGTTTTTGTTTTTGTCTTTTTGTTGTTGTTGTTTTTCAAGACAGGGTTTCTCTGTGTAGCCCTGGCTGCCCTGAACTCACTCTATAGACCAGGCTGGCCTCAAACTCAGAAATCTGCCTGCCTCTGCCTCCCAAGTGCTGGGATTAAAGGCGTGTACCACCACTGCCCGGTTTAAAAAGTATTTTTAAAATATCGTTAGTTTGATATAAATGAAATCAGAAAGGACTTAAAGCCAAGGAGTGGGATAAGGAGGTCGTCAGATAAGAAATTACTAACAGAAGACATCAAAAGTATGATAGATTCTTTAATTAGATCCTGAATCAAAAGAAGCAAATGGGCTGATGAGCTGGCTTGGCTGATGAGCTGGCTTGGGAGTAAAGGACTTCCTTTCTCCTCTGAAGAACTGAGTCAATCCCCAAGACCTACATGGTGGAAGGAAAAAACATATTCCCAGAAATTGTCCTCTGATCTCTGAAAGACCCCCAGAACTGGGGAGATCCTTACTTAAGTCTCGGGATGATGAGACCACCCAATAACTCACGAGAGACCGAACTTCCTGCAATCACATGAGGTTTATTTGGGATAGGCTGGTACAGGGGTGATTTCGTGACCATGTTGGCCAGAGGAGTTCGAGCCCTGAACACAATAAGTAAGGGGTATTTAAAGGGAAAAACCACAAGCTGGGGGCGGGGAGAGGGTTACCAAGGAAACATAACATAAAAACAGTGGAAAAATTTAGAGGGACTCAACCCAAAGTGTTCAGTTAGGGAGGGGAACATATTCATTCTAGGAATGTAATCTTTATCTACAGGGTGGAGAGTCTCATAAACCAGTAGACCTTCATTCCTAGTTCTGCCCTCATTGTGGATCGGTCAGGAGGGGCAGGTATCAGGAACCGGAGCCCTGAGGCTCTGAGTTAGCCAAGTTCCTGAAACTAGCTACTTCACATTTTTGGCTTGATACAGAGGTTTTCCATGCCCCCTTTTAGGTAAAGGTTATACATTATACATACATTTCTATTAAATGCCCTCATTTTAAATTCTAACATTCTCCAGCCTTTCAATCTCCATACACATCATGGTACACATGTGAAAGACCCCCAGAACCGGGGAGATCCTTACTCAAGTCTCAGGATGACGCGACTACCCAATAACTCATGAGAGACCGAACTTGCTGCAATCACATGAGGTTTATTTGGGATAGGCCGGTACTGGGGTCGATCTCCGATCTCGTGATCATGCTGGCCAGAGGAGTTCGACCCCCGAACACAAGAAGTAAGGGGTATTTAAAGGGAAAAACCACAAGCTGGGGGCGGGGAGAGGGTTACCAAGGAAACATAACATAAAAACAGTGGAAAATTTCAGAGGGACCCAACCCAAGGTATTCAGTTAGGGAGAGGAACATATTCATTCTAGGTATGTAATCTTCATCTACCAGTTGACGGGGTGGAGAGGCTCATAAGCCAGACCTTCATTCCTAGTTCCGCCCTTATTGTGGATCAGTCAGGAGGGGCAGGTATTGAGAACCAGAGCCCTGAGGCTCTGAGTTAGCCATGTTCCTGGAACTAGCTACTCCACCTTTTTTTTTTGGCTTGTTACAGAGGTTTTCCATGCCCCCTTTTAGGTAAAGGTTATACATTATACATACATTTCTATTAAATGCCCTCATTTTAAATTCTAAGATGCTCCAGCCTTTTACATGCACCTTCCCCACAGACACACACTAAATAGATAAGTGTAACTTATAAAAAAATAAAAATCAAATTTAAAGAGTGTGAGCTTATTTTTGTCTTTTGAGATAGCTCTCGCCAGGCAGTGGTGGCGCATGCCTTTAATCCCAGCACTTGGAAGGCAGAGGCAGGTGGATTTCTGAGTTCAAGCCCAGCCTGGTCTACAGAGTGAGTTCCAGGGCAGCCAGGGCTACACAGAGAAACCCTGTCTTGAAAAACCAGAAGAAAAAAAAAAAGGAGATAGCTCTCATGTAGTCCAACAGGTAGCTAGTCCTCCAACTCACTTTGTAGCTGAGGCTAGCATTGATCAGCTAATCATCCTGCCCCTACTTCCCAAGTACTGGGATTGCAGGCATGTAACACCTTGCCCACCTTTTAAATATTAGTAGCTTTTACATTTTATGTGTATTGGTGTGTTGTGTGCCTGTATGCCTGCCTGTGTATCACCTGCATGCAGTACCTGCAGAGACCAGAAGAGGGTGTCAGTGGTCGGCGCTCTTAATTGCTGAGCCATCACTCCAGCTCCTGCCCATCTTTCCTTTGACTTCTGTTTTCTTGGAAACTAAGGATAAGGTCCTGTTTATCTTCTTTCTACATCCTCTCTATTTGCTTCTATTGCAATTTCTGGCTGAATCAGTTATATCAGCAATTACATAGTGTGACCATTCCCTGCTAGGTCTGCTTTTCCTATGTGATACAAACTTTCTTTTTGTTTGTCCAGGAAATAGATACTGCCTCACGGCCTGGTTGTCAGTGTACTTGTTGTTGATAATCCTCAGGCCATTCAGCTTTCTTCTCTTTTGAAAGTGCCCTAGAGGCCTCCAGTCTTCCGGCCTATACTCTTGTCTTCCTGCATTTTGATTTATTTACTCCTTCATTCTCAGGGAACATATCACACAGTAGTCACCAGAAAAAGACTGCTCTGTGAGATAAAAGATTGGAATCTGCCGAGTGGTGGTGACGAACACCTTTAATCCCAGCACCTGGAAGACAGAAGCTGGCAGATCTCTGAGTTCAAGGCTAGCCTGGTCTACAGAGCAAGTTTCAGGATAGCCGGGAGTAGGCAGAAAAAGAAAAGTTTGAAACCTTACATTTCTGATAAAAAGCCTTTTAGCTATCTTCACACATGTATGTGCTTTGGCTGTGTGCAGATCAGAGCCCACACGATATAAGAACTCTGCCCGGGATGCTCACTGACGTCCCGACTGGGAGGTAGGAACAGGAGATCTGGAATTGACGGCTATCTTCTGCTTTGCAGCAGTTTTGAGACCAGCCTTAGCTACATAAGACCCCATCTTGGAGGGCTAGAGAGATGGTTCAGAGGTTAAGAACACTTGCTGCTCTTCCAGAAGAGCAAGGTATAGTTCCCAGCACCCATCTCAGGTGGCTCACAATGACCTGCAACCGCAGTTCCAGGGGATCAAACACCCTCTTCTGGTCATGAATGTTGGGCACAAACACACACTCTAGTCCCCACTCAGGAAAACACACATAAAATAAAAATAAACAGGCTAGGTGTGGTGGTGCATGCTTTTAAGGTAGAGTCTAGTGAATCTTTGTGAGTTTGGGATGTACCTGACCTACATAGCAGATTCCAAATTAGGGCTACATAGTGAGACCTTGTCTCAACACACACACACACACACACATACACACACAGACTCTCACATATATATATACACAAAGAATTCTGAAGTCAGTCTTTACTGCATTTTTATCTATTCGGGGATGGGGTGGAGTGTGTCAGCATGTGCACCATGTGGCATTCATGCAACTTAGAGGACAACTTCCACATGTGGGTCCTAGCAACTGAACTCAGCTTTGGTGACAAATGCCTTTACTCTCTGAGCCAACTCACCAGTCCCAAATCATCAGTCTGGCATTATGTTCTAGCTCCCAGTGCTGCAGTTAAAAATCTAAGGTCATGCCAATTCCTGTTCCTCTGTCTGCACATTATTCATCATTACTTTGAAATGTCACAATCCTAGGCCTTGTTTGGGGATTATTTTTTTCATTCATTGGGTAAGACTCTTAAGCCCCTTCAGTCTAAAAATACATGACCTTCCTTTTAAAAACATCTTCTTGGATTATTATTTTCTACAATAAGACTTCCTGCTTCCCCATTCCCTACCCTCTTTATCTCTTCTTTTTTTTCTCCCTCTCTTCAGGACAGTGTCTCACTATGTAGCCCAGGCTGGGAGCCAACTCACATGGTCTTGCCACTTCAGCCTCCAGAATGTTGAGATTGCAGGTCTGAGTTGCCAGATCTGTGTTCTATGATCTCTTTTAAAGATTTATTTTTTTTAATGTATGCGTGTGTGTGTGTGTGTGTGAGTGTGTATGTATATGTATGTGTATATATGTGTGTATGCATGTGTGTATATGTATATATGTATGTGTGTATATATATGTATATGCATGTGTGTATGTGTATATGTATATGTGTGCATATATGTGTGTATGCATGTGTGTGTGTATATATATGTGTGTATGCATGTGTGTTTGTGTATATGTATATATGTGTATATATGTGTGTATGCATGTGTGTGTATGTGTATATGTATATGTGTGTATATATGTGTGTATACATGTGTGTATGTGTGTGTAAGTCTGCATGTGAGTTTATGCACATGTGTGTATGTGTCCATGAAGGCCAGAAGAAGGTATCAGGTTCCCTGGAGCTGATGTTATAGGCACTTGTAAGCAGTTCAGTGTGGGTGCTGAGAGGTGAATGCAGGTCCTCTGCAAGAGCAGTATGATGGCTGAGCTGCTGCTCCAGCACTCCCTGCCCATTCTCTCTTAATTGGACTCTATTGGTTCAACTTGAAACCTCTAAATTACCTCTCATTTGCATATCTTTTCACTTGGGGGGGGGGGGTGTTTGTTGCTTTTTAAATCAATGCCTCACTAGGGCAGTAGTGGCCCATGCCTCCCGAGTGAGTTCCAGGACAGCTAGAGCTATGCAGAGAAATCCTGTCTTGAAACACCAAAAAAAAAAAAAAAAAGATCAAAACAAAAACAAGAACAACCCAAAATGCCTTACATAGTTTCGGCTGGCCTATGTAACTCCCTATAGAGTTGAAACCGGCCTTGAACATCTGATCCCACTGCCTCCATCTCTAGAAAGCTTGATTTATAGGTATGCTCCACTCTGTTCCCTCCCCACTCTGTCCTGATGTCCGCACCACGTCATAGTATTTTTCTCAACTTTACTTTCCATTAATTTGCTTAAAAGCCTAGTTTCTACTTAAACTCAACCTTCAAAGAATTCCTTGCATATTCAGGCAAAAAGTGATAGCCTTGGAGATGCAGGCTCATGCTCAGGGAGGGAGAACCTGCTGATTCAACTGCTTAAGGCTCGCCCTTCGCCCTTCGGAGGAGAGCCCAGCAGGTGATGAACACAGGAGAAAGACACGTGGCCACTTGGGATGTACCGGGCGCCACTTTTGGTCCATGCCTCCTCCAGCCCTCCTTATGGGGCTGGCCAAAGCCTTTTCAGCCTACAGCCCAGTTCCACCCTCCACAATCTGTTCCTGTTTCATCCTTTGCTATCCAAATTTGCCTTCAGCATCTGTTCTGCTTCTGCAGAGCACAAGCTGTGACCAACCTACTCTCAACCCTCACGGACTCTGGGATCCACTTTATCTTTCTGAGCATACTTATACAGGGCTTTGGGCTTTGTTTTGTACGTTTTTTTTTTTTTTAATTGAGATAGGGACCCGTGACTTTGGATTCTCCTATCTCCACCTCCAACGTGATGTACACAGGTGTGCACTGCTGCTGGAAACATTTAAAAAATATTTTAAAAATCCCATGCTATACCCAGCTACTCTGCCCAGGCAGTCTCGCCACCTCTAGGCCAGCCCCAGGCGGTGGTCTTCCTTGCCTCATAGCTGATTCTACCCTCTCAGCCATCCACCCTCTGTAGCTAGTTGTCGCACATCCCCTTAACCCAGTAATTCAAAACTCTAGAAGCTTATAATTAATTAATCAGATTTATATATCAATAAATTCTCAATTCACAAGATGCTCACACAATAATTTCAGAGCCAATTGATAAAGATACAAGCTGCCCACCTAGATTAGACAAGTTATCCCAATTATTCTATCCTTTTATGATATTCATAGCTACCTGTAGCTTTTTTTTTTAAAGATTTATTTATTATTTATTTAAAGTACATTGTAGCTGTCTTCAGCTGCACCAGAAGAGGGCATCAGCTCTCATTATGGGTGGTTGTGAGCCACCATGTGATTGCTGGGATTTGAACTCAGGACCTTTGGAAGAACAGTCAGTGCTCTTACCCACTGAGCCATCTCACCAGCCCATACCTGTAGCTTTTTAAAGCCACTCAGAATCTAGATCTTCCTTCCTTCTCCCCCTTTTGCCGTCCTCCCTTCTCTCCTCTCCTTCTGCCCCAAACTTTCAAGCTCCACCCTCCCTTCCACTGCTCAGTCGCTGGCTCTAGCCTTTACTTTACAAGTTAAGGTGGGGAGAAGATTCACAGGAAGTCACATGTGTACGCGATTCACTTCTCGTCCACAGCCCCACCAAGTCACCAGTATACAAGATTCCGTCCTTGTCCGTAGCCCCACCAGGGAAAGTGGAATTAGCATCAAAATACAAGCAACCCCAGGGCTGTCCACAACAGTGCACCACACACTAGCTTTATTCATGCTGGGGATGTCATGCCAGGCAAGCACCCTACCAATTGAGCTATGTCTATTTTCTTTCTTTCTTGTAAAGATTTATTTATTTATTTATTTTATTTATATAAGTATGCTCTAGCTGTCTTCAGACACGCCAGAAGAGGGAATCGGATCTCATTACAGATGGTTGTGAGCCACCATGTGGTTGCTGGGAATTGAACTTAGGACCTCTGGAAGAGCAGTCAGTGCTCTTAGCCACTGAGCCATCTCTCTGGCCCCTATTTCTTTCTTTACAAACCATGTGTATGTGTGTATGTGTTGGTGTGCCTGTGTGTGGGTATGTGCACATGACTGCAGGTGCCCATGGAGGCTAACAGAGGTGTTGTGGGGGCAGCTGGAGTTATAGGCAGTTGTGTGCAGGTGCTGGGAATGGCTCTCAGGTCCTCTTCAAGAGCAGCAAGCTTGGAAGATAGAGAGAAACCCCAGTGGTTTAGAGCAGCTCTGCTCTTACAGAGGAACAAGGTTTGACTCTTAGCAGCTACTCGATGGTTGATAACTACCCATAACTCCAGTTTCAGACGCCCTCTTCTGATCCCTGTATTCGGCACATACATGGTGTATATACATACATAAAAGCCAAACATTCATGCACAGCAAATAAATGTAAGGGAGGAAAAAGGAGCAATAAGCATTCTTAACCACTAAGCCATCCCCAAAGCCCCACGGTTCACATGGCTTTAAGCCCAATTTCCAAAACTGCTTCAGGCCTCTGTGGTTGGTTCTACCTTCTCACTAAAAATAATTGTCTGACCAGGGTATGCAGGCTGGGCACACAGTTAAAACTCAAGCCCCAGCCTTGTTCCTTCTGAGGAAATGCCAGTGTCCACACAAAGAAGGTCTCCTCCTACCCCCTTCCCCATGGAACGAACAGGAAGGTCCCAGGAGCCTGTGGTCTTGGGGCTGTCATCCACGCCTCTGATTTCTTCAGACCTTTTCTGAGAACCCAGTCATTGCAACATTGTCCCAGCACAAGAAAGAACCTCACTGTGGTGTGAGGCTTGTGGGCTGCAAGCTACATCTAGGTCAGCAAATTCAATCTGAAGCATGGTTCCCAAATCCAGCATCTTGTGCCTTGAGGGCTGACTGATGTCACCCTCTAGGCAGGGACGCTTTTGAAGCTTAGGAAACAAGGCCCCTCCGTGGGTGATTAAGGCACAACACTGCCGGCAGAACTACTGGATGACATGTGTGTCTCAGCCCCAGAGTATTCCACTCTGCAGCAGGCCTCCGGGGTATACGAGGACAACAGTGTTCCAACCTTTCGTGGAGACGTGTACATATCAGGACAAGGGTTGGGCTGAGGGTGTGCGGGCTTGTTGCCCAGGTGCTCATGACTTGGGTTTCTTTTCTGTCGTCCTTGAACGCTAACAGGAGCCTTCCTTCTTGGCGCTCTTGCATGATGTTTGTAAGAGTGAATGGATTATGATCGGCCAGCAGCCTTTGAGAAGGGAGAGCCAGAGAGCCATGTTCTCCCAGAGCCACCTATGAAAGTGCTTCCCTATGTTTGGCTATCCGGGCTACTTCTGGCTGCCAAGAGGACAACACCTGTTCAGAGAATGGACCTTGCCGTCCTTTACAGGCTGTGCAGTGGGCAATAAGCAGAATTTGATGCCAATCACACACAAATCCATGACAGAGAAAGATGGAGAAGAAATAGTTACCTGTGGTCATCTGCATAAGAACTATGAATGAGCACACATTCAGCATCATGGGGGAATTTCAGGAGTATGCATACCATGTTGTGTCTACTATATGGCAAAGTCAAATACTATTAGTTTTCTCCTGATGACCCCTGATGCATGACTCTTTTTCTAAGACTCCTATAGTTCTTTGTAACTGTGTTGGGTTGGTTACAAAGCAGCAAGCCTAATGGTTCATCTAAGTACAAATGAAGGAGGAGGAGGAAGAGGAGGAACAGGAGGAGGGGGAGAAGAAGGGAGGAGGAGGAAGGGTGGAAGGAAAGAAGGAAATCAATCAGTCAATCAATCAATCAATCAATCAAGCAAGCAAGCCAGCCTACACGACAGATGGGTGGTCCAGCTGGTCTCCCTAGACACAGCCTTACAGAAGAAGGCAATGTCTCCCTGGATGGGGATCACCCTGTTTCAGATACTGGCTTTCAGAATGATAAGTGGCTAAAGCCCCCAGAGACTGAATCATATTAAAATTCCAAACCAACTCAGTAAATACTTATTTGAGGGACTGCTGCTCTCCAAGACTGTAGCATGCAGTTGTAATAATGGGAGCCATTGCCTCCCAAGCGCTCACTAATAATGGAGGGAAAAACCAGCATTCTGGTGGGTAGTAGTTCTTTCGCCTTGGCACATCTGCTTATCCTTCTCCTGGTCGGAATATCTGAAGCTCCAATCTCCATTGGCTGCCTTCACTGGAACCAAACATCCTTTCAGCTAACAGCAATATAAAGATAGACACGTGACCTAGCCTAAGCCAGCGCTACACGTGAGCATTCTGCTGATAGATATAGAATCTGTGGGGCTGGAGAGGTTGCCAAGTGGTTAGAGTGGTTGTCACACTTTCAGAGGACCCAGGTTTGTTTCCTAGGACCCACGTAACCCATCTGTAACTCCAGTTTCAGGAGACCCTTGGCCTCTTTTGGCCTCCACAGACACTAGACATGTACACAGTGTACAAACACACTCACAAACAAAACATTCATACACATAAAACAAATAAATTAAAATGTTGTAGATATAGGGACTAGGGATTTCTCACTAAAACTGCTACCAATAATTTCTTAGGTGGAGTTTTCTATCACTTGTGTTGATGGTCCATGGAGTGGCTGAGAAATGTCCCTACATTAAATCCACACTCATCCAGAAGTTTAGAATGTAATAGGCTTAGAAAATAAGGTCTTTGCAGTTATAATTAGTCAATGTCTTTATATTAAATAATCTAGGCTACCAGGTAGTGGTGGCACATGCCTTTAATCCCAGAACTTGGGAAGCAGAGGCAGGAGGATTTCTGAGTTCAAGGCCAGCCTAGTCTACAGAGTGAGTTCCAGGATAGCCAGGGCTACACAGAGAAACCCTGTCTTGAAAAACTAAGACAAATAAACAAACAAAAGTAATCTAGGCTGGAGGTTAGGCTCTAAATCTGAGTATCCTTAGGAGAGAATACAAACAGAGACCTCGTGGCTACAGGTAGAGTTTGGAGATATGTGTTCATAGCCGAGGAGCTGAGGACCACATGCAACTAGAAAGAGACAAGGAAAGGTCTTTCTTAGCACCTTCAGAGGGCTCCTGAACCCAGATGACTCCTCAGTTTCCAACTCCACATCTCTACAACCGAGCGGGCCAGGTATGCAGGGTGCACCTTTAATCCCAGCACTCAGAAGGCAGAGGCAGGACAATCTATGTGAGCTCAATGCCACCCAGGTCTACCTGCTCTTCCTACAAAGTTTCAGGTTGGCTACAGCTATTCAATGAGACCCTGTATCTAAATAAATAAATGGGTAGATAGGTAGGTAGGTAGGTAGGTAGATAGATAGATAGATAGATAGATAGATAGATAGATAGATAGATAGATAGAAACTGTGAGTAAGAAGTTTTAAGCCCCAGGGCTGGACAGATGGCTCAGCAATCTCAGCAATTAAGAGCATTGACTGCTGGGCTGGCGAGATGGCTCAGTGGGTAAGAGCACTGACTGCTCTTCTGAAGGTCCTGAGTTCGGATCCCAGCAACCACATGGTGGCTCACAACCACCCATAATGAGATCGGACGCCCTCTTCTGGTGCATCTGAAGACAGCTACAGAAAGTTACGCCGGAGCGAGCGGGGCGGTGCCAGAACGAGAGGGGCCAGAGCATGCATGGCAGCACAGGTCCTGAGATCAACAGCAGCCACACACATGATGGCTCATAGTCATCTGTACAGCTACAGTGTATTCATACACATAAAAACGAAATAAAATAAATCTTTAAAAAAAATTTAAAAAAAAAAAAAAAAAGAGCATTGACTGCTCTTGCAGAGGCCCTGAGTTCAATTCCCAGCAACCACATGGTGGCTCACTACCACCTGTAATGAGATCTGATGCCCTCTTCTGGTGTGTCTGAAGACAGCTACAGTCTACTTACATATAATAAATAAATAAATAAATATTTTTTTTAAAAAGTTCCCAATTCATGGAAGTGTCATGGCAGAATAAGGAAATGAATAGATCCCAATAGAGCCAATCATTGAATGCAGTTTTAGTGCCTGTATGTGTCTGAAGAAGTTGGTCTGGGTATGACAGCACACGCCTGCAGTGTCAGTACTCAGAAGGGTCAGGCACAAGGACTGTAGTGTTGTGAGGTTGCACAGCAAATTCTAAGCCAGGCAGAGCTACACAGCAAGACCCTGTCTCAATAAACAGACAGATGACTTTCTACAAGCTCGAGAAAGGCGACCAGGAGGGGAACATGGAGATGAGTTCAACTAGTCTGAAACTAGGACTTCCTTCAGCAGGCACAGGGGTTCCATGGGATAGACACTGAGAACACTTGTCCCAGATTAATCTTTAACTTTGTTTGTAGTGGCCTTTACCCTGCATAGTTTGCATTTTTTACACAACCAACTATATCAATGTTCGTATGGCTTATAGTTTTTACATTTTAAAATATTCCATTTCCTTGTGTTTTAATCTAGTACCCCACATTCTGGAGTGGGGACTCTTTCTTTGGTGTTTATCTGTACTCTCCTGTTACATTTCCTGACCTTCAGTGTCCCCTGCCCTCCCAACAGCACCAGGGAAATCCAGCATCACCTCCAGCACTTTCTGTCTAGACTCTTCTAGCAACTCTGCAAAATAAGTGGTATTCTGCCCACTCCTCAGATGAGGGAGATACAACCCAGTGAAGCTGTATAAATTATCCCATGAAGTATCTCATGGCTCCTTAACAAAGGATCGAGACTTGGCCATGTTTACTCATGCCAAAGCCAGAATACTTCAGCAGTTCAGAATCCTTCACGCCTCACGATGTTCATCTTATGGCTGAAATACTGTTGTACTTGATTCCCTCTCAGAATGAATGTATTTGACTCTCATAGGATACACAGCTCCCAATAATATAACTGCTCTACTTTGTAGTTTAGCTATAAGGTATAACTATTAATGCACAGGAGAAGCTATTATGACAAATCTAATTCTATTCCAAGGTTTCAAAGTTCTGAGATGCTTGCAAGCTAGTGGCTCCTGGCCACACTCTGCCCCCACTTCCTGCTCTCTGTAAGGTGGATGATGGCCTTCAGCACCCAGCTGGTTTTGTCCTCACCACAGGAAAGCACACAAGAATTTGAACTTTGCCTCATCTAGACTCTCACTCCCGTGGGAGAGCCGAGCCTTGCTTTAACTCAATATAGACAATGGTGAGTGAGTTTTTTTTACTTGTATAAGAGAAGAAATATATAATGTGCAAGGGGAACGTAATAGAAATACATCTTCTCACAGTGCTGACGTGTGGAAATCTATAATCATGTGTCAACAGGCTACCTTCTTCTGAAGTTCCTGCATCTTCAGTTCTTGGTGAGCTCCAAACCAACACAGGGATGGCCAGGAAGAGTGGAGACAGATTTATTATCTTGATCACTCTGAAGGCAGGCACATCCCTGAGGATCCTCAATTTAAGAGATGCATAATCTTCATTATTGAACATGCTCAGCTCAGGGTTATAGTTCAAGAAGGACACATCCCAGGTGTGCATTTTAAACATGGAACACATGTTTTAAATGGTGTGGGCTGGAGAGATGGTGCAGCAATAGGAGCATCTTTGCTCTTCTGGAGGACCTGAGTTTGGTTCCCAGAACCCATATCAGGTGGCTTACAACTGTCACATCTACAACTCCTGCTTCAAGGGGGTTCAACTCTCTAGGTATGTGCACTCACAAGTGCAAACCCACATACACAAACACATAATTAAAAATAATGAAAATTAGCCAGGCGTGGTGGTGCATACCTTTGATCCCAGCGTTTGGGAGACAAAGGCACTTGATCTCTGTGAGCTTAAGAACAGCCTGATCTACATTATGAATTCCAGGCCAGCTTATGCACTCTCTGAGCCTCTTGTTGGTGGTGGTGGTGGTAATGATGATGTGTTTTCCCAGACCTGAAATTGTTCTCTCAATACCCACTTACAGACTCGCTTAGAGTGCCCATGAGCCTCTGACATCATCTGTACTTCAGAAGCGTGTTGTTATAAAAATATTCAAATACATGAAAATGTTGCAGCCAGGTGTGGTAGTACATGCTTGTAATCCCAGCCCTGGGAAGGTAGAAGCAAGAGGATCAGGAGTCCAAGGCTGGCCTCAACTACTTAGTGAGCTGAGGGGCAGGCCTTGGAACTCCTTAGCCTCCACAACATGTGAGCCAGTTCTAGGGAGTCAACGTCTTTCTAGGTAGACATACACATTATTGGTTCTCTTTTCTGCAGAACCTAAACAATACAGAAGCCATGGGGCTCATTTCACACTCTGGTCTTGGTTGAGAAATTAAGGTGCTAAAATTAAGCTTAACCACTTGAGGCAAGAAGGTTTCACATCCAGTGACATCAGGGAGACAATAATGTCTAGGAGTCCCTTTACAAATGATGCTAAATTGGTCACCTGATCACAAATATTTACTTTATAAAGTTACTTTTCCCCCCAAGTGGAATTTTCCACTGAGGGAAATTTCCAAAATTCAACTTGGATGGAATTTTGGCACCATGAAAATGCCCTTCCTTTCAGGCCCTTTCCCCAGCAGCATTGGTACTCATTAACAATGCTTGCCTGAGTCATTCTTTTCATTGGTTTCCCTCCCAGTAATTTAAACTTCTGAAAGCTAACCCTCCCCATAAGACAACAACACATGACTAGCTTGCCATCTGTAACAAATAAATACAACATGAAGCCAAAGCCTTCATCCTCAGAAGACTTCCTGTGTCCTACAAAATCTTCTAATGTTTCGTCAGTCAAGAGGG
Organism: Mastomys coucha; assembly: GCF_008632895.1. NCBI lineage: Eukaryota > Metazoa > Chordata > Mammalia > Rodentia > Muridae > Mastomys > Mastomys coucha. The sequence continues at coordinate 34,359,037 of NW_022196903.1, forward strand.
ATCAGGTCCTGGAGCTAAGAAAGTAGACGACTGGAGAGCATTTTTGGTATCTATGGATGTGTCACTGAAAGTGAAGAGCAGAACCACGAAAGACACACCAAGGGAAGATCAAAGTTGGGAGATCTCAATGGTAGCAGGATTTGTGGGAGGAAGTGTCAAATGTAGAGCTCCTATAAGAGAATGGCCAGCAGAGGGTGAGACCCTGTGGAATTCTAGAGCTAGAATTCCAAGGAATACCTCTGTCCTCCTCTGGAACACCTGTCAGAGTGTAAGGGTCCATGATTTGCCAAAGAATGACACCAAGACTCAAATAGTATGTAAATGCATGCTGGGTTTCCCCCTACTACCAAGACAGAGAAACAACCAAGTGAGTTTGCTGGCCTGATTTAAAGCACATTAAGGAATTCCGGGGTAGGTGACCTCTATGTTAATCTGTTGGGTTCATGACAGATAGTCCATTACTGGGGTGTGGGGGCTGGAAACTTGCTGGGGAGGTCTGGAAACTGTTGCTGAGGAAATAGCTGAGGAAGTCTGGAAACTGCTGCTGACCCATTGTCCTGGCCTCAGGCCAGGTGGCAGGGCAGCTTCTGAGGTCTGAACTTCCCTGGACTTGCCCAGTTCTTGAAAACAGAGATTTAGGCCTAGTCTCCTTAAGTGCCAGTGTGAAGCCTGTCATGGAGGCAGCCTCTCAAGAGTGAAACAGAGAAGGGACTTTGTGAGCAAGGTTTATCAGACAGTTTAAGGGAGGCCAAATGAAACCGAGGTCCTGGGGTCACCCCAGATTCCAACCTAGCTGACAGGAGAGGGAAGGGCTTCTAGAAGCCAAGGAAGGTCAACAATTCACACACCAAGTAGTATAGACTTGGCATTCTGGAGGTAGAAGCAGGAGGATTGTTATAACTCTAAGGCCAATGTCTTACACATAGTAAGTTACAAGCCATCTCAGGTTACAAAGCAAGACTCTGTCTCAAAATAACATAAGAAAGCCAGGTACCGTGGTACATCCCTATAATCCTAGCACTTCAGAGGCAGAGGCAGGATTGTTTCTAATTCAAGGCTCACTTAGACTACAGAGTTAGACCTTGTCTCAAAAAACAGAACAAACAAAAAAGAATGAGTGGAGCCAGACATGGTAACACAGGCTGTAATCCCAGTGCTTGACAGATGGAGGTAGGAGGGCCAGATACTCAAGACCAGCCTTGGCTGCATAGTGAGGTCAAGGCCAACTGGGGATACATGGGACTCTGTCTTG
>NW_022196903.1:34360524-34369346 GCF_008632895.1 Mastomys coucha
GTGGTGGTGGTGGTGGTGGTGGTGGTGGTGGTGGTGATGATGATAAATAAAGTTAGCAATGCAGCTTGGTTGGCAGAGTGCTTGCTTAGCATGAGACCCTGGCTTGTATTCCCAGCCCAGAAAAAAAACAAAACAAAACAAAACAAAACAAAACAGTAGTAGTGGTGCATGTCTGTAATCCCAGGCACTCAAGAGGTGGAGGCAGAAGAATTAAAAGTTTAAGTAAATTAAAAGCCAGCCTAGGCTACATAAGACTCTGTCTCAACAAGCGAAAAGAACTAGAACAAACAAAAAACAAACCAAACAATAACAACAACAACAATAAATAATAATTATTATAATAAAAAATAAATAAAATAAATAATAAAACAAGAAAGGGTAAGGGAAATAGAGGCCCCAACAGAACCACACAATGTATTCAGAGGGACAGTGAACCATTCTAGGAGTCCGGTTAACACCTGGTATATAGAAAAGCAGGTTTCTGTGTGCAGGTCCCGGAGTGAGGCTGAGGCAGGGCTCCAAGGTGGGTTGGCAGTCCCCGACTCCCAGCACAGACCCGCTTTGCTGGAGTTTGGAGCCCCAAAGGGCCGCAGGCTGGCGTTCAGGCTCCACGTGACTCCTGCCCCTTCCAGGGCCCTCTTCCGGTGGCTGCCAGCAACTCCCGCTTCCACTTTACCTTAGCATCTGGGCACCTGGAAGAGATTATGCTCTGGCAACCCTGCGGGGCCCTTTGTGCATTTCCTCTTCTACAAGATTTGAGGGGGGAAAAATCGGAATGAGATCCGTTCCAGCACGTTCCCCCCAGAGATCCATGTAAAATCCACAGAGAAGAGTCCATTTATCACTACACTAGGCTTTTCCTGTTTTGATCCTGACTGTTCTTGGCAGACTCCCCGCTCCTGTTTCATCACACAAAAGGCCCAGGACAGGCTTTTAACCCTCTCTCCTCCCCTTCCCAACTGTTCCCTGCCCTGCTCCTGAGGGTAGAGACACAAGATTGGGGGCACAGTCCTCTGGGACAGCTGAGGCAGGAGAGATGACCAAGTCACTTGCAGTCCCATGTTCTATCCTCCTGTCTTGCATTCTCACCCTGCCCTCTTTCCTTGGTGACATTTGGCGGAGGTGGGACAGGAGGGGTGCAGCCACCTGCTACAAGCCTCCCGGTGTTTTCAGAGGCCTGGGCCGCGGGTTACAAAGAGCTGTCAGATCAAGTTCAAACGAAACACCTGGCCCAGCCTGACCTGCTCAGGAAATCGATAGGGGCACGGGCCATGAAATGAGAGGTGACTAATGACACTTCCAGGTTGCCCCGCAAAACCGGTGGGGTGGTGACAAGCTCGTTTCACTTCTGCATGGTTAACTCTTGATTATACCCTGACCACACAGCACGGAAGGAGTAGTGCCTCTCCCTGACCCCTAATCCCGAAAGTGGCTGTATTTGGAAACAGGTCCTAGAAGGTAAAAATGAAAAGCCTGAGACTGCAGAGATGGCTCAGTAATTAAAATGCCTTGTTTCTCTTACAGAGGACCTGAGTTCGGGATTCCCAGCATCCACCCTGGGCCAGCTCACAGCTGTCCGTAACTCCAACTCCATGGGATCCCACACCCTCTCCCGGGCTCCTAGAACACCTGCACAAGCTCTCTCTCTCTCTCTCTCTCTCTCTCTCTCTCTCTCTCTCTCTCTCTCTCTCTCTCTCACACACACACACACACACACACACACACACACAGACAAGCAGACACACATTAATTAATTATTTAATTAATTAAAAAATCAGGGCCTGGAGAGATGGCTTAGTGGTATTAAGAGCATTTGCTGCTCCTGCAGAGAGTGTGAGTTCAGTTCTCAGTGCCCACACGGTGGCTTACAACCATAAGTAACTCCATTTCCAGGGTGACTGATTACCTCTTCTGACCACCCAGGTCACCAAGCATTTCAGGTAAAATACTCATATTCATGAAAATAAATGTTTTTTTTTAAAGATTTATTTATTTATTTTATACATATGAGTACACCACCATTGCTCTTCAGACGCACCAGAAGAGGCCACCAGACCCCATTACAAATGGTTGTGAGCCACCATGTGGTTGCTGGGAATTGAACTCAGAACCTCTGGAAGAGCAGTCACTGAGCCATCTCTCCAGCCCAAAAAAAATAAATGTTTTTAAGTGTTTAAGTAATAAATGAAAAGATCAACAGCAAGTGAGAGCCCCAGAGCCCTGACCCTCCAGGACAGGTCACCAGAGAGCTGTCTTTCCCACCATCAGTGCCACGCACGTGACACAGGAAAAATGCAGCTCTGTGCAAGCCAGAAAGAGACGGACCAAAAGCAAATGCCACCTTGATCGGGGGCTTCCAAGGTTTCAGAGCCATGAGAAGAAGCTGGGTGTGGTGGCTCACGCCTGGAAAAGAGCACTTTCTTTTTTGTTTTGTCGTAAAGAACTAAGAAGTAAGTTAGTGTTGTGCCAGCCACCCGGACTGCTTGGGCTGGGGATCTGTGGCGGACAGACTGTGTGCATATCCTGTTGTTTTGAAAGCCCACTTGTAATTAAGTGGCTCCAGTTAATTTCATGACCCTCCAGTCACCAATACAGGTGTGCCTCCCTGTAGGGACAGTTACATCCTAATAAAAAAAAAATGTCACAGGCAGACAGGCAGGGAAAGTAGAGGACTTGCCTAGTGTGTGCAAGGCGCTAGGTTCAATTCCCAGCACTGCAAAAGGACAGCAGGGATTGGCTGATATACAGGATGGCAAGCAGCACCCCTCCCTGTTTTTCACAAACCAATGTCAGACTGCCAAGGTGAGCTGCCTAACTGTGACATTACCTTCCCTTGTCCACACGACAGGACGCCCCAAGAACTAACGCAATGAAGTAGTCAAGAAGCAGGCAGAGGGCCAGCAAGAGGGCTCACCTAGTAAGAACAAGGATGCTTGCTGCCAAGCCTGACAACCTAGGTTCAGTCCCCAGGACCTACACTTGGTTCTTGGTGGAAGAACCAACACCTAGAAGTTGTTCTTTGATCTCTACATGTTCCTGTGGCACATGCCCACATCAATGACCTCCTTTGCCATAAATGAATAAATGCATGAAACAAAAAAATAATTTTAAAGGAAGCGTGGCAGTTCGGCACAGTGGTCACACCTTCTAATTAGATGGTCACACCTTCTAATTCGCACCTCTTCACTTAGGAGATTCATGCAGGAGGATGTAGAGAGAATCTCTTGGGTACTGTATTACCTGTCAATAAAAGAGCTGCTGGTCAGGACTGGAGAGATGGCTCAGTGGTTAAGAGCACTGACTGCTCTTCTGAAGGTCCTGAATTCAAATCCCAGGAACCACATGGTGGCTCACAACTATCCATAATGAGATTTGACCCCCTCTTCTGGGTGTCTGAAGACAGCTACAGTGTACTTTACATATAATAAATAAATAAATTAAAAAAAAAAAAGAGCTGCTGGTCTATTAGCATAGGCAGGAAATAGGAGGTGGGAGTTCCAGAAGAGAGAGAGGATTCTGGGATAGAGTCAGGTGCAGAAGGAAGGGATTTGCCTCCAAGACTGATGGAGCCATCACATGACCCTGAGGGGAGGTAACTGGCCATGTGGCAGGACTTAGAGTAGAATAAACAGAATAACAGAGTTACTAGCCATCAGGAGCAAGCCAAAGCTTTTGGCCTACTCATTTATTCATAAATAATAAGTCAGTCTCGCTGTCATTATTTCAGGAATGTGGGTGTGGATGGAAAAGCCTGAGATTACAGGAGAATCCTTGGCCACATAATGAATTTGAGTCTACCCTAGACAACCCAAGACCCTGTCTCAAAAAAAGAAACTAACAACCCCGCCCCCCAAATCAGGGGTGGTAAGTCTACTGGGTGGCCACCCTAGTAATCAGCTCCATTCTCTCTTTTTTTTTTTTTTTTTGGTTTTTTGAGACAGGGTTTCTCTGTGTATCTCTGGGTGTCCTGGAACTCAGTCTGTAGACCAGGCTGGCCTTGAACTCAGAAATTCTCCTGCCTCTGCCTCCCAAGTGCTGGGATTAAAGGCGTGCGCCACCACCAACCGGCTCTATTTCTTTTTAATAGACCTCTAACAGTGTGTTGCTGCTTCTGAGTCTCGGCCTTGTTTAGCCTAGGCTGGGCTCTGTTATGTAGCCAGGGATAACTCTGAACCTCTTATGAGTCTCCTGCCTCTACCTCCTAAGTTTAGAGATTACAGGCATTTGATGCCACACCAAAAGTGTGTGACACTGGGGACAGAACCCAGGGCTTTGTAAATGCTAGGCAAGTACACAACCATCTGATCTACATACCACACCCATGATGGTTGGTTGTTTGGTTTTGTGTTTTTATTTATTTATTTTTATTTTTTAAAAAAGATTTATTATTATATACAAGTACACTGTAGCTGTCTTTAGACACAGCAGAAGAGGGTGTCAGAGCTCATTACGGATGGTTGTGAGCCACCATGTGGTTGACTGGGATTTGAACTCAGGACCTTTGGAAGAGCAGTCAGTGCTCTTAAACACTGAGCCATCTCTCCAGCCCTGGTTTTATGTTTTTAAAGCAGGGCCTCACTAAGTAGTCTTGACTAGTCTGGGACTCACTATGTAGACCAGGCTGGCCTGGAACACGCAGAGATCCAACTGCTTCTATCTTCCAAATGCTGGGATTTAAGATGTGCACCATCATACCCTGCAATGCAAATATTCTTGACTGTGGTAAAATACATAGAGCAAAATTCACCCTAGTCAATCAAAAGCAAGCACTCTTTAGCATTTAGTACTTTCACAAAGCTATGGGCAAACACCACCACTATTCTCAGAACACAGACCTCCAACTTTACTCGAGATGGAAATACTCCCGGCTGTAAGATGCTAGTTCTCAACTTCTCCCACAGGTTAGTGTGGCTTCACTGGGCTCCAACTAGTGAATGGAAGAAGAAACAAGGGGGCGTGTGGGAAATCAAGTTGAAGGAAGCAGCCAGTCCTCTTGTTCCCTCCTGTTTCCTTCATTATTTGGAGGTGATGGCAGGAGCTCTGGCAACCATCATGGACTATGAAGGATGTTTCTGTGAGACCGAGGTTAGCAAAGCCGTCAGACAGGACCCTAGGTCCCTGATAACATACAGATCCAGCTCTACGTAGTATTTGAGAAAGAAACCATCTATTTAAGCCGTTCATATTTGGGGGCGGTGGCTCTAATCTATGCCACTGAAACCCACTCCAACTTCATTAGGAGAGGTAACCACTTTTAAGTGCGATTCCTCTAGGATTCCCTTAAGTATCCAACTCCAGTGTCCGTGTGGGGTTTACTATGGTCTGAATATGTGCCCCCAGATACAAAACCAAACCCCAGTGCTACATTTGGGAGGAAAGCGTGTTATTTTTTTTAATCCCCTACATTTTACTAACACTTTCATGGTTCCAATTTTCACATTGTAATACTGTTCAGTTTGCATCTTGTTTTAGGTTAGACTCTAGTAAATAGGCTGGGTCTAGCTAGAAGCCCAAGGCCTTGAACTGAACAGTAAGATTCCAAGTGTCTGCCATAAATTATAAACTAAATTCCTGAATAGATTTGGGTCTGCTCTGGCCTTTAAATCTACCCATTGAGGTGTCTATCCCCACCAGCTAGAACCACAGTATAAGAAAATATGTGAATCCAGGAGGATCCAGCTCTCGATCCCATCCTGCAAGCTTGCTTCTTGAAGGTGAGCTCAGAGTACTGGAATGTGCTGTGAAGGCACCAAGGGAGGAAGCCATCAGTACTCTGAGCCAGCTGTAAAGTCCGGGAACCATGATGGCTAGTCTGGCAGCGTATCTCCAAGGGTGCAATGCTGGCACCTGTATCTTGGATTTCAAGCCCACTCTACAGGAGGAAATCCATGCCTGGTTCTGTGACTCTAGTCTGTAGCTGAAGAGCTTATGGACCCAAGAGGAAACCCACTTCTAGTACTTCCTAAATACTTATCCCATACCCACAGATAAGTATCATTCTTATTCCTCATCCAAGAAGCTCTGCCCTCCCTGCCCTCAGCAACAGAGGGAGACCCTTATAGAAATCCCCACCTGGTCAAATGCAGAGAAAAACAGACCCTTGGGAGCCTAATTCCAATTAATATATCTTCAACACAGTCTTTACACCGAAAGCTCAAGAAATATGACCAACAGGGTTGCACATAAAGACCCTGTCTCAAAAATGAGCAAAGAAGAGGGGGAGGAGGAGAAGGAGGAGGAGGAAGGAAGAGAGAAGGAGGTTTTATTGAGTGTTAGGACTACAGGCATACTCTATGCCTGGCTTAGACATAAACTTAATGAAAAATATGTGTTCCCTGAACTTACTAGGACCTACTTCCCAGGGATAGCCAGTAGTATCTCTGTTCCTATTTTCTCAATATTATAGCTCTGTTAGCTAGATTTGATTTATCATAGTTTTTTCATTTAGTTTTATTTATTCATGCTTTGGTTGTTTGAAACAGGGTCAGGCTATGAAGGCCGGGGTGACCTAGACCTCACTGTGTAGATCAAGATGGCCTCTAACTTGCAATGATCCTCCTGCCTCTGCCTCTTGAGTGCTAGGATTACAGGTGTGTATCACCATGGCTGGCTTTATTATTTTTTAATACTATTCACTGATATTGATGGATGAGCATATAGACCCAGTTGAAAGGTAATCAGGAAATTAGTTTGGACTTGCCCCCCTGCAGAAGGCCCAACTGGCCAAATCAAAATAGAGCATCCCATAATGAAGCCACATGTCACAGAGGGAAATTGATTGTGTGACCTCCTCAGAAGTCAGGAGGTGGGGGGCAAAAGTCCAACCCCTAAACAAGCCAGGCTCAGCCTGGCTTAGAAACTAACCCTGTTTTAGCCGGGCAGTGGTGGCGCACGCCTTTAATCCCAGAATTTGGGAGGCAGAGGCAGGCGGATTTTTGAGTTCGAGGCCAGCCTGGTCTACAGAGTGAGTTCCAGGACAGCCAGAGATACACAGAGAAACCCTGTCTCGAAAAATCAAAAAGAAAAAGAAAAAAAGAAACTAACCCTGTTTTAATCTTTACAAGAAAAGTAGCAATCTGCTCTGCTGTTGCTGTAAGCCCTCTCTCTTCTCCTTGGCTTATCAGAGCACTGTTCTCTTCAGGGAATGAGGCGTTGCCTTGCTCTAGATTCGTGGATAAAAGCCAACCAAGGTCTTTAAATCTGTTGTAATTTTGTCTTTTGATACCCATCAGACACCCTTGGTATCATTCCAACACAGCTTCATCACACTCTGCAGAGGAAAACTAGTATTGTGCAAAGCTGAGCCAACTAGAGGAGTGCCTAGGTTCTGTTTCTTTCTTTTTCAGACCGGGGCCCCTTATGCAGCCTAGGTTGATTTTGAATTCACAATCCAGATCACACAACTCTATTCTAATGTAAACCTCCAGTGTTACTAAAATGAAAAAAAAAAATGGCCTTTTGGTTACATGTTTGTCTGCCTCCCATGTGTGTGGCTGCTGGAGTAGGGGACAGAAGAGGGCATCAGATTCCCTGGAACTGGAGCTATGGTTGTGAGCTGTCATGTAGGTGCTGGGAATGGAACCCAGGTCCTCTGGAAGGGCAGCCAGTGCTCTTTACCACTGAGCCACCTCTCCAGCCCCACAGATGGTCTTATTTTATAATTCCCCTTGTTTTCTATACATTATTGCTAGCGATTTTTAAAAGCTTTAATATCTCTGTGATGTTTTCCATATGCTCAGGGATGTGAATTCTATGTCTTCTTTTTGGGACTCTCCCCAGGAAGCCTCCTTTTTCCATGCTCTGGGATAGCAAAACCTTTGTTTGTCTCACCACTCCAGTCCAGAGAGTCTCCATTCTCTTGTGCTGGATACCCTATACTCTGGTGTGGGGATTCCAAGTTTCTTCTTTTCCTATTTGATTCCAAATACTATTTGATTTGCTACTTCCTTTGGATGACCTAATACATCTTACTTGGGGGTGAACTTGGAACATTTTGTTCCTTAATGAAAATTGATGAATTATCTATAGCAAGCTCACTGAGTTGCTGAGTCTGACTCCATGGAGCCAGCTCTGTGGCTTTTATTGCCCTTAACAATTCTAAATTGTAGGTAATAATAGTGATGCAAAACACAATTTTCATAGGGTCTCATGAACTCACTACATAGGTGAAGATGATTTTAGACTCATAATTCTTCTGTCCCACATTCCAAATGCTAGGATTACAGGCCTGGCCACCATACCTAACTTAGTCATTCTTATTTGTAGACATGTAAATTGTCAGTCAATATTCTTCTCTGCATTGCCCCTCAAAAAAATCATCTTTGTAAGGAGTATGGTTCTGATGTTTTTATTGGGAATCTGTGTGTGAACACTGAAGGTCCTGTTCCCCAATTGGTTTTTGATTGGTCAATAAAGATGCTAGTAGCCAATGGCTGGGTAGAAGAGGCAGGATTTCTAGTGTCCCCAAAGTAGGCTAGTAGATGCAGGAGGAGGAAAGAGATTTCTCCTTGCTTCAGAGGGAGAGCCACCAGCCATGTGAAATCTTGGATAGATCTTTGACTGCTTCCCGGACTGGACCTGGGGTAGCAGGCAGGAGGTTAGAAATGCAACTAAGCTGAGGGCAGATTTAGGGTGTTGAGCAAGAGGAAGGTAACCAGACAACTAAGTTGAGGGAAGACTTAGAGGTGTTGAGCTGGGAGTTAAATTAAGGGTACACTAGTGGAGGGAGGCTTAGATGTGCCTGACCATTAAGTTAAAAAAACATATTAAAAATAAGCTAGAGTGTGTGTGTGTGTGTGTCTTTCTTTTTTTTTTTTTTTTTT
>NW_022196903.1:34369374-34415988 GCF_008632895.1 Mastomys coucha
CACTCTGTAGACCAGGCTGGCCTCGAACTCAGAAATCCACCTGCCTCTGCCTCCCAAGTGCTGGAGTTAAAGGCGTATGCCACCATTGCCGGGCATGTGTGTGTCTTTCATTGGTGGATCCAAGGAAACCAGGGTGTTGGTTGGTAGCATGGTCTCCCCCAGAGCTTAAAGAGAAGAAGTAGAAACTACATGCTACATACACATCTTCATATTTATTTGCAAATTCTCTTTAAAATTCCTTTATTCCACATAAATCTGGTGGCTCTTTGATATCTCCTTTAAACTCATTTAAACATCTTACTGATGGATTTAGCTCATTTTATATTACATATATAATTATTATAAGTCAAAATTGTACTTTTTAGGAATTATCTATTTTAACACTTTTTATTTTATTGCATCTTTATCTGTTTTGCACATATATGTGAATGTGTGTAGGGGGTATGAATGCAGTAGAGGTCAGAGGGCAGCTTGCTGGAGTCACTTTTCTCTTACTGTGTAAGATCCAGGGATGGAACACATCACATTGGATAGCAAGTCCATCATCTGCTAAACCATCTCCTGGCCTGAACATTATCTATTAATAGATATTTTTCTAATTTTTTTCAGACTTATTTTACTTTATATGTAAAAATGTTTCTTTTTTTTTTTAAACATTTATTTATTTATTATATATGTAAGTACACTGTAGCTGTCTACAAACACACCAGAAGAGGGCATCAGATCTCATTACAGATGGTTGTGAGCCATCTTGTGGTTGCTGGGATTTGAACTCAGGATCTCTGAAAGAGTAGTCAGTGCTCTTAACCACTGAGCCATCTCTCCAGCCCCATGTGCAAATGTTTCTATGCATGTATGTGCACCATGTTCATGTCTGTTGAATCCCCAGAAACTAGGGTTACAGATGGTTGTAAGCCTCCATGTTAGTGCTGGGAACTAAAATGGGGGCCCTCTGCAAAAGCAACAATGTTCTTCACCACTGAGCCATCGCTCCAGCCCAATATAAGGATATTTTTAAGCCACTACATCTTTAAAATGAAAAAAATCTTTGCTCTCTTCAATTACACTGATTGAAAACTAACCCAGGTGCAGAATTCTAGGTGTAAAAGCCCAGTGCTGTCTGGCTGTTTCTTTGTATGCTCTGAACCCCTTTCTCCCCCTTTTCTGTTTCTCCTTTGTCTCTGAGACCTAGAAACATGAGAATAATGTGCCTTGGTGACAGTCTTTTCATTCTTCTTATCAAGTACACTCCATGACTTTTAGAGACATCTGTTTCCCGGGTCCAGAAATATTTTTATACTATGTCTTTCATCATTTTCTCCATTTATTTGTCTGTCTGTCTATCTGTCTGTCTGTCTGTTTTTGAGTCAGGAACTCAATAGGTAGCTTTGACTGTCCTTGGACTGTGTAGACCAGGATGGCCTTCTGAATGCTGAGATCAAAGGTGAATACTACCCTGCCTGGCTTGACCTTGAACTTCTGATCTTCCAGCCTCCACCTTCTAAGAGCTGAGATTACAAGCAAGCACCAACATACACAATTTATGCATGCCCTGCTAGAGATAAACCTAAGGCATACTGGCAAACACTCTACCAACTGACCTACATCATCAGCTCTGATCATTACTAAATCTCAATGCAACTTTTCTCGAAGGGTTATATATCACTTTTGGAGATGGTAGTGAGATATTATCCTGGCCTTCATTATGTGGCCCAGGCTTTCCTCAAACTTGTGATTCTCCTGCCTCAGCTTCCTCATTACTGGTATATAGCATCACACCCCACTAATTATGCTGGGGGAAAAAAAAGTTTGGCCAGGTGGTGGTGGTGCACGCCTTTAATCCCAGCACTTGAGAGGCAGAGGCAGGTGGATTTCTGAGTTCAAGGACAGCATGGTCTACAGAGTGAGTTCCAGGACAGCCAGCCAAGGCTACTCAGAGAAACTCTGTCTCGACCCCCCCCCAAAAAAAGTTTGAATATTTTCTCCTCATCCCCATTCTAAGCTTTGTAGGCGTAATAACTAATTTAATCTTACGATGGTGCTATGAGATAAATGCTATTATCATATCCTTTCACAGAAAATGGCGTTGGGTTGAAGGCTTAAGTGACTGAGCTGAGCTCAAATGACTCCAGCAACTACACTCGCTGATCCAGATGCCTCTAGCTGGCTCGCCTCGCATGTCAATTCTGATCCAGTTATAGGAGACACCAGGCACATATTGTTGAGATTCTGTGGCACCATCTAGATTGGGGGATGGGGGTAGGGAAGATAAACTGCCTTGATTGATTAATAATGCCTGTCACCAACCCAGGAAGGAGAGTTACACACTGGTGTGGCTTTAAAAAAAAAAAAAATCTCTGCTTAATCATTCCACAGAGAGAAAAAAAGGATCACCTTTGGGATTACACACAGCTGCGGTGCTTCGAGAACGAGGGCATCCTGACATGTGAGGCGTTTAAAGGCGGCTTTGTCTCCTGGCTGTAGCAGAGGAGTTCTTTAGCTGTCTGTTTATAATTTGTCTGAGAGAAGTACTGGTGATTAGGCATCAGAACACTTCCCCAGCTCCCCGCTTTTCCCGTGGTGAGAACAGAAAGTTGGGAAAATGCTCAAGCGCTCGGATTGCATCACAGTACCAGCGGGCCGTATAAAAAGTGTCATGATGTTATTTTTTCCAAACACTGATTTCCTCAGCAGCAAGCACTGAGGCCATTCCAAACACCCTCCCAGCGGGTCGGCAGAACTGGTCACAAGATCGGGCTCCAAACACCCTCCCAGCGGGTCGGCAGAACTGGTCACAAGATCGGCTTTTTACTAACCTTCCTACTTCCCGAACAGTTTTACAGCTTGGCTTCCACTGCAGGGCGGCCCAGCTTTTAAAGGAGTTATATCCTTTTCCCAGGCTCTCCATTAAAAAGAACTTAATACAGCTGGCAGGGGTGGGGTGGGGGGTGGGGGATGGAGGAGGGGTAGACTGACTTTCTGCATCTCCACCCACTTTAAAGAGTGTATTTCGTTCTCCCTCTGTGTCTCTCTCTCCCTCCATCTCTCATTTTTATTTTATGTGTGTGTTGCCTGCATGTGTTTCTACGCATCACATGTGACAGTTCTTGCAGAGCCAGAAGAGGGCATTGGATCCCCTGCAACTAGAGTTAAGGTAGTTGTGAGGCACTATGTGAGTGCTGGGAATTGAACTCAGGACCTCTGGAAGAGCGGCCAGTGCTTTTAACCCCTGAGCCATCTCTCCAGAGCCGATGGCAAATAGTTTAGGGTGGCTCTATGGTGTGCGTAACAGTCACTTCATTCATTTTTGAGTTTCTAGGAACTGACCAGAGGCTGAAGCTAGCAGGCTAGGCAAGTGCTTTGCTGGTTTGCTATAACTCCAGACCTATTCATTTTGTGTTTGTGTTTGTATGATTTTGTGTGTATATGTGCAAGTGCGGATGCATATGTGTTCATGCTGGTTAAGCACGAGGTCATCCTTGGCTGAAGTTCTTAGGAATATTACCTCCTTGGTTCTTGAGACAAGGTCTCTCCTTGGGACCAGCTCATTGATCTCTCTGATCTGGCTGGCCAGGGAGTACCAGGGATCCTCTGTCTCTACATCCCCAGCATCTAATATTACCAGCACACCTCACCATGGCGGCTTTGTACTTGGGTGCCAGGGTAAAGTCAAAGTGAAGTCCTCTCATTGCATGGCAGGCACTTTACCAGCCCTAGCCTCCACAGATTTTTGAAACAAGGTCTTACTAAGTCACCCAAGGCAGCAAATTATCTTGATTCTCTTGTCTCAGACTATTGTGTAGCTGAAATTATAGATCTGAGCCATCAGGCCTGGGGTATTTATCTGTTTGTTGACACAGCATCTCTAGTGGTCCAGACTGGCCTTGAATTCCTAGTCCTCCAGCCCATACCTCCAAGTGCTGGGATTGTGTAAGCATCTGCAGCCATACCCAGACTGCCATACCCAGTGCACTTTTTTTTTTTTTTCAGCTCAAGTAAAGTCTATAGCTGAGAGCGTTGGGGAATAGCTGTTACTACCTCTAACAACAAAGCAGGAACTAAGTAAAGTTAAAAAAAAGAGAAAAGAAAAGAAATTAAATAGGGGCTGAAGGGATGGCTCAGTGATTAAGAACAGTGTTCTTGTAAAGGATACAGGTTCAATTCCCAGTACACCCACATGATGGCTCACATATAAATGTGATAACCATAACTCCAGTTCCAGGATGCACACAATACACGAGCACACATGTGAGCAAAAAGCTCATACACATAAAACAAACATATCTAAAACTAAATAACTTAGAAATTCCACATTGCCCCGATACTTCTGACTGAGAGGCCATAGCAGCCCCGAGGTCGGTGTTAGTGCACCGAGAGGAGTTTGAGGAAGGCAGGGGAGTTGAAGCCCCATGATGTCATAGTGGCTTGTTTTGTCCCCACTCCTGACCGTGGTTTACCGCTTCTTTGTGAGACCTGCTCCAGGCAACCTTCTTGGAAGCTCCAAGTCACAACTGTTTGGGTCTGAATAGAACATGGACAGGCGCACATGTTGGATCCTTCATCCAGCTGGTGGAACCTTTTCAAGAGGCAGTGGATACTTTAGGACAGAAATTCTCAACCTGTGGGTCGTGACACAACCATGGGGGTTTGAATGACCCTTTTACAGGGGTCACCTAAGACCATCAGAAAGCAGTTATTTACATGACGGTTCATAACAGTAGCAAAATTACAGTTATGAAGTAGCAACGAAAATAATTCTATGGTGGGGGGCGGTCACCATGACATGAGGAACAGTATTAAAGAGTCCCAGCATTAGAGCGTTGAGAGCCACCAGCCTAAAATCAATACAGTCCAGGATTATGGCCTGAAACCCTGAGCCTGAATAAGTCCTTCCTGCTTTAAGCTGTCAGGTATTTTTGTCTCATGAATGAAAAATCTAAGGGTAGGGGTTTAAAGAAAAAGTTTCACTAAAACATGTTAGCCGGGCAGCATTCCCCATTAAACCACACAGGTCACCTTCCGGCTTCTTTCCATACACAGAGTCCAGAACGTTCCCATGTCTCTATGCTACAGGCTGGTAGAGGCCGTATGGAACTTTCTAGCAATGCTTGGAAATCTTACCCTATATGGACAGCTTTACTTGGGCTCCCTCGTCCTTCCCAGAGGGCCTTCCTAGAGGCTTTTCCAGAGGGCCTGCAGAGAAAGTGTGTCTCATCTGTGGCCGTTGCACAGGTCAGGCTGCTATCGGGTCCATAGTAACTTTAAAACGTTTGCTTATGAAAAGAGGAGCCTCTGAAGTCACTCTTGGATGTTGGATGAGGGACTCTTCCTCACTGCCACAGAGTACCTGACAACAGCAGGGAAGGCTTTATTTTGGCTCACAGTTTGAAGGTACCATCCATCATGGTAGGGGAGGCATGGAAGCAGGAGACTGGGCAACTGAGTACACTGCATCTATATCAGGAAGCTTAGAAAGACAGAGAGACAGAGACAGAGATAGAGACACTGAGATGGGGGGGAGAGGAGAGAGAGGGAGAGACAGAGACACACAGAGAGACAGAGACACAGAGATAGAAAGACAGACAGAGAGGCAGAGAGAGAGAGAGAGAGAGACAGACAGACAGACAGACAGACAGATAGACAGACAGACAGACACCCAAATTGCTTTCTCATTTTATTTATTCAGTCCGGGACCTCAATCCATAGAATGGTACTATCTTCATTAGAGTGGGTTTCTAGAGTATAGTAGCCCAGTTAGAACCATTCTCACAGAATGACCAGAGGTTTATCTCCCAGGTGACTCTAAATCCTGTCAACAACCAATATTTACCATTATAGCTGTGACCCACATTGCTGCAGATGGTGACATTTCCCTGCTGATCTTGACCCCATGGCCAAATGGATCCAACTTGAATTCAGCCTCAAAGTGCAGGCTTTGTTATATGAAATAATTTATATAAAACATACATTTACACCCAAAAGGACACACATGGTATGTACTCACTGATACGTGGATATTAACCCCAAAGCTTAGAATACCCATGATACAACTCACAGATCATATGAAGCTTAACAAGAAGGAAGACCAAAGTGTGGATGCTTCAATCCTACTTAGAAGGGGGAACAAAATACTCACAGGAGGTAGAGGAAAGGAGGGACTTGGGTGGGAGAAAGCGGGACAGGATCAGGTGTAGGATCAGGGGAGAAGTACAGAGGGTAGAGAAAATGATTAGAAATATATAGCAGTGGGGGGTGGGGGGACAACCACTAGAAAGTCCCAGATGCCAGGGAAGCGAGAGAGGTTCCCAGGACTCAACAGGAATGACATTAGCCAAAAAAACCAACAGGGGGGAGATAGAACCTGTAGAGACCACCTCCAGTAGATAGGCATAGCCCCCAGTTGAGGGATGTGGCCACCACCCATCTCAAAAATTTTAACCCAGAATTGTTCCTATCTAAAGGAAATGCAGGGACAAAAAAAAAAAAAAAAGGAACAGAGACTGAAGGAAAGGCCATCCAGAGACTGCCCCACCTTGGGATCCATCCCATCCACAGACACCAAACCCTGACACTATGGCTGATGGCCAAGGAGCACTTGCTGACCAGAGCCTGGTATAGCTGCCCTCTGAGGGGCTCTGCCAGCACCTGACTAATACAGATGCAGATACTTACAGCCAACCATCAGAGCCCAGGGACCCCAATGGAAGAGTTAGGGGAAGAACTGAAGGAGCTGAAGGGGATTGCAACCCCATAGGAAGAACAATACTATCAACTAACCAGATACCCTAGAGCTCCCAGAGACTAAACCACCAACCAAGAAGTACACATGGAGGGACTCATGGCTCCAGCCACATATGTAGCAGAGGATTACCGCATGTGGCATGAATGGGAGGGGAAGCCCTTGGTTCTATGGAGGCTTGATGCCCAGAGTAGGGGGATGCTAGAGGGATGAGGTGGGAGTGGGTGGGTGGGTGGAGGAGCATCCTCATAGAGGCAAAGGGGATGGGGGGATGGGATGGGGTTTATGGAGAGGAGACTCGGAAGGGGGATAACATTTGAAATGTAAATAAATAAAATAACCAATTAAAAAATGTACATTTACAGTTTAAAAAAAATATTAAAGTCAACTCCCATGTACTGGAACCTAGACAATGAACAACAACATTAGTGAAACCTGAGGCAGCCATATAAGATTGGCAGGACCGCTATGGCAGACTGGGTGGCTTAAAACAACAGATGTTTATTCTCTCAGTTCTGGAGGCCTGAAGTCTGAGGTCAAGGTGTCCACGAGGCCAGATTCTGTGGGCTATGAGGGCACAGTTGTCCATCTGTCGCTGAGCTCCCAAGGACCAGCTAGCCACCCCTGGCTTTGGTTTGAAGAAGCATCACTCAATCTTTCCTCTGCCGTCACAGTCACATGGTACTTTCACCCGTGTATCCAAATCTTTCCAGCTCCCTCTTCTGAGACAGAGTCTTATGTAGCCTGGGCAAGTGGAATGACTCTGCACTCCTGATCTTCCTGCTCTATCTCCCAAGCCGGGGGTTACAACGGCGGCTGCCCAGCCTGCCAGGCCCTCTTTGGATCTGGTTTCCCGGCTCAGGTCAGGCTTTAGAATAGCACCCCTCCTTCCCCCAGCAACTGAGTGCTAGGATCACAAGTGTGCACCAATGCCCAGCTCATGTTCCTTTTCCGGCTCCTCTGGGCACGACTGGCATTCTGGGATTGTGAAGGGAATGAAGGGGTGGTCCTCCTTCAGCCCTCATTTGCTACAAACCACTGACACATCCCCTCTGAAGCCTCTCTTGACTCTGCTGCCACTTTGCAAATCCAGCTTCATCCTGTCATTCCCATGGATGCACCCTCCCTTGACTAGATTTTGTTATGGTGGACTGCTAAATCCAGTATTATAACCTCGAACATAGCTAACTCTTTTTTTTTTTTTAAGAATAAATAATTTCTGAGGCTGGCGAGATAGCTCAGCAGGTAAGAGCACTGACTGCTCTTCTGAAGGCCCAGAGTTCAGATCCCAGCAACCACATGGTGGCTCACAACTACCCATAATGAGATCTGGTGCCCTCTTCTGGTGTGTCTGAAGACAGCTACAATGAATTACACCGGAGTGAGCAGGGCCGGAGCGAGCAGGGCTGGCAGAAGTCCTGAGTTCAATTCCCAGCAGCCACACACATGATGGCTCACAGCCATCTATACAGCTACAGTGTACTCATACCCATAAAATAAATAAAAAATAAATCTTTAAAAAAATACATAATTTCTTATTGGATTTTTTATTTATTTACATTTCAAATGTTATCCCCTATCTGGGTTTCCCCTCTGGAAATCCCCTATCCTCTTCCCCGTCCCTCTGCTTCTATGACGGTGCTCCCTCACCCACCCACCCCCGTCACACTGCCCTAGCATTCCCCTACACTGGGGCATGGAGCCTTCACAGGACCAGGGGCCTCTCCTCCTGTTGATGCCCAACAAGGCCATCCTCTGCTACATATGTAGCTGGAAGAGAACCCTTGACATGTCTGGGTGTGCAGAGCAGACCAAGATGGTAGAGTTGGGACAGCACCCCGCTTCTTATAACCTGTTGTCCTAGGAACCTGTGTTATCTGGGATGAGTCCTTTTCTGCCTCCTTTGCCTCAACCAACCAGATCCCACAATAGCAGCGACTATGACAGACAGACACAGTGAAGGCAGAGCATGGGAAGCTGCTGCTGCAGCATACTCAGGTTTCCTGTGCCTGGAAACAGGAAGTGGACTAGTATGTCAACATGTTTCTCTCTGGTGGTGGTAGTGGTGACACTTTAATACATATATTTTGAGTTTTCCAATCCTGCCTCTCAACCGTTGAAGTAGAATAAGCCACTTTGGAAGCACATCAAGAAATGTCTGCATAGCTTGAATGCAGTGACAGAGGAATCTATCCAGGTGATGATCCAGGTGGCTCCCATGATTAACATTTGGAAATTTCAGTTTTCCTCACACTGTAAAAACTATGTTGCTTTTTAAAACTACATTGCAGTGCTCACTTAGGATCCCAGTTGCTTCGCAAGATTGCTTTATAAGCTCCTCCCTCCACACATGCCCTACCTATCAGAATAAAGGAGAGAGGGAAAAGGGGACGGAGAGACAGAGAAACAGAGACAGAGAGACAGAGACCATCATTTAACCTCTTGTGGTAGGCAGCTTAACAAACATGAGGTCCCCACCTGAATCCCTGGGACCGGTGAAGATGTTACTTTGTTCAGTTGGAAAAGGTGCTGAAGGTGCGGATGGGCAGATGGAGTTAAATCTGGGTTAGCCAAAACCTCACTAGCAGGAACCTAATGAGGTAGAAAAACCAAGGAGAACCGTATGCTATAACCTTCAGTGATGACTAACGGAAACAGAAGGCTGTAAAGTGGGCGGGGCATGTAGAAAGAGTGACAGGGTTGGTCATCCCAGCCTTGCTTATAGATGCCCCAGTGGGACTTGGAGAAAAAGCGACAGATTTCTAAGCCCCACCCTAGTACATGAGGATCCTGTGGTTCATTAGTCAAGGACCACTCCAGGGCAGAACTCCCATCACAGGCCTGGGTCTGTCTTCTTTTAGAATCATTTGCTGAGTCTCTTTCTCCCCAGCCAAGTTTTTCATCTTCTTAGCTTGGTTCCTCTGGCCTCAGGAGGAGGGGTCTCCTCTGGTGTTTTAAGAGGGGTCAGGAGACTGACCTTCACACTCATTGGCCACTATTTGCTTCACAGCACAGATGCAGGCAGGAGCTACAGAGGGGTTTTAGATGATGCCCCAAGATGTACATCTCAAACTTTAATGCACCCTCTGCCCTTACTGGGCATCACCTGGAGATTTCTATTAAGACATTGATTGTGCATGGGGCCTGCATGGGTCTGTACCAGGTCCTCTGCATACATGCTGTGGTTGTTTAGTTTGGGATGTTTGTAGGGAGTGAGGGTGTCTCTGACTCTTTTGCCTGATCTTGGGACACTTTTCCTTTAACTGGGTTGCCTCGTCCAGGCTCCATGTGAGGGTGTGTCCCCAGTCTTATTGCATCTTGTTATGCTGTGTTTGGTTGATATCACTGGAAGGCCTGCTCTTTTCTGAAGGGAAATGGAATAGCAGTGGATCTGAGGGAGAGGAAGTGGGGAGTCGGGTGCTGGGAGGGGTAGAGGGAGGAGAGGTGTATTCAGGATGGATTGTATAAGAGATGAATAAATACAAAGAAAAAAAACCCACATAGATTGGAGCCCAGTTGATCTGGAGCAATGCTGAGATTCTTTCTTTCACATGGGACAGGGTCTCAGATCGCCCAGGCTGGCCTTGAGCTCTCCATGTAGGCAAGGCGGGTCTTGAACTCCTGATCTTCCTGCCTTTATCTCCAAGGTACTCTGGGATTGTGAGGGTTCTGCATTTATTTATTTATTTATTTATTTATTTATTTATTTATTTCCTTTCTTTTTTCTTTCTTTCTTTCTCTCCTTTCTTTCTTAGAGATTTATTTACTTATTTTATGTATATGATAGTACACACTGTAGCTGTACAGATAGTTGTGAACCTTCATCTGGGTGTTGGCAATTGACTTTAGGACCTCTGTTCACCCCGGTCCCGCTGAGCCAGCTCACCAGCCCTGGATTCTGCATGTCTAACAAATTGCTGCTGCTGTAGAAACACATGAGTAAGAGCCAGTCACAGAGTCTTATTTCACTGCACTTAAGAGCAGGTGGTGCCGGTGCTCACCAGATAAAGCACACCGACTGCTCTTCCAAAGGTTCTGAGTTCAAATCCCAGCAACCACATGGTGGCTCACAACCACCTGTGATGAGATCTGACGCCCTCTTCTGGTGCGTCTGAAGACAGCTACAGTGGACTTATTTATAATAATAAATAAATCTTTGGGCTGGAGCAAGCAGGGTTGACCGGAGCAAGCAGAGGTCCTAAAGTCAATTCCTAATAACCAGATGAAGGCTTACAACTATCTGTATAGCTACAGTGTATAATCATATACATAAAATAAATAAATAAATCTTTAAAAACAAACAAACAAACCAAAAAACAGGTGGTGCATGTCTTTAAGAGAATTGCTGCCGGGCGGTGGCGGTGTATAGAGAAACAGATAAGCTTCTCTTCTAGAAGACCTGGGTTCAATCCCCAGTACCCACATGACAACTCTAACTCCAGTTCCAGAGGATCTGATGAACTCTTCAGGCCTCCCCAGACATGTACACGATGCACAGACATATATGCAGCAACACACACACACACACACACACACACACTTTTTAAAAAAGTAATGAAAGAATACTGAGTACAAGCTGGATATGGTAATCCATCCATTCATTCAGGCAGCAGCAGGAAGTTTGTGAGTTCAGGACCAGTCTTGGCAACTTAGTGAACTGTGTCTCAGAAATCAGAACAGGTCATTTATCTAAGAAGCCTACGCTCGCAGTTGTGCCTTCCTTTCTGCTGAGCACCTAGCTTTCTCCTAACCCTCATGTTTAAACAGATACTAAGGAATCTTTCAATAAAATCTCCAAGTCCACTTCATTGAGAGAGAGAGAGAGAGAGAGAGACTGAAGAGTTGGTGCAGCAGTTAAGAGCACTTGCCGTTCTTTCAAAGACCCAGGTTTCATCCCCAGCACCCACATGGCAGCTCATGACTGTGACTTCGGTTACAGGAATCCAACACCCTCTTCTGCTTGCCATGGGTACCAGGCAATACACACATGCAGGCAGGAAAAACACTCATACACATAAAACAACAATTAATTAAAAGATAAAAATAAGCACAGCAGGCCTGGGAACATACACTTATAATATGAACACTCAGCAGGTAGAGAGCAGGAAGATCAGAGATTCAGCATCAGGCCTGTCATGGTGGCGCATGTCTCAATCTAAGTATTTAGGAGGCAGAGGCAGGTGGATTTACGTGAGTTCTAGACCAGCCTGGTCTACATAGTGAGTTCTAGGCCAGCCAGAGCTACATAGTGAGATCTTGTCTCCACTCTCAGCCGCAATTTTTATTTTTTGAAAAATTTTATTAGATATTTTATTTACATGTTGCAAAATTTTTAATTAATTACTTTTCTTATTTATTATGGTGGGAGTGGGTATGTATGTCAAAGGACAACTTTGTGGAGGTGGTTCTTTCTCCACCTTAGAGATCAAACTTAGGTCATAGGCTCCACGGCAAGTGCTTTTATCCGCTGAGACATCTTGCTGGCAGAAAAATAAAATAATTTTTAGTTAGAAAATAAAAATAAGAAAAGGGTCTGAAAGCAGTTGCCTCACATGAGCAAGACCCTGAGCTCCTCAGTAAGGAAATAAAACAAGGGGCACCTGCTGTTTACACTCCTAAGCCAGCAAGACCTGCTGTTGGTAAGGAAGGGCAGCTCCCTTACTGCCTCCAGCCAGTCCCTAATGAAAGCCTTTGGCTTCAGCTGTTGCCAGGGCACCGGGGAATGTGTAACCTAATATTATTGTGTGGGAATGAATGGCCAGGCCTAGGAAGGTAGAAAGACTCTGTTCTCTTTTTCTCAGGTGACAGATGAGTACCAGGGTCCATCTGGGTGAACCTGGGTCACTCAGCAGAGCCATTTTTTTCTGGTAGAGACAGCAGCCCTCTGAACTGTCAGCCACACAGCCATGTTTTCATCTACTTGGTTATGAGAGCCAGACCAGCAGGCAGGGTCCCAACAGCCGCAGCTCTTGGGTTTCTAATTTCTTTTTCTTTTGTACATTTTTAGCCACAGCGTTTAGAGAGCAGACCGATGAAACACAATGGGATCCAGCCTGAGGTTAAGTGGAAACTGGACTCTGTGCAAGCCGTGCCTTTAATGCCTCTTGATGGGATTCCCCTGCAGAGGCCAGACATGAGAGCTGTTCTGGGCTCTGCAGCTTTCTGTATCCTCAAAACAAGTGTTTGCTTCCTGAGAGGGAGGACTCCTGTTGCCACTGACACAGACAGAATATTATTGCCACAATGAGTTCTTGTAATCAACAAACACAATGGCGCTTAATCTGAGGGGTCGGTGTACTTGGAGCCCCCTCCTCCTAAAAATAAGCGTATATAATATTCCATATACAACCTAGGCACTGCAAGAACTCCTAGTAGGTCTGTGGATGCCACAAGGCATTGTTTTTGATCTGAAGCATAGAAAAGGAAGAGAAGGGGGGAAAAGGAAGAAGGGAGAGAGAAGGAAGGAAAATGAAGACTAAAGAATGGGAGAGAAGGAAGGTGAGAGGAAGGGAGTAGAGGGAAGAAAAGGAAGGAAGGAGACAGAGAAAGGAGAAAGAAGTGAAGAAGGAAGATAGGAGGAGGAAGGAAAGAAAGAAAGGGGAGGAAGGAAAGAGGAAGAAAGAAAGAAAGAAAGAAAGAGAAAGAAAGAAAGAAAGAAAGAAAGGGAGGGAGAAAGGTAAGGAGGGAAGGGAGGGGAGGAAGAAAGGGAAGGGAGGAAGGGAAAGGAAGAGAGGAAGGGAAGAGAAGGAGTGAAGGAGGGAGGGAGGGAGGGGAGGAGGGAGGGAGGGAGGGAGGGAGGAGGCTGACCCTCAGTTTCACAGCACTGCTGGTCATGAACAGACTTGACAAGAGGGTTCTCCAGCCCTGCAGGCATCTATGGAAATCAGTGTGCAATGCTGGCACTTCCGTTTATCCTGGAAGTCCTAAGGAAAAACACGAGGAGTGAGGACTCTCAGAGAGACTTCAACTTTGAGCTACAAAGGTGTCAATACTGCTCAGGTGTGATGGCTCCTGCTTTGAGTTTAAGGCCAGCCCGGACCCTGCCTCAACAAAAGCCTTGTGTTCTTGGTAAAGGACACAGAGTTTTACAAACATGGTGTTGGACGAAAGAGACCAGGAGGAGGAGAACAAGTGAAATGTGAGTTTATCTGAGGGTCAGATAATGGGAAATGTCAGTTTATCTGAGGAAGACTGGGAATCAGTTCTCTCTGGCCACAAGGGTTACATAGAAAGAGAGTGCAGGGGGTTGGTAACTCAATTCATCCTTTCTCCCTGCACCCCCAACCCCCTCCTTCCTCATGGGGAACAGGGTGCCATGTAGTCCGAGCAGGCCTTGAATTCACAGTGTATCAGAGGAAAACCTTGAACTTCTGGTTTTTTGCCCCACTTCTCAGGTGCTGGGATTAGAAAACTGTGCACCACCACTCCCATATGCAGTGTTGAGCTTAAACCCAGGATTTCATGCAGGCTAGGCAAGAACTCTACCCACTGAGCTACACTCCCAGCCCCCAATGATGATGATGATGGTGGTGGTGGTGGTGATGGTGGTGGTGGTGGTGGTAATGATGATGTCATTGTTGTTTATTTTTTGGAATGTTTTCTCTGTGAAGCCCTGGCTGTCCTGGAACTCTCTGTGTAGACCAGTCTGACCTTAAACTCAGAAAAGTATGTTTTATATTTTCCTCTCCTTCCCTCTCTTCCTCCCCTCCTGTCCCTCTCCCTTTTCTGTGTGTGTTTCTGTGATGTGTATGTACACCTGCCTGTGGAGACCTGATTTCTCTCCCCTCCCCTTCTCCTTCCTTTTTTTAAAAAAATAACTATTTAATTAACCCTTTAATATATTCTCTTATGTTGTGGTGACCCCCAACTATAAAACTGTTGTAGTTGTTATTTTGTAACCATAATTTGCTTCTGTTGTGAATCAAAATGCAAACACCTGTGTTTTTCGATGGTCTCAGGCAACCTGCCCCGGGAAGGGGTCATGACCCCAGGTTGAGAACTGCTGCTATGGGCTTCTGTGGTCTATGGTTATTCTGAATCATCACTAGTCTACATCATATCATCAGACTTTTGGAGAGCGGTCTGGGGGTGTAGTTCACGGACACAACACTTGCCTAGCACACATAAGGCCTGTAACTAAACAAGACAAAGCACAGAATCTCCCCCTGCTCCTCCTCCTCCACCACGCCCAGCAACAATTCTTTTAAAATTCTTTTTCTCTTTACATATGTTTTAAAATATTTCTATTAGTGTATGCCTGCATGAGTTTCCATGCATCATGCATATGCAGTCCAAAGCGGCCAGAAGAGAGTGTCAGACTCCCCACTGGACCTGCAGTTAACACTTGGCTGTGAGTCCGGTGATGTGGGTGCTAGGAACTGACCCTGGGTCCTCTGCAAGAATACCAAGTGTCCTTAACTGCTGAACCATCTCTCTGGTCCAGAATCTTAAACAAGATATGCATAACCACGCTACACCCAGTTCTCAAGAGGTTTTTTCAGTCAGAGATAGCTGCCTATTTGGTGCCTCTGGTCGGTGTGAAGTTCCTTTGTTGAGGACAGCAGTCATGCTTGGTTTAGAACATCACGGACTTCGAGCGGGTCCTTCCAATTGCTTTCACTTTTCATCTTTCTCCTCTACATCTTTTGTTTCTCCTTCGTGATGCTAATTGGTTCTTACCCGTGATTTGTTTTCTGATTTATTAGACCTATAATTAGTGTTTGGGGTTTCGTCTTAGCTCTGTAACCTCCTTTTCTCATTTCTGAGAGGTTTTATTTGTTTGAGATAGCATCTCTAGAACCCCAGGCTGTTCCCAAGCTTACTACAGAGCAAAGGATGACCCTGAGTGCCATCCCCCTGTCTTCTACTTCCCAAACGCTGAGATTAGAGCCTGTACCACCACACCTGGCCTTGGGACTTGGGAGGGAATTAGCTAGATGAAATCTCAAGGGTGGGCCCTAGGATGAGACTGATGTCTCTCTAAAAAGGGGGGAGGGGAAGGGTGGGGAGATGGGTCAGTGGATAAAACTGCTTTGCCGTGAAAGTATGAGGACATGAGTTCAAATCCCCAGCATCCACGCAGTCAGACAAGCTCTGTAATCCCTGTTCTGGGAGGAGTAGGCAGAGACAGGCAGATCATGCAAGTTTTAGGTTCAGTGAGTAAGCCTAGATTAAAAATTTAAAAGTGGAGGCCAGCCTGGTCTACAGAGTGAGTTCTAGGACAGCCAGGGCTATACAGAGAAACCCAGTCTTGAAAAAAAAAAAAATTAAAAGTGGAGCTGGAGAGATGTCTCAGTGGTTAAGAGCACTGACTGCTCTTCCAGAGGTCCTGAGTTCAATTCCCAACAACCACATGGTGGCTCACAACAATCTGTAATGGGATCCAATTCCCTCTTCTGGTGTGTCTGAAGACAGCTACAGTGTACTCATATAAATAAAATTAATCTTTTTAAAAGAAATTTTTTAATGTGGAGACCAATAGAAAAAAAGAATGTTGTCCTTTGCTGGGCAGTGGTGGTGCACACCTTTAATCCCAGCACTTGGGAGGCAGAGGCAGGCGGATTTCTGAGCCTGGTCTACAGAGTGAGTTCCAGGACAGCCAGGGCTTTGCAGAGAAACCCTGTCTCGGAAAAAAAACAAAACAAAAACAAAACAAAACAAAAGAACGTTATCCTTTATCTGCCTATGCACTGCACTGCACACACATATGGACATACATGAACACATATACACACAAAAGAAGGAGGTATAGAGATCAGAGGGCAGATCTTCTTGCAAGATGTGGGTTCTAGGGATCAAACTCAGGTCATTAGACTTGAAAAGGCGGGAGCTGGGGGACAACCTAGAGGTTAAGGGCACCTGTTCCTCTTGCAGAGGACCCAGGTTTGATTTCTAGTGCCCATGTCGGGTGCCTCACAACCACCTGTAACTCTAGCTCCAGTGGGCACCACACCCTCTCCTGGCCTTCACAGGTATGAGCACATGTGCCATATACCTCCACACAGAGCAAAGCAAGAACAAATCTTTAAAGCAAATGGATATATTTAACAACAGCATAGTGTTATTCATCTGACATTTATCTATTGATTGAACCTATCACTTTTTTTTTAGTATGTGGTCAAATATACACCAATATATTAGGATTTTTTTTTTTTCTGAGACAGGGTTTCTCTGTGTAGCCCTGGCTGCCCTGGAACTCACTCTGTAGACCAGGCTGGCCTCAGACTCAGAAATCCACCTGCCTCTGCCACCCAAGTTCTGGGATTATAGGCATGTGCCACCACCACCCGTTTTTGGTTTTTTTTTTTTTTTTTTTTGAGGGGGTAGATAGAAAGAAGAGGAAGAGAGACCTGAATTTGAGAACTGATACCCTCTTGCCATGTAATTACTTCAACTATGTCCTGACACAGTGAGCGGACCATTAATTCAGAAACCAGTACCATGACTTCGGACTTCCTTTGCCTCCATAACTATGTGAAATAGATATCAAGAGATAGACATTTATTTAGCCTGTTATAGTAGCAAAAAAAAAAAAAATGGGTAAAGATGCCCTCCTCTTAGAATCAGTTTGTTCCTTGTTGGGAACCTTTGAAATTCTGTAGTGTCCTGGTTCTCATTCCATTGGGCCCCTCCCTTTGGTGTCCATCAGTTCTTGTTCAGACTCTGTGCAGTAATGTAAGGGGAGTGTCCCAGCCTGAGGGCTTCAGTTTTCCCTTTTGTGGCCAACTCTGTCTGATGGATGTACTGACCCAGGCAAGACCTTGCTGTGGGCTCCAGCTTCTCCGGGGAGAAGTAGAAGGCTGAAAGGGAAGGGTCATGGGCACTCGGGGCATCTCCCTCAGGGACTAGAACTCTAACCTGTAACTTTCCAAGTATTCCTGGAAAATATGGGCTGCACCCCATATTTACCCTCTAAATCATTGTAACATGTGACTGACTTAAACTGGATCAGAGAAGACTCTTTAGTCAACTGTGGCCTGAAAGATGACAACAGTCCCCTGAGATCCTGTTACCTGGTGACATCCTCTGTATCTTGGTTAGTGTAAGTACAATCTGTGATGTCCATGCAATGATGAAATCACCCACGGACAGGTTTCACTGAACTCAGCCCCCATCACTAAGCAACATGTGATCACTTTGCAGGAAAAGTTTATGTCCCCAGTTCCCTGTGCTTGTTACATCTTCTAACACGTCTAAAGTCTAAATTGATACCTGGCTGTCAACATCTTATTAAGTGTTGTTTATCACCCTCCAGATGTTCTCAGGCACCATGAGCTCTAAATCTAGGGACACCCGTTCCTGAGGTGTGACTGCCCAAGTAGTACAAGGAGACCTTGAGAGCTGTTTGTTTGTCACATGGACTAGGGTGGTGTTTGTTCTCTCTCATCTCTATAGTAGCCTGTGGGACCCAAGAGATCTTTAGAGCCAAGCAGGCTGCAGCAGCAGTGGACAACAGACCAGAGACTTCAGGGCTAGGAAGAACGTGGCTGGAGACCGCAGAGGTACAATCAGCTGCTCACTCACTACTCCAGGTCCGAGGGATGTGCCAGTGGGTGGGATGGTTTGAATGTGAAATGCTTCCCCCACAAGCCCTCCTGTTAACGCTGGGCCCCTGCTGGTGCTGCTGCTTTAGGTGTGGAACCTCGATATGGAAGGAGCGAGGGAGAAGGGTCGTAGAGAGAAGGCCTTGAGGTTTTATGAACTAGCTCCACTTTCTGCCAATACACTGTTTCCTCATGGAGAAGCCTCAAGCTCCTGATGCTACTCCTCCAAGTGAAATTTATCCCTTCAAACTACAAGCCCCAATAAACACCTCCTCTTTTGCTTCTTGTCAAGCTTTTGGCCACAGCAATGATACAAAGTAACTATTACAGAAAGCCTTCACTCTAGTATTGCTTGGTCTAAGGGAGTCTGGGAATCTCTGATCTGGAAATCATTACCAGGATCCTCCTCCACCTGGCAGCCAGTCTACACAGAGATTCTTGTGGGTTCTGTTCTCTCCGGGGAAGAGTCTTAAGTACCTAGACTGGCCTTGAATTGGGGATGTAGCCAAGAATACCCTGAGGTTTCTGATCCTTGAGCTTCCACCTCCTGAATATGGTATTGTAGGTGGTTTGTGGCTTCTGGGAATTGAACCCAGGGCTTTGTGCACATCAGGCAAATACTATAAGCTGCGCCACATCCTCAGCCCTTACACAGAATCTTTTAAAAACAATCTGTACATACCTTTCTGTACTCTATCCTTGGATAAAATGAGCTACAAAACAAGTCCCTAACTTCATAAAGTGAGCATGTTTTTAAGAGGAAGACGGGAAAAAACAAAATTTCTAGTAGGTGAAGGACAAGAAAACATCAAGCCATTAGAAACTCAGCAACTACTGAACAGTGTGTGTTCCCAGGACCTTAATGGCCGAAGCTTCACTGAAGGTGGCAGCATCCCCACCCCTACCCCCCTCCACTGGGGATACGGCACAGTGACACAGACATAAATCAATCCTGGCTGGAGCTAAAAACAACTTCACCATGCTGAGAAGCCCAAACTCTGATCCGAATGAACAAAGAAAACAAAGCACTGTCCATAGAAGACCCATTTTAATAGAGACCTTTTAAAGCCAGCCCAGCTGTACAGTGGGTCAGGAGCAGTTCTGGCGGGACATCACAGGGCAAGTCTATGTTCCCTTCCAATCCACCCAGGCCCTCAAGTCACCTTCTCTAGAAGTATAATGAATTCTGTTGCAGGATACATGGCCTGAGGCAAGTGGATCCCCAACAGATTGGAGTCTTTCTGCACCTCTTATTTCCATGTTTTCCTGACCCAGCCCTCTCTCACTATTCTCATACTAACCACACCATGGGACACTGAACTTATAAAGCAATTCTGAGTCACTTAATTGTAAAACTGAGGCTTGCCAGGCAGTGGTGGCGCACGCCTTTAATCCCAGCATTTGGGAGGTAGAGGCAGGTGGATTTCTGAGTTGGAGGCCAGCCTGGTTTACAGAGTGAGTTCCAGGGCAGCCAGGGCTACACTGAGAAACCCTGTCTCGAAAAACCAAAAAAACAAAAAAAACCAACTGAGGCTTTTGGTAAATCTAGAGTTTGACTTTGTGTATGTGTAGTTGTTTGGTTGTTGGTTTGGTTTGTTTGGTTTTTGAGACAGGGTCTTATGTAGCAGAGGCTGCCTTTGAACTCCTGATCCTCTTACCTCCATTTTCCAAGTACTAGGATTATAGGCATGCACTATTCACACTCACCCAGACATGGGCAAGGGAAAGAATGAATTGCTATGTCATCAGGGGCAGGAATGTCAGTGTGCATGCAAGCAATGCTGTTGGAATGCAGGCGGCTCCATGGAAGTTCTCCAGATGCTTCTGTCAGCCTTGTGTAGATACTGCTTTTGTCTTGGTCTACATTTCTAGATGAGGTGGCCCCAAATCCCTATTTCGCTAGCTGTTCACCAGCTTCTTCTTTGTACAGGACTCACAGAGGTTCAGACCCAGGTTCCCTCGGCCAGCCACACCTCCCTGACCTTCCTCTCTCCCCAATAGGATCAGCCTCTCCCTGTCCTCTGGAGAACCTCCGCAGCGACTACGAACATGTCTTCCCCAACCTCAAGTGAGTAAAGGGCATTGAAAATCACCCCCATCATCCGGCAGAAACACAGAGACTCCCTTCTTCTTTGTGGGGGGTCTTCCTATCTGTGTTCCTGTTGTATGTTTCCTGACCCCTAATAAAGATCTTCCTCCAACTGCTAAAAGGAAGGAAGAGGAGGAGAAAAAGGAGGAAGAAGGGGAAGAGGAAGAAAAGGAGGAAGAAGGGGAGGAGGAAGAGGACAATGACAACGATGACTGTGACAGGGGAGGACAATCATGAGGAGGAGGAGGAGGAGGAGGAGGAGGAGGAGAATGACAATGATGATGACAACAGAGCAGGCACAATCAAGTGGACCCAAAGCTCAGCCATCCATTTCTGTTCCCCTGGATCTTCTGGGAAGTAGGCAGCAGTAAATGGGCCACACAGTCACCATATAAAAAAACCTGTACTTTTTCCACAAAAGTGTACAAGTGATTATCTGAAAATACAATTATCAGACAACTGACTTATAAAAATGATATAATGGAGCATGCTCACACATACACACATGCATATATGCAAAATAACGTTCTGTGTCTGAGGCAGTATATATATGTGTGTGTTTGTGTATATTTGCACATATATGGAGTCATTTAATATAGAAGGCATATTTTGTTTTGTTTTTGTTTTGTTTTTCAAGACAGGGTTTCTCTGTATAATACAGCCCTGGCTGTCCTGGAACTCACTCTGTAGACCAGGCTGGCTTTGAACTCAGAAATCTTCCTGCCTCTGCCTCCCAAGTGCTGGGATTAAAGGCATGCGCCACCATTGCCCAGCTTAGAAGGCAGATTTTGATAAAAGGCCAGAGTTCAAGCTAAAGAGAAGGGGCTAGCAGATAGCTCCGTGGTTAAGACCATATACTTCTCTTGCATAGGACTTGAGTTTAGTTCCCAACACTCACATCAGGTGGCTCACAGGGAGATGTGACACATCCTGCTCAAGTACTGTCCACACACATATACCATATACTATAAACCTGTCTTTTATTCCCCTGAAGTAATTGTCTCCAAGGCTTATTGCTTCTTTCTGCTAACTTAGGTCTAATCCTGGAAGCATCTAGCCATACAATCTTACCTAGGCCTAAAATGTTTTTAGCCTCTGAGACTGCTGAATAACTGCATCCTTTCTAGTTCTGAATTCTGGTTCAACTTGGCTGTTCTGGCTCAAACTGCTCTCCAAGCTGACTGATTCAAACTGGCTTCTCTATTGGCCTCTGACTTTTTGCTCTGCTTGACCTCAAACTAGCAATATGTTCTAATCTAGCTTCTCCTCATTCTCTGGCTCATCTGTCTTCACCTGTACCTAGCTTGCTCTCTCTGCAGCCTGTCTCTGTACAACTGTCCTGGTAAAACTGTGCCACTCTTCTCATGAGAGCTGGGCATATCCTACTTTGTCAAATCTTTCTCTGATTCATCACTTTGTCTACCACTCAACTAGACATCACTTTCAAACATGGGTGCTTCCTTTTATAAACTAACTTTACCTTCATTGTTTGGGATTAAAGGTGTGTGCTAAGACTGAGCCACATCACAACTAGAAACAGGTTTTTCTCAGTAAACAACACAATTTACACAGTTCACAGTGTGATCAAATATTTGTAATATACAGACACAAACATATACACACATAATTAAAATACATCTTTAAAAGATTTAGGAGGGACTGCACAATATGATGCTGAATCAAAGTGCCAGTGGATAGCATTCTGAGGAACATTTTGAAGCCTCCTTCAATTATTTTTGGGTCAACTTAGCTGCTGTCTCTAAAATAACCTCGGTTAATATCTTTTGGCACAAGAGATAAATGCGCAAAGCAATGCGCATGTCTGTGCTGAAGAGTAAGGAGTTAACCTTTCTGAAGCGAGTGCTCAATAGAATCATGCCCAAGAACTCTGGTGGGAAGCTGACAGGCTGGAGGAATCTAGACGAGTCACCTGTCAGTGAAGGCTGCCAACTGGGAATGGGCTCGGAGTTTTATCTCAAATGGAAAAAGATGAGGTCGGCAGGAAAGCCATGGGTGCAATTGGGTTTCATCACTGTGGACTCTCAGACACATAGCCTACCTATGCAACAGACAGCTGAGAACCCACTGGACAGAGTCTCACTGAGAACCTGCCTTACACAAGTGCTCGCAGGGTCACTCAGTAGGGTAGGATATCCTCATCTCAGGCGATGCAGGAGAGAGGAGACCCAGGCTTACCGCCCCCCATCTCCCCGTAGGGTGCTCCCCTTTTCCCATCACTGGACACAGGGGTGCTCGCTCTGCCTGTGCCCTTGCTGGGATGACTCATTCCCTTCCAGACATGTGCACTCATAAATGTGACCTATTTGGAAAAGGGTCTTTGAAGATGTAATCAAATTAAAATGAAGTCATACTTAATTGGGGTAAGCCCTAATGTAATAAGATTTAAAGTCCTATTTTTGGATAGGGTCTCACATATCCCAGGCTAGCTTGTTATATA
This sequence comes from Mastomys coucha, assembly GCF_008632895.1. Classification (NCBI taxonomy): domain Eukaryota; kingdom Metazoa; phylum Chordata; class Mammalia; order Rodentia; family Muridae; genus Mastomys; species Mastomys coucha. Next base: position 34,392,204 of record NW_022196903.1, read on the forward strand.
ATTGAAGACGGCCTTGAGCGTTTTACTCACGCTAGGCAAGCATTCGACCAACTGTGCTATATCCTTATACACTATTATGCTGGGCTTTTTGGTTGTCACTCTTGAGGCTGACCTGGAACTCACTATATAGTTCAGGCTAGCCTCACAGTCTCAGAAATCCTCCCATTTCAGTTTCTTAGCTAAGTGTTGGGATTACAAGAGTAAGTTACCACACAGGCTGACTGAGGTCCTTATAGGAAGAGAAGATGGAGTTAGAAACAGATAGGCAGTGGAAAGGTACTGCAGCAGGGATACAGGTGAGCTCGGTGATGGTGGAGGCAAAGCCTTGGGTTTGTCCACCAGCATGAAGGAAAGGAAGGAAGGGAGGGAGGGAGGAAGGAAGTGAGGAAGGAAGAAAAGAAGGGAGGGAGGAAGGAAGGGAGAAGGGAGGGAGGAAGGAAAGAGGGAGGGAAAGGGGAGGGGGAGGGGGAGAAAGGAAGAAAAGAAAAGCGAGAAGGAGGCAGAGGCAGGCTCTGAGTTCTCTGAGTTCGAGGCCATCCTGGTCTACATAGTGAGTTCCAGGACAGCCAAGGCTACAGAGAGAAAGCCTATCTAAAAAAAACAAAACAAAACCAAAACAGAAAGAAGAAAGAAAGAAAGAAAGAAAGAGAGAGAGAGAGAGAGACAGAGAGAGAGAGAGAGAGAGAGAGAGAGAGAGAGAAAGGGGAGGGGAGGCAGGCAGGCAGATCTAACTTTAACAAGCATCATTGAATAAATACTTCAAAAGAGGAAGCGGTTAGCCTTCCCCTCAGCCCTGTGATCTGTGGTCTCTTTGTTTTTCTCTTGTTCTTACCATGTTACAATGCAGTCTCACATTTGGTTAATTCAGTCAGTTATAACTATACTAGTTATACCAGTTCTTAACTAAGCAACAACATATGTGTTGGTCCTGGGTAAAGAAAAAGGCAGGGGCCCCGGCCTCTGATGACCCCAGCTCACATGAGGGAAGGAGTAAAGTGTAGGAAATGAGATGTAAATACAGGGAACAGGAAATGCTTGTAAAGTCCCTGAGACCTCCTGAATGAAGGAAGAAGATCCCAGCAAAACCTGCCAACCGGGCCCAGGCAGGAACGCTAATATCTGTGTGCGTGTGTGACATGTCACATGTGGTGACATGTCAGAGGACATGGGGTCAGAGGTCAGAGGACAAGTGGTGGGAAGTGAAGTTTCTCCTTCTACTGTGTAGGTCCCAGGGATAGAACTTAGGCTGTCAGGGTGGGTAGCAAGCACCTTTACCTGCTGAGCCATCTTGCCATCTGAACAGCCATGTCTTACAGAGGCCGAGTAGGATCCCTATCTACAGAGAGCAGGTTCTACTGCTGCCCAAGAGATTACATTCCTTGGTGGGGGAGGGGGGACCCAGGCTCACCAACCTCTAATTCCATCAGAAGAAATGGAAAAGTCTTTACATTTTGTGTATGTGGATTTTGTCAAGTTAGTTAAATTCTCCACTGGGTTCCTAAAAATAAAGCTAAACATCGAGTTGTGATAGAACTAAGTAATCCCACTCGAGCTATGTTCCAAAAGGACGGATTTATAATGTTTGTGCCATTATCCCCTATAGCACTATTCATATAACTAAAAGGTGAAAACAACCACAGGTGCCATGCCCACTGACACATGAATGGGTAACAATGTGGTATAACCAGGGCTGGAGAGATGGCTCAGAGGTTAAGAGCACTAACTGCTCTTCCAGAGGAGCCATGGCTGACTCCCAGTACCTACACGACCACTCAACCGTCTCTAAGTCCAGTTCCAGAGGATATGACACTGCCTTCTGGCCGCCAGGGTAATGCACACACATGGTACACAGACATACACACAGGCAAAATACTCATACACATAAAAATAAGTCCATATTTCTAAGAATGTAGTCTAGCTAAACAGTCTTCACCCATCAAGAAGAAGTACGGCACTGAAAATGGTCACAATGTGAACCCATGCAAACACTGCATGAAGTGAAATGAGCCAATGCAAAAAAGTATGAATACTGGGGTTCTGGACTGACATTAAATTTGTCGAACGAGCAAGTTCACAGAGAAATCATCAGAAGGGGATCATGAGAGGAAAAGAATGATTCTTAAGGGAACTGGGAAACAGAAAGGGTCACAGAGAACACATACAGGAGAACAGAAGGTGGGACAGAAGGAGGGACTAACTGGGGAAAGACAGGGAACCACCTGATTGGGAGGGGACACATAAGAACAGAACAACTTCCTATATGCATGAAGATGCTATGATGAGACCCATTACTTTGAATGCTAACCTGAAAAAAAAAAAAACATAACAATAATACAGTTACCAGGGCAGGGGCTGGGTGGGGTCAAGGGATGAGAAGTCACTGCTTTACCGTACAGTTTGTTCATTTTCATTGAACTGTTGTCTGAATTTTCCTGGAGAGCCTTCCAAGTGTTACCTTCCCCCTTCACTTCAGCCATCAGACTTCTGGCAGCCTCTGCTTGGGGGTTAACACCTGGGAGCTAAGATAGATGCTCTCTGTTGACTGTTGGCTCATCTTTGAAGAAGCCACCTGAGTATGCACACCACCTGAGTATGCTCAACTCCTGAGCACGCCCACTTGCCTGAAGATCTTCTGAACCTGGGGACTTTGGCACCTGAACTTTCTTTGCAGTGTAGTCTAGAGACTTGGTTTCGGTTTCTCCTGTGACTATAAAAACCCTGGCTTATTCTAAGTAAAGTGGAGCCTTGATTAGGAAGCAACTTGGCTTTCGTGCTTTCTCTTTGCATTTCAAACCCTCTATTTCAGGTTCTTTATTTCCTCCTAGCTTAGAGAACCCAGTTCGTGAAACTGCGGGCAGTTTCAACCAAGAAATGATTCTACCAAGCTGACCATGGTGGGTGATTTGGGATGGGAGTCTCATCCCCACCCCAGGCCATCCCTAACAACTGCCTACTAAACCACATCCTCGGGGAGGGACGGGAAGCACAGGGCCTCCTGAGCCCCACCCTCCTTCCACAGCATGATGGCAGTTTGCTGGACTTCAAGTCATCCATATCTGGTGGACTGCTATATATCAAGATCCATGAAAAGGTTCTGGAAATAATGTTAATGTGGCAGATGCCATTAATGTAATTAATCCCATTACATACTTAGTTATGACGGTAAGTTTCATGTTCTATATTTGGTTACCAAAACAGCGGAACCCTACAGTGTCTTCAAAAACTACTGAGGAGTTGTGATTTTATCAAGTTAGTTAAACTCTAGCGGTTTAGCTTTATTTTTAGGAACCCAAGGGGCTGGAGAGATGGATCAGTGTTTAGGAGCACCGACTACTCTTCCAGAGGTCTTAAGTTCAATTCTCAGCAACCATATGGTGGCTCACAACCATCTGTAATGGGATCTGATGCCCTCTGCTGGTGTGTTTGAAGACAGTGACAGTGTAAATAAATTAACATAACATTTTTAGGAACCCAGTGTAGAATTTAACTAACTTGACAAAATCAGGGTATATACACAAAACGTAAAAATGCTTTCCATTTCTTCTGAAGGAATTAGAGCTGTGTAATCCTCAGGCTGTGTAGGGCCTTCAGCTCAGAGCAGTGAACATGAACGTCACCTACACTCAAACCTTTAAACTCGGTGGCAGTGCTCACTGCTGCAAAAATGAAGCAGAGCTGGGTATGGATAAAATAAAAGTATGCTCCAAGTCAGACACGAGGGTGCACATCTGTCATCCCAACAAGGTCATCCTCAGCTACACAGCAAGTATGAGGCCAGCCTGAGCTACAAGAGACCCTGTCTCTAAAACAACAACCGAAAATGTTCTGTTCCTCATAGACAGAGGGTTGGGGTAGAATTAGTAGCAGAAAAAGATGGAAGGGCTTTCAAGAGGCTCAAAGAATAATAAATGTCTCAAAATCTGGGAGAGAAGAGCACTCCTGGTTGTGGGAGCATGGGCAGGGTCTCCAGGTGAAGGAACCTGAGGTGATGGGGAGGGCATGAGGATGCTCCAGGAGATGGGGCTCGTGCACAGGCATTGGGAAAGAGCTGAGCAGGTATTTGATCATGAAGTCCTGTCACGGATAGTGATAGAACCCAGGAAGGAAGCAGCTGGGAAGGTGAGAAGGGACCAGACCCAGGAAGCACGACCAACAAGTTAAATCAAGCAGAACAGGGAGTTCTCAAAACATAATGGTTAGCCAGGTGTCTGTGTGAAATGAAGGAAGAGGGAAGACACCTGCCAGCCTCCTGCCGAGCCACTAGGAAAGCCAGCCTCTTCGTGAAGACACCTATTATCCCCATGGGTGACTCTGCTGCCCTGTGGCTGGCTGGCTGCCCTGCCATGAAGGCTCTGGGATAGTGAGATGGCTCTTGTGGAGTACTCCGTGGAAGCTGATTGGCTTTGGGAGGCCCAGAGGTGGGAATGAGACATGGCTGTGAAGACGAAGAGAGAAGGCTGTAGTTTTTGTCTATTTTCATAGGTTAGGAGAGGCTAGAGGGCAGAGGGAAGTCACAGGGGAAAACTGAAGGCGGAGGGGAAAGGAAAGTGAGATGGTGGAACAGCAAGTGGGAGAGGCAGCCGAGGAAACGCAGAGCCCAGTCTACATTCTCATGATGACACAGGAATGAGGCAGAGAGATGGAGGCTTAGAATTTCTAAAATGTAGCCGGGCGGTGGTGGCTCACACCTTTAATCCTAGCACTTGGGAGGCAGAGGCAGGTGGATTTCTGAGTTCGAGGCCAGCCTGGTCTACAGAGTAAGTTCCAGGACAGCCAGGGCTACACAGAGAAACCCTGTCCTCAAAAAACAAAAAACAAAAACAAAAAACAAACAAACAAAAAAACAGAAGACCTGTCTTTGAGATGGGCAGCCTATACAGGGAGTAGGTGAGGTAGTGAGATGTGACTTGCCACCAAGCCTGATGACCTGAGGTTACTAGCAAGATAAAGAAGTGAAGGAACTTGAGCTGACTTCCACCAATGTCAACATGACGTGTGCCGTGGAAGGCACACACATTTGCACACCAAGTAAGGGATGAGGAAGGAGGTTGACCTCAAGAGAGATTCTGCAGGCTGGGCATTGGTGGTGCACCCCTTTAGTCCCAGCACTTGGGAGGCAGAGACAGGAGGATTTCTGAGTTCGAGGCCAGCCTGGTCTACACAGTGAGTTCCAAGACAGCCAGGGCTACACAGAGAAACCCTGTCTCAAAAAAAAAAAAAAAAAAAAAAAAGAGAGAGAGAGAGAGAGAGATTCTGCAGGTCAGTCATGCTGAATGGGGGAGAAGGGAGGTATGCCAATAGGAACACTGACACAGTCACTGATGTAAACAGGCCAAACATGGTCCGGGCTCAGTCAGACCTTGGTGATCAATCAGTGATCTCTGCGAAATGCAAAGGAGAAAAACAAGGCCATGACCTGTTAGTCCCATGAGACAAGTTTGGAGAGTCTGAGCTGGAAAGATGAAGGGACAGTCCCATGTGACTGTGAGGTTCACTAGACCTCGGTGGATGATTCTACTGCAACTGAATGCTCCACCCTTAAGGCACCCTGGTGCCTGAGAAAGCTCAGTGGAAAAATGCACTCGCCGCCAAGCTTGATGATGTGAGTTCAAGTCCCCGGACTACTCAGGGTGGAAGAAAGAACTCACAAGTTATCTCAGTCTGTCTTATGCAGTGACCTCCATATATGCACCATAGCCTGTACATCCTTTCCCCCAGACTCACAGAAGTAAAAAAAAGAGGTGCAATGTTTCAAAAGGAGGCCAAGCCAGCAGCAATATCACACACTTTTAATCCCAGCACTCAGGAAGCAGAAGCAGGAGGATCTCTGCCAGTTCAAGATCAGCCTGATATGCAGAACAAGTTCTAGGATAACCAGAACTACACAGAGAAACCCTGTCTTGAAAAACAACATCAAAGACAAAAATCCCACCACCATCAACAACATAAGAGGCCTAGACAAACAGAAGGGCAGCTGTCTGGATTGTCAGTACCGTGGATGTTCAATTCTCTAACAGCAGTGGCATGAAGAGGATGGCAGAGTGTCAGTGCAATCCAGATGCTCAATGTGGAAAGGGGCATCTCTCAGAATCAGCAGATAGACAAGGCAATGACAGACCCATAATTCAGGACTTGGCAGGGTCCAAGCACTTCCAGCACTCAATGCTAAGTCCTAAAGGGCGGGGCCCTAAACACTTTCTCTCTGTATCCTCAGACTTCACATACTTGTGTGCCATCAGCTATGGGATGAGAGGAACTAACTCCAGTGTGCAAGGAACATACGTTTCCTCTTTCTTGCTGTCCAAGTCAGGAGCTGGCAAGAGAAGGGAATGGGGACTATGGATGTGGGTCAATGGTAGAACATGTACTTAATATGTCCAAGGTTATGGGCTCGATTTCCAGCACCAAACAGAAAGGTGGTGGGGGTTGGGGCCATCAGGAAATCAGGCAGATTCAAACAGGAAGGGTGCTGGGTAAGGAGAAGCAACAGCAGAGCAGCCAAGTCCCGAGCACCTGCAGAGAGGATGTCAGCTCCTGAGATGGAGGAGACATACCAGGTGTACACACCTCCAGGGAACAGGGTGTTCATACTTCAATGACACACTTTTCCACTTACACAAAACCACTTTGTTCTATGGGCAGTGGTTGGTTTCATCTCGTGGAAGGAGTTTTCCTGGGGGGGGGGGGGGGGGGGGGGGGGGGGCAGGACAGATGCCTCAGGTCTGGGGTCCAAGCCCAACTTGGCCAAGCAAGTCTGTGATGATTTGGGGAGTCAATGCTGAGGACAAGCTCACTGGGATTCAGCGTACTTGCCTCACGGTGGGGTTAAACCTCCATTCCGCCATTTTGTAAGACTGTCCCTGGTGAGACAAATGAACATACTTCAAGATGCTTCACATTTAGTGCCCAAGTTACCCAGCTGCAGTGAATTCTGGATCAGGATGCCTGGGCTTCACAACATCGTTTAACATGTTTATGGTAAGTAGGTCATCTATCTATGGGGTGGGTTTGGAATTAGCTACAGTCTGCAGACAAGGATGCATCAAGAGTTTTGACTTTGGTACAGAACACAGCATCATTCCATCCACCGGGCTCTTCTCAAGGGAGACAGAATCTGCAGGACACTCAGCTCTCCTGTGCTGCCTTTTCTTTCTCTCTCCTTCTCCCTTTTTCTCTCTCTCTTCCTTCCTTCCTTCCTTCCTTCCTTTCTTTCTTTCTTTCTTTCTTTCTTTCTTTCTTTCTTTCTTTCTTTCTTTCTTTCTTTTGACAGGGTCTCAACCATGTAGCTCTGGTTGACCTAAAATTTGCTATGTGGACCAAGACAGCCTTGAACTTCACAGAGATCTTCTTGCCACTGTTTCCTGCCTCCCAAATGCTAGGATTAAAAGCTTATGCCAACACAAAGCTTGGTATCATCGTCACTTTTGACCAGGTCTCAGGTCATCCAAGATGCCCTTGAAGTTCTTATGCACACAAGGATGATCTTGGATTTCTGATCTTTCTGCCCTCGTTGCCAGATGCTGAGATAAAGGCTTTCTCTTCCATGCCTGTCTGATGCATTCCTGGGATGGAAAACAGGACTCTGTGTACGGAAAGCAGGGCTCTATCAAGCAGGCTACACCCCCAGCCTGCTGTGTTCTCCTTTTAGAGATAAGTATATTTGGTTTCTTGCCACTAAAACTGACTTCTCTAACAGAACATGTGTGTCCTGTGGCAACAAGGAGAGGACGTGGGACCTTCAGAAGCTACAGATGAACGCCCTCCTCCAGACAGTGCTGTGTCATTCCAGACAAGTCCCCAGGTCTGCATTTCTATAAAATGTCCTGAAGCAGGGTTGGTAAGGACAGTCACAGGCTGAGCTGGAAGGCAGAGAGCTCCCTCTGTGAGGGGGGAAGGGGGACACTTCAGTTTTAGCTCAAGTGGATCCAAGAAAAACCTGTGTTGTGAAAGTCACAGAGGAGGCGATGACTTGTGCCAAAGCAAAGTGGGACACAAGAGCTGGGCGTTTAGCCATCAGAGTGGCATTAGCCTTAGAGACCCTCAGACCTGTGGCCCGTCTCAGGTCACCATTTCTAAGCGTGACATGGAGCTGGGTGTGGTCAGGTAAAGTAGGAGGATCTGCTTTCAAAGTCAGCTCTGGCTGCTGGACAGCAGGCCTGACCCTGTCTCAAAACAACAAATCTAGGACAGGCCTTGGGAGGCCTTTAACATAATGGTTGTTCTTCCCTTCAAAGAGAGAGAAAGAAACATGGTGAAGCCAGGGCCTGGTTCCACCCAGGGTCTCAGGGTTGAGTGATGACATACTCTTCTCTACCCATAGCCAGCGATACATAAAGGCTACCCTTGGAAGGCTGAGAAATTAGCCCCAGAAGCAAAACCCAACAGCTTGGTTTCATGAATAAATAGAATTCTTGCTACACAGGGAAAGAGAAAAAAATAGTTTTATAAAGTGGGGGTGTGGGTGGGAAAGAAAGCCAATTAACCAAAGGTTTTAAGAGGAGCAGAATGTGCCATGGGGGAACACACAGAGATTCCCACAGGAGCACTTTAGCCTTAGTTCAATGGGGCTGGGCAGGCCAGAATTACAGATCCCCTTTTCCCAAAAACCATACTGCAGAGGGTACCGGGGAGCCTCTCAACAGGTCTGGCTGTGGTCCAGACCCTTGGCAGGTACCCATCCTGTCCTTTGCATTGTACACTTCCCCTCTGCTGAAGCACCCAGAGCCTGGGAAAGGCAGGGAGCCCCAGCCGCAGGAGGAAGAGGCTGGCGCCCTCCTTCACGCTAAGATCAGGAGCTCGGGTGAGCAGGCCTGCAGGCGATGAGTCACGATGAGCTGACAATGCTATTCTGAGATCTGCCAAGGACACGGATGGTCTTGTCAGCACCCTGGCACCCCTTGCTGCTTCTCTCCTTCCCAGTCTGGCTCCCAGCGACAAGCATTGTTAAAAATGAGGGACACGACCGGGTTTAGCCCATAGACAAAAACATCTAACCATTCTGCTTTACATCTGCTGCTGGAAGCCACCTCCTTCTGGACCAAAGGCAGGCAGCTGGTTGAGAATCCACTCCAGGGCAGGACAAAGCAGACCTGGTTTACCAAATGAATTTGCCAGATAACCCGGTCACTTATTTTACTAAGGGTCAAGGACATATTTAAGTTCTAGATTCTCTAAGGAAACAACAGACTGGGACCCCCATGAACAGCTCTCCAGAATGTAGCACTTGGGCACCGTCTTAGCCTCTCTGGCTCTAACACAGCCCAAGGAAACTTTAAGCCCACAGAAACCGTAGGGAGTGAAGTGCTGTAGAGGCCATCTCAACTCAGCTGCCAGAATTTAAAGAAGAACCTACACTCTGGGGCTGGTGAGATGGCTCAGCGGGTAAGAGCACCGACTACTCTTCTGAAGGACCTGAGTTCAAATCCCAGCAACCACATGGTGGCTCACAACCACCTGTAATGAGATCTGACACCCTCTTCTGGTACATCTGAAGACAGCTACAGTGTACTTATTTATAATATAAGTGTACTTATTTATAATATAATAAATAAATCTTTGGGTCGGAGCTACCAGGAACTGAGCGAGCGTGGTCTCCCGGAGCAAGCAGAAGTCCTAAAAGTCAATACCCAACAACCAGATGAAGGCTCACAATTATCTGCACAGCTACAGTGTATACTCATATATATATAATAAATAAATAAATCTTTAAAAAAAAAAAAAGTACCTACAGTCTGAATCCTAGCATTTGGGAGGCAGAGGCAGGAGGATGTCTGTGAGCTCAAGGGCAGCCTGGTCTACAAAATGAGTTCCAGGACAACCAGGGCTATACACAGAGAAACCCTATCTCAAAAAACCAAGAGATGGGGCTGGTAAGAGCACTGACTGCTCTTCCAAAGGTCCTGAGTTCAAATCCCAGCAGCCACATGGTGGCTCACAACCACCCATAATGATATCTGACACCTTCTTCTGGTGTGTCTGAAGACAGCTACAGTGTAATTATTTACAATAATAATTAAATCTTTAAAAAAAAAAAAACAAGAGAGAGCAGAGGTGAGAGAGAGAAAGAGAGAGAGAGAACCTACACTCAGTTACTAAATTGCAAGAGGCCTCACGGGAGAATGCCAGGCCTCTCTCCCCACAGTTTCTTATGTCATAAGCCCTTGGGGACAGGCGTTGCATACAGCGTGCTCCAGGAAGATCAAAGCAGTAGTATGTCCTGTCAGCAAGCAATTCCTATGAGGAAGCAAGATTACAGAGATTGGAAATGCCTATAAAGAGAATATATCCAGGAGAAAGATGTGAGGTACACACAAACCACCCTAAATTCACACTAAGTCCTGCAGGGTAGGACCCACCTGGCTAGACAGGAGCCAGGCGGAACTCAGCCGTGCCCTGGAGAGCAAGAATATTTTCCACAAGGGAAAAGTGGTGGAGAACCATCCTAGGTTTTTGTTTTGTTTTTCCTACAAAGATGTGGGGAGTTAGGCCTGGAGAGGCATGTGGGATGCACACAGGAAGTACCTCAAGTGATCCAGCAGATGTAGAGAATCACCTGAAAACCCACAGCAGGTGACAGTGACCATCAGATTGGACCAGAGCTTTCTGAGGTATGGACTGGCAGCTTTGTATAGCTGTATAGAGGTTGGACTCCAAAGGGCAGAAAACAGGTGCTAGGGTGTGGCTAGGCACTAGTGCTCAGGCTTAGCACACATAAAGGCCCTGGGCTCAACCCCAACATCTGAAGTGAGCAGGGAGCAGAGGTATAGAATCAAGCCTGTAGTTCAGAAGGGAGTAATACATAGCCGCAGAACGAAGGCAGTGATGATAGGAAAGTAAAGGAAATGCAGGAGGGAGGGGGCTGGGACAGGAATAGAGATACACTTAAGAACAGCTTGTTGCTTTTCCAAGGGACCTGGGTTCCATAGAAGCATCCATGCTGGCTGGCTTACAACCACCTGCAACCTCAGCTCCAGGAATCTGATACCCTCCTCTGGCCTTCTCATAGCCTTGTGGCATGCACAGAGAGACACAACCATAAAACAATCCATTAATCAATCAATCAATCAATCAATCAATCAATACATAGCAGTGCACAATGTTTTGGTCATGCCTGAACAGAGTCCTAGATGAGGGAAAGAGGGAACGAGGAAGGCTAGAGATGGATGTGTTTTTTTAGCTAAAGGAAAAATTTCTCTGGCATGATGGTGCATGCCATTAGTCCTAGCACTGGGAGGCAGAGGCAAGTGGATATCTGTGAGTTTGAGGCCAGCCTGGTCTACAGAGGGACAGCCAGGGCTACCCAGAGAAACCCTGTCTGGAAAAACAAACAAATAAACAAATAAAAACAAAAAAACAAAAAACTTTAATCCAGAGTAAGGATGTGGACATGAGAATAAGGGAGAAACCAGTAGTGGTCTTCCCTGTGACCAGCGGTAGTCCTCCTTCTGACCAGCAGTAGTCCTCCCTGCAAAGGTGAGAGGCCATGAGGATAACCAAAGTAAAATTACGCATGACATACAGTGATCAGGAATGGAGAGGGCAACCTGGGAGTGACCACCCAGGGTTACAGGAAGAGCTGTGGGCGTGGCGGAGAAAGTGTGAGCAAAATGGAACCAAAATGGCGAAGACATCGAAGACTGTGAGAGAAGGAAGAGGAGGGATGAGAGGTGAGAGGGTCCTCGGTAATCTTCCCACTTCACAGATGCGGATGAACATCAGAGTCAGTCGTTATATAAAGCACAAATGCACAGAAACAGCAGCCAGAGCCACGACAGAGGTAAGAGACACACAATCAACAAGACTGCAGAATACAAACTCGGAATGCAGAATCCAACCTGAATAACAATTACAAAGTAACTTTTAGAAAAACAAAAACTGTTACAAAGTAATTCCACTTAAAGAAAAACAAAAACTGGAGCTAGAGAGATGGTTCAGTGATTAAGAGCACCGAAAGCTCTTCTAAAGGTCAGAGTTCAAATCCCAGCAACTACAAGGTGGCTCACAACCATCCATTCGATGCCATCTTCTGGGGTGTCTGAAGACAGCTACAGTGTACTTACATATAGTAAATAAATAAATCTTAAAAAAAAAAAAAGGAAGGAAGAAAAAACAAAACCAAAAACCAACAAACAAAAAACCTACTTAGGTACAAATTTAACAGAAGGATGTACAAGATGGCTGCACCAGAAATGATGAAACGTGCCGGGCAGTGGTGGTGTACACCTTTAATCCCAATACTTGGGAGGCAGAGGCAGGCGGATTTCTGAGTTCAAGGCCAGCCTGGTCTACAGAGTGAGTTCCAGGACAGCCAGGGCTACACAGAGAAACCCTGTCTCGACCGCCCCCTCCCTCCAAAAAAGAAAGAACAAAAGAAAGAAGTGATTAAATGGTATTAAAAGAAATGGAAGAAAGAAGACTTGGAAGATGCCCTATACTCACTGGTAGAGATGTAACAGTTAGGAAGCTGTGTTCCCCGAACCACAGTACAGGCAATACAGGTTCAACGTCATCCCAGCAAGAGCAAGGACAGAAACTGACAAGTTAATTCTGTGTTCCATGGAAATACAAGGGACAGCGCCTCATCAAACCAACTGTGAAAAAGGATTAAGTTGTAGGACTACAAGCTTCCTGATTTTAAAACATATGACAAAGCTTTGTCTTAGCGGTCCACGGGCTTTTAGTTCACAGAGATGTCTGATTCTAAGTCGGAGATGGGACTGCCATTGGGAGATTTTTATTAAAAGGGTCTTGAAAAACATATCCTGTGTGTATGCTGTGCCCTAGCACCCCTGTGCAGGTCAGAGGACTTCTCGGAGGCAGTTCCCTCCTTCAGCCTTTACCTGGGCTCATCAGGCTATGGCTGCAGTCCATTTTCCCACAGAGCCAGCTTGCTGCCCCATATGATAATTCCTCAGAGGAGTGGTGTGCTGTGCCACACTGGTCCAGGGAGAAGCACCAAGCCTGGTCGGTTGGCTATGTGCCGGGGGACAGTCCCACCAAGAGTCTTTGTGTTCTGCAGGGAAGGCAGGGAAGGGGGGAGTCAACAGTTGTGGGTTAGTGGTTAGAATGACTGGCAGGCTCGGGGTACAGGGGCTAGCCTGCCCTATCCCTGTGCTAACTTAGAGAAAGACAAATGGTTTTCCTTTACTATCCACAAGGGACGGCCTCAAGAACACACACCCTGGACACTAAAATCTGCAGGTGCTCTGACTCCTTAACAAAACGGCAGAGTGGTGCTAGGTCGGGTGGCACGGGTGGTCACTCCAGCACAGAGAATCTTACTTTTTCTGACCTACATGGGTACCAGACACACGTGGTGCAGAAATATACATGCAGGGTAAACAAAACAAAACAAAACCCTGTGTGCATGGTCCCATACGTTCTTTTTGTTTGTTTGTTTGGTTGGTTTTTTTTTGGTTTTGGTTTTGGTTTTTGAGACAGGGTTTCTCTGTGTAGCTTTGGCTGTCCTGAAACTCACTCTGTAGACCAGGCTGGCCTCTAACTCAGAAATCCGCCTGCCTCTGCCTCCCAAGTGCTGGGATTAAAGGCATACGCCACCACCACCTGGCAAGATCTTATTTTTAATTATGATTGTGTATATGTCTTTGTGTGTATATGTGTATATGTAACCCATAATACAGAAGGCCAACTCCAGGTGTATGTAAACACACACATATAATATGTATCTATAGCTAAAGATTATACAGCACTAGACTCTGAGAATAAGAGTTTCCTACTTTACCCATGCTAATGATATGGCCTTTGGGCTATGACTGATGTATTCTGTCCCAGTTCAAATGCATCAAATGGCTTTGAATTTCACTGCTGTATGCTGACTGGCTTGACGGGGTGAGTTACAAATGTGAGCTCTGGACATATGTAAGTGTCCTTGGACTAGCCCCCTGCTCTCTAAGTGACCAGCTCTGGGAAGGTCGGCCAGCTTCTCCTCAATCAGTAACACTACAAATAACCAGACATCAAGAATCTAAAAATTAAACAACCAAAAGGATAGAGAGAATAAAAAATCTACAGTTAATACAGCTAGCTGTGATAAACAGATACCAAATGCAGGATCAGAGTAGCTCTGAAATAATGTAAGTGAAGAGGCTAGTCACAAAGAACCACATATGGAGGACTCCACTCATATGACATGTCAGAACATGCAAACCATACACACGGAATGTCAATCAGTATTCACTGGGAGCAGAGGCGAGGGGGTGATGCAGTGTGGCCACTGAGGTGGTGGTTTCTCTTTCTCAAATGAAACTAAAAGTTACATAGCTTTTCGAATAAGACAAAAAACAAAACAAACAAACCAAAACCAAAACCAAAAAACAAAAACAAAAAAACCCAACCCAGTTGCTACTATAAAAACAGTTTATAGTATATGAATTATGTAAAACAAACACAAGCCAAATACCCATCAAATGATGGCTAAATAAACATAGCATATGCTACAAAAGAATTCTTGCACAATAAAATGAAGTGCTGGAACATTCTTCAATATAGTTAAATCGTTTTGCTTCATTTTGTCTTGTTTTGGTGACAGGGTTTCTCTGTGTAGCCCTGGCTGTCCTGGAACTCACTCTGTAGACCAGGCTGGCCTTTAACTCAAGAGATCTGCCTGCCTTTGCTTCTCAAGTGCTGGGAATAAAGATGTACACCACTACCTCCCAGCATAGGTCTTTCTGTTACTGCTTCTGTTTTAAGACAGGGTCTCATGTAGCCCAGGCTAGCCTCAACCTTGAATGGAATTGCGAAAAATCTTGACCTCCATGGCCTCTTCCACTTCCTAGTGTTGGGTCATAGGTGTGCACTACCTTGTTCACTGTAACATAAATCAACCTTGAAAACATGCTAAGAAAAGAAAGCCCATTACACAGGTCATATCCTATATAATCCACCCCCTACATTGACACAGAGAGACAGGGTTTCATGTAGCTCAGGCTGGCTTCAAACAAGTGGGAATCCTCCTGCATCAACCTCCTGAGTATTGGGATTATAGATATATACCACCATACCTGTCATGTGACTCTCTTCATAAAGGGAATGAAGTGTTCAATACCCTTACATATGATCCAGCAGTGGGAGAGGCAGATAGCCTTTTGGGTATCAAGGTTTTCTGGTGACATGAAGATTTGTGCAAAGGCTCACAACTGGTACCTATCTCACCAGGAGAGTCACTTTCTGTATCTGAGAAGTACCTTTATCACTGTAAAAGTACTGAGCACTTGGAAACTCTGAGAGCGGAGCACAGTGTAGATTGGACGAGACAAGGCTGGCAGCAAAAGACCAATCACAGGCTGCTACCAGTTATCCAGATAGAAGATGGGTCCAGAATCAAAATGGAAGATGAACTGGGTACGGTGGCTGATGTAGGGAGATTTAAGGGTCCCAGACCAGTCTGGGTGACAGTGAGTTCAAGGTCAGCCCGGGAGGCCGGTATCTTCCTGCCTGCCCCTCCCTATCCCAAAGTAATTAGAATATTTAAGTTTGACAACCTAATATGAAAGACACCAACAAAGATCCTTAAGGTTGTGAGGCTGGGGAAAGGCAGGTCGTGTAGCTACTGAGAGTTACAGCGAAACTGGCACAGTAAAGGACAAGTGTACGACAATTACTTGTTAAATAACAAGACATGGGCTGAGATCAGTGGCAGAGCAACTGCCTAGTAAGCATGAGGTCCCCTGTGCTAGGGCACACCTACATAAACCTTGACATTCCAGGACACTCCAAAACATTTCAAGCGGTTTATGAAACAGGACCACCAGTGACATGGTAGGGGAGATAGATGTGTACACTGCTCTGAGGACATCTGCTAACCCATATTCAGACATCCGACTGATTTGTAGGTTACCCTCAGTCCCATAAATGACAGTGCGGGGCATCAAATCCTGCACCCAGCCCTGAAGGCAGTTTAAGAATTGGAAATTTTGTAACAAATTGAGGCTAGACATAAAATGTGCTACTTGTGGCCCAGGCCCTTAATCCCAGCACTTGGGAGGCTGAGGTAGGCAGATCTCTGTGAGTTCAAGGCCAGCTTAGTCTATACAGTGAGTTCCAAGACAACCAGGGCCATATAGAGAAACCTTGTCTCAAACAAACAAACAAACAGACAGACAGACAGACGAAAAAGCGATACTCGGTCTGAAGGTTTAAGCAAATGTGAAATGGTGGATGTTTAAGCAAATATGAACAGCATGGTGGATCACCTCCCATGCCTCTAGTCTTTAGAGGCAGAGGCGGGCTGATCTCTGAATTTGAGGTCAGTCTGTCTGCATTGCAAATTCAGCTAGCGCTATACAGGACTTCCATCTCAAAACAGGTGGCAGGTGCTAGAGAGATGGTGTAGCAATTAAGAGCACCTGACTACTCTTGCAGATTTTTACACACACACACACACACACACACATACACACCCACACTATTAAAAATAATAAAAATAACTTACAGAAAAAAAACATGAAGTGGGTATGTGAAACTAATTTAAACAATTTGCTAAGAGCTACCTCCCATTATCCAAGGACTGTAGGAGGAATTTTAAAAATGCTTTACAGAGCTGGGGTGCAGCTGGTGAGCTATGGATGCTTGCTTGCCATGTATTAAGCCCTGGGTTCAATGTATACAGGCACACACACAAATTAAGATGTGGTCTTGACTTTCTGATTATGCAAATGGGAAAAAAAGCAAGTTTGAAAACAGAGTGCCAACACAGCATACAGGATTTTATCTAGAATTCTCTTGGAATTAGCAGGAGAAGCAGAAACCAAACTGGAAAGGTAAGGCCAGGTAAAGAATAAGAAGTTAGCAACAACCTCAAATCAAAGAGCGGGGCCTGGCCTGCTCAGAGAACATAGCCAGAGAAATCGTTTCAAGTCTTCCAATTTAACAAGAAAAAACACAGCCAGGTTCCATAGCCTATGTCTGAAGCCCCAGTACTTCTGAAGAGAGAATATTCAGAGTTCAAGGCCAGCTTCGGTTATGTAAGAAAGACTGCCAAAAACAAGCAAAATACAACACCTCACCCAGAGAAGAAGGAGGGGAAGTGACTTGTACCGCTTTAGAAGAATTGAGAACAGGAAGAAATCGGAAGGCAATTTTCACTCAATAGAACAATGAACTCTCTTACAGTTAAAGCTATTCAATAAGAGAATGGGTTCCCACAAGACAGCACACTCTGTTCCTAGGAGAGGACAACTCCAAGCATGGTTCAGGGACCAACTGGGAGGATGACATGAAGAAGACAGGCATGTCGACTCAGGTCTGTAATCTCAGCACTCAGGAAGCTCAGGCAGGAGGACTGTGAGTTTGAAGACAGCCTAGGCTACACCATGGGAACCTGTACCAAAATCACACACACACACACACACACACACACACACACCAAGGAGCCGGGGAAATGGCTTTGTGGGTTAGCCTGACAACCTGAGCTTGATCCCTATACCAACCATGTGAGGGCATGTGTATATATGTAATTCGAGCACCCTAACGTGGTATGGGAGGCAGAAGCTTGTGGGCTTACTAGCCTGGACTACCCAATGCATCTGAAAAAAAGAAAGCAAGCAAGCTTGTTTCAACAAGATGGAAGGAAAGAACGGACTCCCGAACTATTGTTCTGACTTCCACACGCACAAAATTAATTAATTAAATGAATTTTTTTTTTTTAAGACGAAGGACCCAGGAGTGATGGTGTTACTCCCAGCACTTGAGAGGCAGGGGCAGTGGGATCATTGTGAGTTCAAAGCCAGTCTGTCTACAAAGTGAGTTCCAGGCCAGCCAAAGCTACACAGTGAAAGCCTGCCTCGTTGAAATAAAAGGAAAAGTTTAAAAGTAAGATCTCACCCAAGGAGAACATAGACTTTAGCCCTGAAGTCCTTACTTCTAAACTGAACCGCAGCATACGGACAGAAAGAATAGTTGGTGAGAAACAGCGGAGTTCCAGGAGGGAACCCTTCACTTAAAAACATGCTCACTGTGCATAGCAGCAAGCCAGGATGGCGGAGGAGAGAGGGTGGTCCAGGAACTCTCTCTCCTTTCCTGTCCATCTCAATCCTGGCTGCATGGTGATTTATGGACTGAAAGGGGAGGGGTGCACCTGATGTCAGAGTGGGCCTCCATTCCTGACTAGGAAGCACCCACCTGAGAAGGCGATCCTCTGGGAGGCTCCTTCCGGGCAGAACAAGAGGCTGGGAGGGAAATGAGAACTCACAGCAGTAAGAAGGGAACAGAAAGAACCAGGATGCTCCGAATTCACCTAGAGTAATAACGAAATACAGAAGAGGTTCTGGTGTGAGATTTGGGAATCTGTCGCCCCCTGCGGAGTCCAGAGACCCAGCAAGTCTGCAGCAAGGAAAGAGTTGTTCGCTTGGGAGGAAGTGAAATGAGGACATAAACCACGACATATAGAAGCCTCTTTACAATCAGGACTACTGCTGTCCTCCAGCATTCAATAAGCTAGTGAGCTCCCAGTCTCAACAAGGCCAGGAGGCAGACACACGAGGAGGGGCGAGCCTGGCATTCCTAGGGCGACTGCTGCCAGCCTATTCTCAGCCTGACCCTTCACGCAGAGGCTCCTTCAGTGGTTCCTAATTGACTACAGAGACTGGGCTCTCCTCCTGTTTCACCTCAATTAAGGATCTTCCCTCCCAGTCAAGCCACAGGCTTGCTTCTCAAAGTTCTATTAAATACAAACCCGGTAACAGAGCAGCCCAGCCTCTCCAAGGGTTGCTCACAGAATCACTCCTGTCTGAGCTCAAACTGCCCCACTATGGTAAGAGCCCTTAACGTGGTGGACTGCTGGGAAGGGGTCCAGGCCACATGCACCTCACACTATAGCTGCCCCTCCCAGCCGTGTGCTCCTGGACCCAGAGTCAATAGTGTGGCTCTTCTCTAGTGTTATCAACTGCAAGGCTGTTTTAGGTTCTTGAGACTGTACATAATGAGTTTAGGAAAATAAACAAATGCTAAATAAACAAACACACACAAAATACGAACCCCGGATTATGGCCTTCTGTTGACCATCTCTGAGGCTCAGGACGAATAGTTGCTACCCAAAACAAAAGCCTTTGAAGTCTTGGGTGAAATTGTACCTGAGTACAATTATCCCACTAAATCCACAGCGCTCCTGAAAAACAGTGTGGCCCTTTATCAGCAGCTCTCTAATGCTGATATTCTGAGATGAGAACTTTCTTGGACCACATGGACAAAAGGGATGACTGAAGCTTCAAATGACCTTGCTGCTTTTTGTCGGAAAGGGCACAAAGGTGGGGGAAGGTTCTTTTATTCTAAAAGATTTAAAACATTTCTTTGTTTGTAGACGTGTGTGCCTATATAGGTCAGAAGACAACTTTCAGAGGCCAGTTCTCTCCTTCCACCAGTAAGTCCTGGGGAGTCAAACTCTGTTCACCAGGCTTGGGGGCAAGCCATCTCACTGGCCTCAAGATTATTCCCTTTAAACGGGGGCAAAGACAAGCAGTTAAAGGCTGACTAACGATACTGGAGAAGCAGGAACTCCATTCCAAGTCAATGAAACATTCATAGGGAGAAAGGTAACTGAGTGGCAAGGCAGAGGAGAGTCAGACCTGGGTAAGCCATGCACAGGAAGCAATCCCACCTTCACTGCCGATCCTGCCCAGCAGCACAGAAGATGGGGGGCAGTTTCAGTATAAGAGTTTATTGGGTGCCAGTATTCCCCTCAGACTCAAACAGAAAAATCCGGAAGGATAGTGAAGAGGTACTTCTTAAAGACACAAAGGGGAAGCTAAGCGGTGGGGGTTTATGCCTTTAATCCCAGCACTCAGGCAGATCTCTGAGACCAGGAGAAGGGGAAGCAGCAGCAGCACCAGCTGTTGCTGAGATGTGAGCTACCTGAGCAAAGCTGAGTTCAGACCTAGAATTCATTAAAACAAGCAAACAAGAACAAAACATCAAGAAAAAACTAGTGCCATAGGCATGTGTCTGTGACCAGCACTGGGGAGAGGATCAGAGACGGATGGATCTCTGAGGCTTACTGGTCAGCAAGTCTAGCCAAAAATGGTAAGCTCAGTCAGAGACCTTATCTCAAAAAGCAAGGTAGTGAATGGGCCTGGAGAGATGCTTCCCAGTCAAAAGTAATGCCTGCTCATGCATAGAACCAGTTCCCAGCACTATCGTGGTGGCTCACAACTTTGCCAATGACTCAAGTTCCAGAGGGCCCAACACCCTCTTCTGGCCTCCTAGCTAGCACACAAGACACACACATGGTGCACAGAAACACTTTCAGGCAAAACACCCATATACAAAAAAAGTTTTAAATAATGAAGTAGAGATCAAGAGAAGACACTCAACATCAAACTGTGGACTCCACATTTCACGTACTAGTTAAGTACACCTGCACACACATGCACAACCACCCCAAACTAAAAGTAGAAAACTACTATAGAGAGGGCCTAGGATCTGGCAATGCCATCTACCCCGAGAGTGACCTAGCCACCTCTGCAAAGCCCTGAGCCCAGTGGCAGGTGCAGGGGCCACAGGGAGTTTTCACAGAACACCTCAGCACTGCCTGTTCTGCTTGAGACTCATGCACTGCACAACCACTCCTTGGAAGGAAGCCTAGAACAAGAGACAGCTGGAGGGAAGGCCAGGCCACGTACTGAGATGGAAAAACACTGGGTGCGTGGTTCTCTCCTATCTCTTTGCAACCCTAGCCAACACTCTCCGGGCTCTCAACTGCAAGCCTCAGAACCACAAAGCCTGTGGTGCAGACTGAACAGCAAATGGGAAGGTTGTTCTCTAAAAACTTATTTTATGAGTCTTTTGTCTGTGTCCTAAGGTTTCTGTTGCTTTGATAAAACACTATGACCACAAACAAACTGGTGAGGAAAAGGCTAATTTAGCTTACCCGTCCCGATCATAGTCCATCAGAAGGCAGGTACCTGGAGGCAGGAACTGGAGCAGAGGCCATAAAGGAGTACAGCTTACTGGCTTGGTCCCCATGACTTGCTCTTTCTTTTACAATCTAGGATATATATACACACACACACACACACACACACACACACACACACACACACACATATATGGACAATCTGACATGGTCATTTTCTCAATTAAGATTCCATCTTCCCAGATATGTCTAGGTTTGTGTCAAGTTGACCAAAAACAATAGGCCCAATGAAGCCAGAAGACAGCACTGGATTCCCTGAAACTATGGGTTTTTGATTCTAATGGCATTTAACATGTAACTAGAGACAAATGCTAAGTGTAACATTAGCACATGCATACCCAGGTAAGGTCTCTGGACCATTTTGGTCTACGCTAACACTAGTACTTCACATTTAATCTGATTTATATCTATCTGGCCAGAAATGCTTCAGCAACTACAGTAAGGGAAAAAAAAAAAAAGGTTGGGTGGGAGGTAAGTAAGATAGTATCCAAAAGTTCAAAAGAGGCAGTGTGGGAAGGTGGATCCAATCTGGAAGTCAGTGTACCAGCTAAATGGCTGCCCTCCTTGGACATGCTGCCCACACTCACCTAATTGAGGAAATGCAAGAAGCAACCAGAAGATACAATCAGGCAGTAAAGCCAGTGGGCCTGGCAGACAGTGCCTAAGATAAGAGCCCTGAACAGCCCCAACAGGGAAGGCACATCACCGGAGGCAGAGAAGACAGGGCTGTTCCAGAGGAAGGCTGTTAAGGGCTGCAGAGAAGAGGTAGCCCAGAAAATAACAGGCTGCAAAGAGCTGTCTGAGCACTGTTGTGGCCAAGGCTCCCTACTGCTAGGGAATCTGAGAGCTGAGGACAGGACATCAGTGTAAAGCCACGCAGCCTGACAATGTAGGCAGCTACTACAGAATTATCGTGAGCAATTCAGGGGCCATCTGCAAGGTCCAGGAACCATGCATGGCCTGCTCCGCCCAGCCTCAGCCTTGGAAAAAGATGGCCATACTATCCCAGGGGCCATAGACACCACCTATACAAGTAAGATGGATTTGACTCACAGTGTAAACGAAGGTGGTGGGAGGCTTACAGCACTGGTTCCACAAGGGTTCTTCAATAAATGGTGCTGGCTGAACTTGAAGGAAAGGGAAAACTGAGAGAGCTGGGAGTGAAATGAGGCATTAGAGGGAAGAATGAATTAGGACGAGAAGGAAGGAATGCGCACGGCCACCACAGCAAGCTGTGAACTAAGAGGCCAATTCTGTGAGTGTGAGTAAGGAAAGCAACGTCAGCCTGTGGTCTGCACCCAGTCATGCACACGCGCACACACACACACACACACACATACACGTAAACATATACACAAACACATACACACATGCATATAAACACACACACATTCACATACACACTCACACAAACACAAACACACACATGCATATAAACACACACACATGTAAACATATATACAAACACACACATGCATATAAACACACACATATTCACATACACACTCACACACACATGTAAACATATACAAACACACACACGCATGCATATAAACACACACACGCAAACATATACACAAACACACACACATGCATATACACACACACACATTCACATACACACTCACACAAACACACACACACACACACACATGCATATAAACACACGCATGCATATACACACATGAACCTAGGAGCCGCAGTCACTAAATGTACAAATGAGCATATATATACCCACAAAAACCCAAAGATTAAAAAGAAAGTTTTTTTTTAAAGAAAAGTCCTAGGCTGGAGAGATGCCTCAGCAGTTAAGAGCACTGACTGCTCTTCCAGAGGTCCTGAGTTCAAATCCCAGCAACCACATGGTGGCTCACAACCACCTGTAAAGGGATCTGATGCCCTCTACTGGTGTGTCTGAAGACAGTTACTGTGTACTTATATATAATAAATAAGTAAATAAATCTTAAAAAAAAAAAAAAGTCCTGGGAAAAGATAAAGTAGTCACCAGTATCAAATACAAGAAAAAGATTTTAAAAACCGGTCAGGCCATGATGGTGCACAGCTTTCATCCCAGAACTTGGGAGGCAGAGCAGCAAGATCTCTGAGTTCAAGCCTATCCTGGTCTACAGAGTGAGTTCCAGGACAGCCAGAGCTACACAGAGAAACCCTGTCTCAGGTGGGAAAAAAAAAAGACAGAAGGGGTGGGGCTCTCAAACTCAGTGAGCCACTCAAGCTGTTATGTGGTGGTAAGAGGATGTGGTGCCCTCTGTGGTAAAAGGAGATGAGTGCCACTGACGATGTCACTGATGACTAAGCAGAATGACAGGCACAGAGCAAGCCAGTCCTGGCAAGCACGGTTACCCAGCTCAATCGCTGATGGGAAAGTTGCGGGTAGAGCCAGGAGGGCAACAGGAAAGAAAAACAGGATGTTAGTCAGAAAAACTAGTCAGTACAAGTGAGGCTTTTGCAGCTAGGTGTGGTGGCTCATGTGTGTCACCCCAGCACTCAGGAGGCAGAGGCAGAGGCAGAAGGGTCAAGTCAATTCCACACCGCCCAGGGTTACCAGGAGAGCACCCATTTGTTAAGCACAGAGGCCCTGGGTACCAGCTGCAGCACCAGGAAAATGACTCTCCACACTCTGGTACTTGGACCTAGCTGTCAGGAGGGATTTTCTTTCTTGTCCTAAGTTCTGATTTAAGGAATATGTAACTACTATTGTTGTACTCTGGAACAGGACACACTTAACGGGAAAAATGTTTCCCATCCAATAATTCCTTAGCTTAGTGTGTAAAAGCCTCCTACTATTTTTCCCCCAAATTAATTTTTAATCCATTTTCTTTTTTTTTTTTTTTTTTTTTT
>NW_022196903.1:34416034-34431941 GCF_008632895.1 Mastomys coucha
TCTGGCTGTCCTGGAACTCACTCTGTAGACCAGGCTGGCCTCTAACTCAGAAATCCTCCTGCCTCTGCTTCCCAAGTGCTGGGATTAAGGCGTGCACCACCACCGCCCGGCTTTTTAATCCATTTTCAAACCAGTCTTTACTATGTCCTTTTCTACTATTTTTGATATACTTAGCATGTGTGCATAGGTGTGTGGGTACATAAGCACATGGAGATCAGGGGTCAACACTGGGTATCTTCCTCTATCACACCCTCTCCCCTTTAAGATGTAGTATCTATGTGTATTTGTGTTTTGCCTGCAAGTACTTAAGTGTGCCATGTGCATGTAGTGCCTGTGAAGGCCAGGACGGGGCATTGGATCCCTTGAGACTGGAGGTATATAGATGGTTGTGAGCTGTCATGTGGGTTCTGGGAACTGAATCTGGGTCCTCTGGAAGAGCAGCCAGTGCTCTAAAGCCACTGAGCCACCTCTCCAGCCCCTCACTCTCTTCAGAGACAGGCTCTCCTATTGAACCTAAACCCACTAGTTCAGCTAGACCTGTCTCCAATGGCTCCTGAGCACTGGGATTCCAGGTGTATGCCGCTCCACCCAGATGTGTCCATGGGGACCGAGAATCCAAACTCAGGTATTCATGCTTTCAAAGCAGGCACTTCACCCACTCAGCCAGCTCCCCAGCTCTGACCCTTTCTTCCAGGGAAACATTTAATAATAAAATGAGGTGAACACCTAGGCATTTGTTAAGGTTACTTCCTTCACAGGTTGGCAGAAGCAGATCGAGAACATATTCAGAGATTTGGAGAGAAAACCATCATTTCATCCTGTTCTGAATGTGTACAACTCCATTTCAGGTAGAGCATGGAGAAGCTCTACGGAGAAGGGGGTGGGTGCTCAACCACCAGAGACTAAACTAGAAAAGAAAGCACAGGCTGATATCAGAACATGAAGATGCAGCCCACATGAACATGAACCTTTGAGCCACATGCCAACAAGAGGGTCACCAGTAAATAGGCTTCATCTGCAGGCACCACTGAGCACAGTCTGCCTCAGAGGGAGAGGGTGGGTCTACACAGCACCTAATGGGAATGAGGCCTCCCAGTACCTGGAGCAGGGGAGCAGCTCCACCTCACAAGGCTGTGGACTGTGTGCTTGCCAGCGACAAGCAGTGATGGGCAACTCAAGGCATCGTTGTACTTAACTGTAGGGCCAGGCTAGGAGTGCAGCAGAGTGTGAGACACACTAGGCATGTGCAAGACCCAGATTCCACCCCAGCACCACAAAAAGGAAGTGAGAGGCAATGTAAAGCTTAAGCTGAGATTAAGTAACCAAACGGCTGGACGTTTATTATCAAAGCCGGGGTTTGTTTCCCCTCCCTTCCTATGTTTCGTGTTTTCCCTTTATGTCAGTGATTGAACAGGAAAATGGTCAGAAATCTGTAGTGTTCCTCAAGTTCATCAATACATACTTTGGAGCATAAAGTGAGAAGTGAAAGACTATTTCCTAACCCAATGTGAATTAGGTGTCCCTCAAAATTGAACATTTTCCTCCTAGTTTTTTACATAATTTAAAATATATGTACAGAATGACCTTAAAGTATTGATTCACATAGAATTCATAGTCTTGAAGGCATACACTCTACAACCTTCTAAAAAGGGCAGGCCTCAGGCCCTAACAATCCACTAACATGATTCAATACACACACTTCACACCCCCAGGACAAAGAGCCTTTGTCTTTTCTCTAAGCCTGCTCTTCTGCTGAGGTACCTCCAGGAACCCGGCTGCGGCTCCGGCTGCCACTGCCACAGAGACCAATCTTCCAACAATAAGGCTGCAGAGAACGGCTTCTCAGAGGGTCTGATCGTTCCCAGACTGTGAATCTGGGGTTGAAAGCTCCAATTCTGGAATGTCTGAAATAACTTAATAGTCCACGAACAGAAGACTGCTCCTAGGAGTCAGTCAAATGTGGGTGAAGTTGGAGCAGAGCAATCCGAACAGCCATTCTAGAGAGAACAAGGACTTCCGGAAGCCACAGGGTGACCCAGCCATCGCACAGTGTGATCTTTCCACCCCAGTAAAGGTGCGTCCCGTCCATGGCAGGCCTGTAGCATCATCTGGTGTCAGCTCTGCTCTATGCCTTAGTAGTGATCCACTCTCTGCAGATGTGGTATCAGAGCACTGTACCACTGTACCAGTCTTCTCACCGATACAACATGATTTTACCTCCTGCTCACTTCGCTCTTGATTAAGGCTGAAGAACAAGGGTCCAGGACCAAAACCGGTATTTAAGGTTACAGGGATAAGCTGACAAGCCCAACAAAGATGCTGGCAGGTTCATTTTCCTTTCAGTACATTCACAAATGTAATAAAAATCTTCAGTAATTGCTGTAGTGTACAAAAATAATTCACCCCTTACTTGCCAGTGTCTGGGGTAGCTGGCAGTGCTGTAGGATGCCTGACGAGCTGAGGCTCCATTAGTGTTTAGAGAACTCCACACGAGTGAACTGAAGGCCTATGGGCCCTCATAAGCTTCCCAGTCCGTTCTCTCCTGTAGGTACCCATCACTCATTAAGTGTGTGAGCTTGTCTCCTTTGCACAAGAGAGAATACTTCCCTCACTATTAACGGTGAGATAAACAGAATTGTACAACTTGTCTGTGAAGAGAAAAAAAGTTTTTAAAATGAAGCAACAACTTATTTCTCTTAGAGTGGCATGATTTGAGCACTAGCAATGGATTTGAGAAAAGACATTCATTTTGACTTCACAGAAACAAAACTTTGTCTTCAGTGAATTAGAAAATTACTTTTGAAAATTATAGTTAGAACAACAACCACATAATGTCACACAGCTGTGAAAATATAACTGAAGTGTGCCTACTGCCACAGGCACAGCAAGTCACTAGAGATGAACATTGAGCTTCTTAT
Source organism: Mastomys coucha (assembly GCF_008632895.1). Taxonomy (NCBI): domain Eukaryota; kingdom Metazoa; phylum Chordata; class Mammalia; order Rodentia; family Muridae; genus Mastomys; species Mastomys coucha. The sequence goes on from NW_022196903.1 coordinate 34,418,953, forward strand.
ACCAGACATGGTTTTTTGCTGCAATAGTTCCTTTGTTCTACTTAGCAGGTTTTTATGAGCCTTTATATTTATTTTTATTATTTACTCTGTGTGTGTATGTGCATGCATGTATGTGTGTGTGTGTAAGGAGGAGGGAGATCGTGAGTGTGCACATGTATACACTGGTATACATGTACAGATATGTGTGCGCAAGTACCACGACATGTATGGAGGTCAGAGGACAACTTGGGGCATGCCTTCTGCCATGCTGAGGCAGGATCTCTCATTTCTGCTGCTGTTCCTACAGGTCAGCTGACTTGTAGGCTTCTGGGTGACTTTCCTGGTTCTGCCTTCGTGCAGTAGCTCTGGGACCACAGATGTGTGCCATCACACCTTGTTCTTTATAGAGGTCCTGAGTGTCAAGCTTGGGTTATCAGGTATGTGCAGCTCGGACATTTACTGAGCTGTCTCCTTTTTGTTTGTTCTGCAGAGCTGGGGACTGAACTCTGGGCTTCAAACATGCTGCATCCCTAACCCATAAAAGGATCCTGGAAACCACTGGATTTCTTGTTAAAGACAAGGTCTTTTAGGCTGCCCCTGAACTCACAATCCTCCTGCCTCTGCCTCCTAAGTGCTGGCATCACAGGTGTATGTCACCAAATCTGAGTCATTAGAAGCTGGAGAAGAGAGTCCCCCAAACTTGCTCCTGCCGGCCTATGGAAGAGGCTAGAGGACAACTGCCCAGACTTAGGCAGTGGCCAATTAGGATGCCTAGTTTCAAGAGCAAGGTCATTTTAAAGACAGGGCCTAAGTGACTCTTTCTTATAAAGCACAGAATTTCAGGCAAGACTCTCTAGCTGAGCAGCTTCCCTGGCAGTGTCCTCGCTTTGGACTTGTACAGGACCCTGTTAATCAGAGCCTCCTTCTCTTTTCTGTACTACTGTTGCTTTGTTTCAGAATTCTCAAGTCCTGTTTTGCAGCCAGTCAGCAGCCCAGAGGAACACACTGATTAATGAGTCTTTTCAGCATAATCAAATGTTACTTTTCACACTGACGTCTTTAAAGCAATCAGCAATTTTGTTGGTTTCAAGTAGTGATGAAATCAAATGTTCTAAATTAAATAAGAAAGATGGTTAAAGAAAAAAAAAAAAACACTTACCATGAGAATAAAAAAGTAGAAAACCCACATCCATCCTAAGTTGTCCTGGATCAAAGACACCAGATACTAAAAAGGAGAAAGGGAAATCATAATAAATTCCTTATAAATTAACCAAATGAGGGCTGGGGACGTGGCTACCGATAGAGTGCTTTGTTAACATTCACAATGACCCCAGGTTTGATCCACAGCACCACACAAACTGGACCTGGCGTGCATGCCTGTGACCTAACCCTTGGAAGGAGGATCAAAAGTTCAAGGTTACCCTCTACTACACAGGCACTTTGAGGCCAGCCTAGGCTAAATGAGACTCTGAGTCAAAACAACAAAACAAAACAAACAAAGACAAGCAAGCAAACAAATGAACAGGGCTTGTAGTTAAAGCACTAGCTGTACTTACTCATAAGCACCTGTCAGTCCAGCTCAGGGGAACCCACACCCTCTTCTGACCCCTGAAGGCACCAGACATCACTCGATGCACACACATTCACGAAGGCAAAGCACTCAGGCACATAAAATATAAATAAACCAGAGAAGGTAGCCTGAAAGGAGATGAGTCAGGACTACTTTGGAAAATCAGGAGCTGGGGTTCAAATAACAACTTGTCATTTATAGAGCTCTACATAGGGCCCAGCACGGCTAAGCTGGCCTTGAACTCAGGCTCAGTCAGAGTGCTGGTAATGACTACAGGCTTGGCCCAACACCTTGCCTCCATTTGCATTTTATTACTGACTCATCCTGTACAAGATTTCGGGGAAGCTGTGTGCTCTGAGGTCTGCTTTCAGCATCTTCTGCCCTCCTGCTCACCTTCATCCTGGAACTGACGCTTTCAAAGACAAGCTGTTCCTCCTAAAGCTCAGTTTTCTTTCCTTTTTAAGTGTTTCTGAGGCACAGTCTTACTATGTAGGCCTGATCAGACTGGAAGTTGATATATAAATGAGGGTGGCCTCAAATAACCCTGCTCACTCTCAACCGCACTATCTGTTCACAGGGATACTATGTTACCAACATTCCACAACCTAACTCTTTCCCTTTACTTTCAATTACTGAAAAGAAGCTAAGAGCACTTAACCCAGCTTTATCTCCCCTTTATTACAGGACTATCTAACGCAAAGTTGGCCATCCTATGTTTTTCTTAATGCATGTGTGTGTGCTCACGCGCATGCACATGCACAGGCATATGAGCTTGTGCCCAAGTGTAAAAGCTGGAAGCGGGCATTAGGAGTCCTCCTCTATCTTGCTGCTATTCCTGAGGTCCCCTTTGAGGACACAAGATCTATGTTTTCTCAGCCAGGCTGGAACCCACCAGCAGTCCTCTTGTCTATACCTGCCTCAGAGCCGGGGTTACAGTAAGCCGGGACTGGATGATCCTAATTCAGTCCTCTTGATGGCCCAGTGAGTGCTCTGCCCCCATTTTAACCTTTTTTTTTTTTTTTTAAATTGGTTTTTTAAGACAGGGTTTCTCTGTATAGCCCTGGCTGTCCTGGAACTCACTCTGTAGACCAGGCTGGCCTCAAACTCAGAACACAGACCTCCAAAGTACTGGGATTAAGGCGTGCGCCACCACCGCCCGGCCATTTTAACCATTTTTAAGCTCACAGGCCAGCAACCCCAATTATATTCACAATGATATACACCCACAACAGCTGTTTATTTCCCAAATCTTTTTACCTATAACACAAGCCCTGTAGACCACAGTACCCACAACCCTACCCACTGGCAAGTTCTATATTGTTGTTTTCTTCTCCCCAAAGTCAGGGTCTCACTCTAGCCGAGGCTGGTCTTGAACTCATTATATAGTCTAGGACAGCCTTGAATTTGTGGCAATCCTCTTGTCCCAGTCTTCCAAGTGCTGAGATTACACCTGACTTAGCGACTTATAATTTACTTCTGAAGCTGTAAATTTGCCTACTGTAGATACTTCATGTAAACTTATTTTCTATCTGTCTTACTAATCAATCACATAGCAAAATTTTCAAGGTTCAACCACATAGTGAGCAAGCATTAGCATTTCACTCCTTTTCATGGCTGAATAGGATTCCACTGAATGTATATATCACATTTTTTTTAATCCATTCATTTGTTGAATACCTGATTCTACTTTTATCTACTATAAATAACACTGTAATAACCACCAGCAATGCAAATGTTAGTCCTTGTTTTCCGCTGGGGAGAAGGGGAAGTAAACCCAGGAGTACTGTGCTAGGTCACATAATAATTGCACATTTAATTTTTTAGGAGGGATACCCATTATTTTCTGTACCATTTTGTTTATGTTCATACCAGCACATAAGGCTCTGATTTTGCCTGGAAACACAGATGTGAACCACATGAGTGTCTGGTCCCATGGAGGTCAGAAAAGGACACTGGATCCTCTAGGACTAGAGTTATAGCCAGTTGCGAGTCATCATGTGGGTGCTGGGAATGAATCGGTGTCCTCTGAAAGAGCAGCCAGTCCTCTTTCCCACTGAGTATCTCTCTAGTCCCTATGTTCTACTTTTTATTACAGTGATCCTCACTAGGAAGGAAGTCAGATATCAGTATGGCTATGATCTGTTTCACATGGATTTATATTAGCCGTTTATATCTATTTTTTAATCAAAATTTGCCCTATGTTTTCATCTAAGAATTTCATAATTTTAGCTCTTCAACTTAGATCTTTAACCCACTTTGAGGTAATTGTTGTAGAGTATAAAATAAGAATTTAATGACATTCCTTTTCATGGGGATATCTAGTCCCTCCATTCCAAGGCTGAAGAGATGACTTTCCCCTGCTACACAGCCTTGACATTGGTCCTGAAAAATCACCTGACCACAGATGAGGTAAGCCACATCCTTTGACCACATCATTACTGAAATGCATGCTGGGAAAAATGAAAGCAAAAGCACTAAGTGATCTGGCCTAGGTCCTATCAGATAAACAGAGAGTGCAAGTCCAACTGGGTGCAGCAGTATGCCTGGGATGGCTGCAACTGTGAGAACGAGGCAGGAAGGTCAAGGTCAACCTGGGGTCAAGGTCAGCCTGGACAGACTACAGAGCAAGCTCCCTACCCACAAAACTCTCACCACCCATTACAGCTTCGGGAACATAGTAGCCTTCCAAACAGTAACTGTAACTCTACCTTTAAAAAATATTTATCTTTCAAACAACTACACCATGGTTTTCGTTTGTTTTTTAAGACAATGTCCCTCTGTGTAGCCTAGCTGTCCTGGAACTCAAGGGATCAGCCCAAGTGGCTTAAAGGCCTAAGCCACCACCACTGGCTAACACTGTTTTCTTACTCATTGTGTGTATATGTGGGGTCTCTCTCTCTTTCTTTCTCTTTTTCTCTCTTTCTCTCTCTTTCTCTCTCTCTCTCTCTCTCTCTCTCATACACACACACACACACACACACACACATACATACAACTGTACGTGTGGAGGTCAAAGGACAACCTGTAGAATTCAGTTCTCTCATTCTACAATGTGATGGCCAGGGATCAAACTCAGGTGGTCAGGATTGTTGGCAAATACCTTTTCCCACTGAGCTATCTCACTAGTCCTTTAAAAACATTCTGTCAATGTGCAGTTTGGATGACATAAAGGTACATCCACTACAAGGGCAGAGCACAACAGTTTTTAGTGGATCCAAATTTATGCAGCCAATCATTAATGCCATTTAGCAATGTTATGACCGACTCCACAAGCAGCCAGCCCACTGGCAGTCACTCCCAAGGCACTCCACCAGATCCAGTCTTTTTTAGACATTTCATATGAATGAAAGCACACTGTGTCTCCCATGGCTGGCTTCTCTCGGTAGCATATTTTTGAGGTTAATCTATGCTGCCGCATCTTTCAAGCCTTCCTTGCCTTCTAACTGATAGATAATCCTCCACTGTATGGATCTGCCACATCCTGCTTACACATTCAGCAGCTCCTGGACATTTGTGCTGTTTCTACATTTAGTGGATAAATGTTTAAGTTTCAATGTAGTCATAGATGTTTGTACTCGTTTCTCCCTAGTAGACAACGCAATTTGATCAAATCCAGAAATATGTGTCCAAACACATTAAGAGGCCTGGCGAGCTAGCCCAGTAGATAAGGACATTGCCACCAACCTTGGTTGCCAGAACTCACATACTAGAAGCAAAGAACCGACTTTTACAAATTGCCCTCTGATCTTACATGTGTGACATAGCATAGATATGCCCATACACGTACACACAAAATAAACAACATACTAAGTACAAACGGCTCACTTTTTATCTTAGTTTTTTTGGTACAGGATACTGCTATGCCTTGGATAACCTGGTTGCTACTGCACAGCCCAGGCTGTCCTTAAACTCAAAGCCATTCTGCTGCTCCCTAAGGACTGAGATTATAAGCATGCACCACCATGCTCGGTTTTGATTTTTTTGTTTGTTTGTTTTTTCCGAGACAGGGTTTCTTTGTGTAGCCCTGGCTGTCCTGGAACTCACTCTGTAGACCAGGCTGGCCTCAAACTCAGAAATCTGCCTGCTTCTGCCTCCCAAAGTGCTGGGATCAAAGGCGTATTTGGTTTTCTTGAGGCAGTTTCTCTATGTATCCCCGGCCATCCTGGAACCGGCCCTGTGACCTGGAACTCAGATCCTCCTGCCTCTGCCTCCTGAGTGCTGAGACTAAAGGCATGCGCCACCACCACCCAGCTCAGTTTGGAACAGAGTGTGGTACAGGGGACAGAGGTCCTGCTTGGCCTTGACCATCATGTGCAATGGCTGTTCTCCAGGAGACAGACAGCAACTGCTATGGCAACCAGGAGGAAAAACAACAAAGTCTTGAAAAGTCAGGTGAAGGTAGAGGCAACACTTAAGGAGGAGTCTAGGGAATGGTTAAGAGCAAGGCTGATGGAGTCTCAACCTTCAGTCACAGAGTTTGTAAGGTAAATCCTTGGGCAATGAGAAATCATTAAAAATCCCCAAGAGGCTGTGCGTGGTAGCACACACCTTTATCCCAGCACTTTATAGCCAGGGCCATCTGGGAAATAAAACAAAACAAAACAAAACAAAGTCCACAATAGGCCTAAACACAGCCAAGAATAGCTTACTCCTGTCCGGCTTGCCTGACTGTGGGGGGTCAGACTCATGGTGGCCAACGCTTACAGTCGGGGTCTGAACACTGACACGTGTAGCCAGCATGGTAACACAGCCTATAATCCCAGCACACGAGAGGTGATCAGGAACTCAAGGTCAGCCTTGGCTACGTAAGAAACTGTCCTCAAAAAAGGAAAAAGAAAATTCAAAGTAAAATGTATTTGGAAGGAACAGGGTTTTTCCGTTTTTTGTTTTTTTGGGTTTTTTTTGGTTTTTCGAGACAGGGTTTCTCTGTAGCCCTGGCTGTCCTGGAACTCACTCTGTAGACCAGGCTAGCCTCAAACTCAGAAATCCGCCTGCCTCTGCCTCCCAAGTGCTGGGATTAAAGGCATGCGCCACCACCGCCCAGCATGAAAGGAACAATTTTTAAAATACTCAATGTGATGGAGCTGGCAAGATGGCCAAGGGTAAAGACCCTTGTCACCAAGCCTGAGGAGGTCCTGAGTTCAAGCTCCAGGACCCACACAGTGGAAAGAGAACAGATTCTGACAGGTTGTCCTGATTTCCACACATGTGTCACATGACATGCACACACATACAGACACATACATACATAAAACAAGATGAGTATTCACACACATACACCCCCAGACATGAAGCCTTCTGAATGGGTGACAGTAGCCTTGCTTGATTTCCACCCCAGAGCATGCAGAGGTAATCCTCCTACCCTTGTTAAATATTTTTTTAAAAAATATTTTTGTCCTTTAATTATACAGTCAAATATCCTAAGCTTGTCAACCGTTTATTGTACAGTGCTTTGGAACCAGAATGTCTTCCATGAGTCAAGAGCGAAGAGGTAGGGCTATGGGGGCGGGGGGGTTGGGCGAGTTGGGGGAGGGAGGGAAACTGGTCCACAATGCTCCCCTCATGGAGCCTACATCTCTGCAGCGAGCAGACACTGATAAAACATCCACTACATGGCTGGGTAACATCTGGATGGGCTACTACCCCTCACTGCTTGCTCCCTCACGGACCACAGGCACTAGCTGGCAGGGATTCACCCCACTAATCAAGCAGACCAGCAAACTTAAATTATCCTGACTACTTCAGTAGGGCAATCTTAACCTAGAGGCACTCTAGCATCTATGTGGGAATATCTATATAGGTCTGCAGGTTCCAACTCAGCATGTCTGCAGACCTCCGGGGTTCGGCATCCTAGATGATTTTGCTATGGGACACCTACAGCCAACCTCTGGGACCAGTCATAAATGTCTGGACATGGAGAAAACGGACTGTACTCAGAGTTAGCTACACAATCCATGGCCATGCGGGATGCCTTCCATATTAGGTCCCACCTCTCAGAGGCTGAAAACCTAGGGCTTTCTGTACAGCAGTCCACAGCACAAGAGCGCCACCTGGCGTGAGAGCCAGCAAGCACACGCTCTTCTCACCTGGCCCACGGCAGCACCAATACTCCCTGTTCCATCCACGATCCCAGTGACAGTCGCCAGAGCCTCGCTGCTTCCTTGGATCAGCTCTTGGCGACCCAAATCTGCAGAAATAGCGGAGCTAACCATATTGGATGGTCCACCGATAAAAAACCCTGAAGCCATAAAGAGAACAGGTTCATGTTAAAATCTGATCCATATCTCTAGCCACTGACCAGAAAGATGGACTATCCCAATGTCTTAACCAACATGTTCGTGAGATACAGAAACTAAAGTGTTTCTAGATAGTATTTTCAGACTAACTGTATCTGCTCTTCTAAAATCACTTCTCCAGTGATAGGACACTGGTGTCTACAGCACCTAAGGGAAAGACCATCACAGCAGAGCAGAGCAGAGCAGTTGGCCTTTTCAGTGCAGTAGGTATGAACTCATCATCAACCAATGGCAGGCAGCACCTTGTCAGGGTCTATTACGGCAGAGTTATGTCCCCCAAACACCAATCACCCGAGTCAAACAACACACTGGAAGGAGGGGGGTGAGACAGAGCTGTTTAAAAGGGGACAAAAAGGATTTTGTCTGCCACTGCTCTTGTAAGGCCACCCCCCTCTGGTGGGTGTGTGGCTTGGCTCTGGTAGACTTAGTCATGTTATTAGAATCAGAGCCACACATCTTGCTGAATTAAAAAAATTACTTTTTAAAAATATAACATATTCCCTAATTATGCCCAACTATTTTATCTAGTGCTCAAGAAAACACCCGACCCAGTTTGGCACAAGAGAAAAAGGCTGTTCCGCACTTCCACAAGCTAGTGGATGGGATTCTGGCGTGAGGCCTTCCTGAGTCACCTGCTGAAGTCAAAGCCAGACCTGGGGCAAAAACTCAAATCCAACCGAAATGGTGATCTCTCCACGGGATAGGGATGGCTTCTGTCACAGAGGGTTGAGGAGGCTGGCCGTGAGTGGGGGAGAAGCTGGCAAAGGAGACAGCTTTCTCTGAACTCCCAGAGGGACAGCGAAGTGAACAGAAGGGTCGACAGTACCTGTAATGGTCATCAGAAGCGCATTGATGGACTTATTGTTTGGAGAGCCTGTGAGAGAAGAGACACACCACAGTGACTTGAAAAGCAGTTGCATGTGTCCCCATCAACAGTGCACAGCAAGTGGCTGCATTCCCGCCACTGCACAATCCCTCCAGAGACAACAAAGACAGAGGACTCTCAGGGCCCCTTCCAGCTTTTGTCCTGTCTGCCTCTGGCTACTGCTCAAGCTAATGAGATGTCTAAAAACCAGAGAAAGACTCTACCAGCTTTAGAACACACACACACACACACACATACCCCAAGACCTACTAATTACCATCCTCCCACTTTAGAAACCTTGCCTCCTTTTATGGTTTTATTGGCTCTAATGCTGTCCCTCTGGAGCCGCCCCTCAAACAAAGCAATACACTCCCAAGCAAGCTTTTAAACAGGTCCACAAAGCAAGGGAGACGACAGTTTCCTCCCCACACAAATAAAACCATGGGATGACAGTTCCCAGGCACTCAGAGCTAATCACAGATCTCTCTGTGGCTGACCACTGACTGTGGGCAAGTGCCTACCTTCAAGAGATCAGGAATCAATACAATTACAAAGGAATACTCACGACTGTACCCAACAAGGGACCCAACTGCCAGGAACAGGCTGAGGGCCAGCACAGGTGCTCTCTTCTGCAGTACATCAGAGATGAAGCCTTGCAGAGTCCCACCTTCAAGCACAAAGAACAGTCAGTGGAAAGCAGCTGTGGCTGAGCTCAGCCGTCTGAGGCAAGCTCCTCAGGGGCCAAAGATACAGCTGGTTCTCCCAAGTCTCCCCACCACAACGACTGCCCATGGACTGGATACCACAGAGTAAGAAAAAAGAAAACCAGCGAAACCATTAATAGTCATATTTACCAATTTCCCTACCAAATAAAAAACGAACTGATTCCTCTGAATTTCCTCATTTGAATTTAAAGCATGATGAATTGAATCAAATGAGCCTGTACTTGCAGTCCCTCTGAAGGCTGGAGCAGAAAGATCCCAAACTTGGAAGCAGTTCAGGCTGCCTAGTGTGACCTAGTGAAGCCTGGTCCCAATAGCTAGTTTAAGGAAGACACCTCATGAGCTACCAACAGAGCCCCTGAGCTGCAGTTCCAAGCCCACTTCTTTCCCTCTGGACCAAGATGCCTTTAATTGTGGAGGATACAGAAGTATGATCAGGTCTCAGGGTGTCCTTTGGCTCTGGACCTAAGACTATTGATAGCTGAGTTCAAATACAATAGCAGTGTGACACCTAAGGGCCTACTGTGCAATTCATGTGCTCAGGGTAGCTTGGCTTTACTGGAACTCTGTGTAAACATCGCAGACAGAGACCTTAAGGTGGGGCCATAGTATATAATCTGTTGGTCTTGCTGAAAGGTTTATTATTTCCTCATTTGTAGTTCTGGCTACAACACAAAGCCACTGTTAAAATCTGTTATAGAACTAGGGTTACGGTACATTTGCTAGGCAAGGGTTCAATCCCCAGCCTGGAAAATCAAATAAATCCGTCGTATATAGCAAGGCAATTAATTGCAAACACACACAAGGCAGGAAAGAGAAACCCTTTCTGTGTTCCCTTTCTCTGGTGCCTGACAATCTACATACGAAGGTGCTATGTCTGCCTCCTTGGCTGGAGACAGTGGGGCAGTGGGAGGAAGCCAAAATGAACACATTCCTACTCCATCTCGAATCTCTCACAGAATCAGCTTCAAAGCTGAGCCATCCCTGAAAGCACACAAAGGCGCTGCATTTAAAGAGATTTCCAAGTGTTCCCAGGACAAAAGAACTGATCCATCAACGGCAGACTACGAGAAGACAGCCCTATAAATCACAGCCTGTCTCGAGCTGGCCTGCCTTCCTAGGACTTTTTGTTCTCACAGAAGTTTGCATGTTTACTGGTAGGACAGGTTGGGAAGGATGGCAGTGGAGCAAGCAATAAAACTTCAAATGAGATTTCCTAACTGTGAAAGGTGGCAGGCAACTAACTCTGTGGAAGGAGATGCACACGTGCGTACCTACAATGCCTCCAACATCGTACCAAATGGACAACTTGTCAGCTTCGGCTTCCTTCCACCCGAAGTTGTTACTCAGATAAAAGGGCAGCCAGAAGAAGAATGAGTAATTCACTAGCTTCAGGCAGGCGTAGGCCAGTGAGTACTGTAAGAAAAACACAACTATCAACAAGCAGCATGTAGCACAGAGTGATGGTTCCCCTGACTTTACCCAGAAGCCCTCTTCTCTTCTATTAGTTTCCGGAAAAAAACAAAAACAAAAAAAACTATGCACAGCTTTTTCTTCTTTTTTCTATTTCTTTTTTTTTTAAAGATTTATTTATTATTATATGTAAGTACACTGTGACTATCTTCAGACGCATCAGAAGAGGGAGTCAGATCTCATTACAGATGGTTGTGAGCCACTATGTTGTTGCTGGGATTTGAACTCAGGACCTCTGAAAGAGCAGTCAGTGCTCTTAACCACTGAGCCATCTCTCCAGTCCTGCACAGCTTTTTTCTTAACTACCACCAGTTTCTTCTTCTATCGTTTTTCTGGCAAAAGCAAGCCAGTGTTTGAAACCCAGAATGCAGTGCACACTGTGCCCACGTTTCTTTATTTAGACAAAAGGTCTCTGGTGTCCGGGCTACCAACTAGCATCAGCCACAGGCAAATTGGCCTAGCAAACCCCAGCTCATGCTGCCAGCAGCCAGACTTTCTTGATTCTCTTCCCACAAATCTAATTCTGCAAACTACTGAGAGTAAGTGACTCAGTCACAGACAGAAAGACATCCACCTGAGGACCACGTCCCACAGGAAAAAAAGCCTTTCTGATGGGCGGAAAAGGAAAGGCTATGGTCTTCCCTGGTCCCTGGCTCTCTTCTAAAACAGAGCTGCCTTAAGTGGGTGATGGCTGAGACTCCCATACTCAACACATACATTATTACCAGGAAACCCTGACTATTAGCATCAAAGGGAAGGCAGAGGAAGAGGGCGGACTTCAAAGGGTGTCTGGCCAGTTCTCCCCCGCCCCCACTCCACCTCCCACCCCCACCCCCACCCCCACCCCGCACCCCTTCTCTGTGATTTCCCAGGTGCCACTTGTTTTAAAAGAGCTTCCCTGGCAGGCAGGGTAGCAGACACCCTGTGGAGAGCCAAATCCCAGCCACCACGGCTCTCGGCCCAGAAGCCGCCTACAAAGACAAAAGCCTAACTAGACTTCCTCTCCACCCAGCTAGTGCCAGGGAACAATGGCTTAGGAGTACAAAGGAGCCAGCAAATGAGTTTCTTGTTTAGCTGTAACAAACCGAAGTTCTGTTTCAACCAAAACAACTGCCAGTAAAATATTTTAATAACAGAAAGACACTATCTTCATAAGAACAGGCCTAAAAGGGCCTAAAAGAACCAGAGTTTCCCCACTGCTAGTCACTGCCTTTGGATGCAAGAATGAGAGAAGGCTACACTTGACTACCTGTTGGAAGGGTTAGTTTCTTAGCAGAGAGGCAGGGGGCAGAAGAGAGCTGGGATGGCTACAGTCTTGCATCATGAAAACAAGAAGCTTTGTCAACTACACTGAGCCAGGCAAGGGTGTCATCTCCATCCCCTGGCACTGAGACACAAGGATGGACTGGGTGACTTACCCAGGTCGCACAGAAAGTTCCTGGGCAAGCTGCAAACACAGCCCAGGCTTCAGGACACCCCAAACATCAAGACAGACAGACTGCAGTAGCAGAACAGGTTCAGCTCCGATGGAGATGATCCTGACTGCAAAGGTTGTGGAAATGCTGGGACGCATTACCAAGAAATACTTGTGTGCTCTGTCCTAGGACTGGGCAACTCCCTATTCCCTAGAACGATCAGAATTCACAAGGCAGATAATGAACCATTCAAAACCCCTCTTGGTCCAGGTAAATCTGACAGATTCAAAATACATATTTAAAAACTTGTTAATTTTGCCTTCATAGTTGCATGACAGATCAGGGTCCGCATGTTCACGAGTCATGTCTGGACATGCCCACCCGACCCATGTTGTCTGGAGCTTCTATATGTGACAGGGTTAAGTGATTAAGGCTGAGATTTTTCAGTCTCCACTTTTCATGGCTACCGGGGAAGCTGACAGATGCTACACAAGCATCTCAGGCTGCATCAGTAAACGGAAGGCAGCATGCTCCCCACCCAGCAGAGCACTAATGAAGGTACCATGCCTGCCAGCTGTGGAAGGAGACAGGGAGTCCTTACCGGGATGACCCCAGGAAGGCAGCAAGCCTGATGAAAGCTTATTGCCTTCACTTGGATGACAGCCCTGT
>NW_022196903.1:34432572-34445661 GCF_008632895.1 Mastomys coucha
TAGAAGTCCGAAGAAGATGACGATCCCACCAGCAAACTGGACAGATGCGGTCACCAGAAAGGCATACTGGAGGAGAAAGAGAGGTGGCTTTTACAGAGGTGGTCATCACAGCTGCGATCGTTACAGACACACGAGGGGAGAGTGGGGACAGGGGAGACAGGAAGACTGGGAGGATTTCAGTGCCCTGGGCTTCCAGGCTGGGCACTGTGCCAAGCATCCTACATGTGACTTCCCATTGCATTTTCCTAAGGACATGGTGAGACTCGAGGCCGACCACAAGGGGCACCTGGATGCTAAGCGGCACTGTTAGGATTAGAAAATCAGGATTAGCTCCCCAAATCTCATTCTTTCCATTATCCACACTCCTACAAAAAGTATCTGCCTTTGACGACATTAAATCTAGTCGAGGGAATCAAACAATACCCAAAATAGTGTGGAAAGGCGGCACGCCGCTAAATAAACAAGAACCTAGTAAGAAACATGCAGGATCGGGGCTGGAGAGATGGCTCAGCAGTTAAGAGAGCACTGACTGCTCTTCCAAAGGTCCTGCATTCAATTCCCAGCAACCACATGGTGGTTTACAACCATCTGTGATGGGATCTGATGCCCTCTTCTGGTGTGCATGAAGACAGCAATAGTGTACTCACATACACAAATAATTAGTAAAAAGAAAGAAGCATACAGGATTCAGAAGGAAGCACCAGCTAAACGAAGCTGACACAGCAAGGTGGTGTTAAGGGAACAGTGGAAAAATCATCTTTCAAGGCACAGGTGCTGCAGGCTGGGAATGAGATGGGGCATTCTCTACAAGCCTTAGGGGAGGCTTCTGCCTAGGACTACAGGGAGGAAAACTGCCACAGAAGATGGCAGGCGTCAGGAAGAAGGACTCGATAGCCAGGCTGTACAGCTAGCTTATTGATAAGGACAAGCATTACTCCAGAAGCCAGACTGAGGAGCAGCATGGGGATGAGTGAAATTCACACCTGCACCAATTAGTACAATCTAGGTGTGACAGATGTTTAAGAAGGCCTGGGACAGGAAAGCTGATTGTGGTAGATGACAGGCCTCTACCTGGACCACAATTCCTACTCTCTGAAAGAGCAACCGACCTAATTACTTAGGCTTCTGAATGGGCATCCTACTTAAGAAAATAAGCATTAAAAGGTGGAGTAAATCCTTTCCCCTCAACCCACTCAACTCTCAATTACCTACATGTAAACTCTGCTGTATTTTATTGTTCTCTACAGACCATGGTTAGGAATCTTACAAACTAAAACGACCACTTTCATTTTTCCTTTCCTCAAATGGCATCTCAAGGCACAGTGTGTGGCCTGCATGCTGTCTGTGAGATCTTCCCCGTGTCTTGATCTCTTTCAGTTCTGAGCTTCTGATTCTACATCACAGCTACATGGCATCTTCCAACAGGTGCAGCAGAGTTTAAATACTTCCCCAGCAGCTGACATTTAACATCAGTCTTTGGCTATTACAAACTGTGTTGAAGTAACTGTAGGTAACATTTGTTTGTGCATGTGTAAGCACATCCTCGGATGCCAATGCTTCCTGGAGGTGCAATAGCTCGGTCAGAGCAGCTACAACTTGAAACATTGCCAATGGCTGCCATGTCATTGCCTCACAACCTCAAGGTCATGGCAGGTTACCAACCTGAATCTTATCAAGCTAGTAAATACTCAACAGAGGCTTTCTGTTGCTTCCTTAGTTACTTACTTACTTTTCTATAAGAAATAATTTACTGGTTAAAAAAAAAAAAAAAACTAGATTCAAAATGTACCTTCCATGAATTTCGGATAACTGGCATACTTCCTTTTCTTCACACATACAAACATTGGAAGGCGGAACAAAGAGTGCTCAGCTCTCCAGACACTCAGCACTGTGATGCAGCAGGTCTAGCCGGCTGCTTGCTCTGTTGGCTCTAGGGACGTTTCCTAGAAGACCTGCACTTCTAGCCCTACTCCACCTCTTAGGGATATTTGGGATGGATGCCTAAGGGCTTTCTTGGCCATTTGATGCCTCAGGAATACAAAGCAGTTAGAACAATACAAACAACTGACAACATCTCAAGGTGATATTCTCCAAAGGCTCAAAGGTCAGAAAGAGAGCGATCTGTCTTTATTCCTCTTTCTACAAGCACAGGCTTACTTAAACAGCTGGGAATCCACTACCCCACCCCATTCAGACTCGGCCAAATGCACATCAGACTGATCAAGCCCCATCCCAAAGGCTTCCATTGGCATGGACTTTAGTTGACAGTGTTGAAGTTCAGTTGAAGGTCCCTTCGGAGGCTCTTCCACACCCACAATGGACATCGGCAGCTGACCTGCTCACACACCCACTCTTGCCCAGTACCCAAGGCTCTATACCGTTTCCCTTCTTGTATGCTGGGCTATAAATCAAATACTCAAGTACTGGTGTTCATCACATAGCCCGAGCCCCAGCACACCAAGCTAGCTTCCTTCTAGCAGTAACATTACACACTGTGGCTCCCAAAGCACAAAGCTTTCTTGCCGGGCCTGGTGGTACATGCCTGTAATTCTAGCTCTTGGTTAGAGAACTAGCAAGAACACAGTATACACACAAGCTGTGAAAGAAATACCCACCTCGGATGATAGTTGTTTTCAAAAACAAAAATGTATATAGCTAAGCTACTCTAACAGTTCAATTGATTGATATTTTCTTTCTTAAGATTTATTTATTTTATGTGTATGACTACACTGTAGCTGTACAGATGGCCGTGAGTCATCATGTGGCTGCTGGGAATTGAACTCAGGACCTCTGCTTGCTCTGGTCCCACTCGCTCCGGCCCACTCCCTCCTGCATAATACACTATAGCTGTCTTCAGATGCACCAGAAGAGGGCGTCAGATCTCATTACGGGTGGTTGTGAGCCACCATGTGGTTGCTAGGATCTGAATTCAGGACCTTTGTAAGAGCAGACAGTGCTCTTCCCCACTGAGCCATCTCGCCAGCCCGATTGATGTTTTCTAATGTTTAGTTGTAGGAAGTAGTTTTTGAGTTGCACAAGTATTAGTCTCAAATTTCTGTTGTGTGGTACTGAAATTTTCAATTGAAATCTTTTGTGTAGTCATAGGAATATTCTAAAATGGCCAATTTTTAAAAATATAAAATTAAAACACCACAGAAGTAAAAAAAAGAAAAGAAAGAAATACCCACCTCATAACCATACTGTAGAACCGACGAAGCCAGGCATGCTCCCAAAATATTGCCCACTGACGCACAGGCACTCCAGAGACCAAAGACAACTCCTCGGCTAGGGAGAACCATGGGAAACCAAAGACAATGTGTCAGGATTCTATACGCAGGTCGAAATGAAAAAAAAATGGCTGTAACAGTAAAGATGTGCATCACAAAAAAAATCAACACTGGGCGGTGGTGGCGCACGCCTTTAGCCCCAGCACTTGGGAGGCAGAGGCAGGCGGAATACACCAGAATGGAAAAACCAGATTCTTCTGAGATGTGGTGATATTAAATCTTCATTTGGAGGCTGGACACTGAGCTCAGAGGTAGAGCACTTGCACTGCAGTAGTGGAGGCCTGAGTTCATTGTAGGGCAGGTCAAAGAAAAAGAACTGAAGAAAAGAAACCAGGTATGGTGGCTTACGCCGCCAATCCCCACACTTAAAAGGCTAGGGCGGGACTACTGCAAGTTCAAGGCACCCAACACTACATTGCAAGACCCTGCCTCAACAAAAACAAAAAACGAAAGACGAACAGCTCCAATAGTGTAAAAACACTAAAACCCATCAAGGGATCATGGGGGAGGTGAGTCAGCACCAGGACCTCGCTGCCCACTGAGGAGAATCTGGATAGTGTGCCCTGGAGAAGGAAGGGTCCCGCAGAGGCTCTTCCACACCCGCAATGGACACACAGTTTTATCATCACTTCCTTTAGCCTGACATTCTTGAAAGACCTCCAACATGGGCTACGACTTGAGTGTTAGTGCTCATCACACAGCCCAAGGCCCCCGCATACCAAGGTAGCTTCCTTCAGTGAGTAACATTACACTCTGTGGCTCTCAAAGCAACAAAGCTTTCATACCTGGCATGGTGGGTGGTACCTGCAATCCTAGCACTCGGGGGCAGAGGCAAGTGGATCTCTGTGAGTTTGAGGCCACCTGTTCTACATGTTCTAGGACAGCCGGAGGTACATAGAGAGACCAGAAACTTTAAGCTGGGTTGGGAGCACACACTTGGGAGGCAGAACAGGTAGATCTCTTTGAGTGTGAATCCTGCTTGGTCTACACTAGTCAGGCCAGCATAGTGAGATGCTGCCTCAAAAGAAAAAGTAAAGGAAAAAAAAAGGTCTGGGGGATAAAAATTCTGTGGTAGAGCACTTGCCTAGTATGAATGGTGACCTGTGAGATCTCCAATTCCACCACTTAAAAAAACAAAACAAAAAAAGAAATGCCTTTACATTTTCAATGCAATCATAGTAATAGATCGGCAGAATGAAGCATAAGGCACTAGCCTGCTGCAATGTAACCAGAGGATTCTTGAATGTTACTACTTATCCTTCCACAGCATTACAAACTGTTCATGGCCAAGGGAGCTCCAGTTATGAAACTGGGGAAGATGGAGGCTGCGAAGCACCCGCCAGTGCACACTGAACACAACAATGGAAGGGGAATGTCTGCTGCGTACGCTGCTTCCCACGTATAAGAGCAAATGTGCAAAGAAGCCAGGTGGGAGATAAGCATGCCCCGGACGACATATACACACTGACCCAGGCAAAATGACTAAGCTTCAAGTCAACATTGCTTCTGAAACTGAAGCATCACCAACAATGATAAGCCACAGAGCAAGTCTAGTTCACTCGGCTTATTCTCCATCCTGTGACTCAGGCTGGCTGGGAAGATCCATCAGCAGGCGCCTTCCTTTATCCTGCAGCCCACACCACATGGGGCAAGTCCAATATAGTCTAACCTGGAGGCTGAGGGGTAGAGCAATGCTCAGTCTAAGCCCCAAAGGTGGCAACATCTGAATTAGAGCCCTTGCTTGTGACCTTAGGCACGTCCTTAGGAACTTACTTCCTGTGTACAAGCAGTATCTTCTACAAGGGACACAAGTGCTCAACCTCTGGGCTATGCCCCCAACTTTCATGAACAGATTTTGGTCTAAGTTTCCTTATTGTTAACATAATGGTAAGGTAACCACTCAAAATATGGCAAAGAAGACAACACTCAAAAGAACACCCATAATGGATGGCATATGGGTGGGACTATTACAGTTCCTAAGGGAGAAGAGATGAAGAAGGATGAACTGGACATATAGCCTTAAGAATGTGCCTCTCTGGGTGTCTACAGACCATCACTTAAGTCCACAAGACACTCTGCCATGGGCCTTCTATCCTAAACTGCTCGGAGAGATGATGAGGCATGCTCTGAAGCACCAAGTCAGCAGAATGTGACCAGACTCAGTGACCTGACATTAACGCAGTCAGAGGAAGGAAACAGCATACCCAGCTTTCCCAAACCAGTTGCCCATCACAGCAACCACACAGGGCCAGCCAGTGGACTGCAGCAGGCCGTTCACAATCCACAGGCTGCAGTAGAACCACTTGTTGTAGAAGTGCAGCCATTCCGTAAGAGTACCAAAGACAAACACCTTCAAGAGAAGGAAAGAGAAAAGGGACATGTGACATCCACACAGATGTTTCAATACACCTAACTGCTTTCCAGGATACACAAAAAGAACATTCATGGGATAGGGAGAAGGCTCAGTAGGTAAGTATGAAGACACAAGTGCAAATTCCTGCAGCCATGTAAGAACCT
Source organism: Mastomys coucha (assembly GCF_008632895.1). Lineage (NCBI taxonomy): Eukaryota > Metazoa > Chordata > Mammalia > Rodentia > Muridae > Mastomys > Mastomys coucha. Next base: position 34,438,377 of record NW_022196903.1, read on the forward strand.
GAATGTGGTCCTGTGTACCCTTGTAACCCCAGAGCTGTGTGGGATGCAAACAGAAAGACTGTTGAGTCTTGAGAGATGCCAGCTAAGTACCCGGTCCAGGGAGAAACCCTGACTAGAGAGAATAGGCTGGCAAGAGAAAGATCAGAACTCACAATGTCCCCCATTGGCTTCTGTATGTGTACACCCACAGGCACACATTCGGGTGTACGTATGCACGCATGTGCACGCATCCTTCCCCCACCCCCACCCTCCTTCAACTTGTATCTTCCACTGTAGAAAGAGTTTTCATTTTCCGTCTTCTTACATCTGTCCCCTCGTCCCCTCTGGGAATGGCAATCTCCAGAGGGCTGAAGCACCACATGAACCCACACATGCATGTCTGGTCAGGACAGAGCTAGGCACTGGGCATCAGAGCAGTCCCAGGTGAGCCCAGCTGTTGCTATGGCAGTTACTAAATTCACTCACATAAGTGAATCCTGTCTGTCATCTGCTGAATTATTCAGCAGTTTCTACCACGGGCCTACTATTTTCCAGGATTTTGCTCAAAGGGACTTTTGATTCACAGTCGAAGCCTATTTTGAGAGGTCTTGGTATGGGTGAGTAAAATACTGTCAGATCTCAGTTGTAAATTCTAGAATAAGCAAAATTACAAGAACAAAAAAATGGTCAGTGGTTGCCAGCAGCTGGGAGAAGAGGGAGAGGCAGTCAGTCAGCCATGCTTGTTTGAGGAGACAACACTATACTTAAACGGTTTATGTGTTCACTTTGCGGTTTTTAAATATTAAAAAGGCATGTATATAAATAAGTACAGGTCATCAGCTTATGAATAAACTGCTTTGATTTCTAAAACTTTAAGAAAAAAGTTTTTTTCCTGTAATGTAAATGTCAGATACTGAAAAACTGTAATAAATCAAAACCTAACTGAAGTCCAGAAGTTGATTCAATCAATAAGAACCCCTTACTAACTAGCAGTAAGCAATGACGATGACTCTGATATGAATCCTGCCTTGCACAGCATCTAACATGTCAGGCACTGTTCAAATGACCCTCAGACTGACAGACAGACAGACACATACACACACACACACACACACACACACACAATCTTCACTGCAGCAGCGGGAGGAGGGATCTGCACATCCCATTGTAAATGAGGAAGGTGAAACACTGCAAAATCTGGGTCAGAAAACAGGAGGAAGAAGCAAGCCCAGGCTGTCCCAGGCTAGAGTCTCTGGTGCTACTCTGGAAAGCCAGACTGACGCATAAGCAAGGGTACTGAAGAGGCCACGAACAGTTCCTCCCAGAGCAGGGGAGGAAGTCAGGACTGTCACTGATTCGAGAGGTGCAGAGCTAGGGGTGTCATCTGGCCATGGCATGAGGGCCATATGAGGCAAGAAGAATAAAAGCACTGGGTAGAAAACAGTGGCCAGGTTAGGGCATCAGAAAGTAGTTAGTTACTCTACAGCAAAGCAAGTATGATTGGCAAGCAGTCTGAGACCAGGCCACAGAGAGCCCCAGCACCGTGCTGTTTTTATTCAGATTATGTGAATCAAGGAAGGACAACAAGATCCACCTGAAACAGGTCAGTGGTGGCGCTCGCTCACTTTTGATCCCAGCGCTCAAGAGGCAGAGGCAGGAGGATCTCTGAGTTCAAAGTCAACCTGGTCTACAGAGTGAGTTCCAGGACAGCCAGGGCTATACAGAGAGACCCTGTCTCAAAAAATAAAAATAAAAATAAAAATATCTGCCTAAGCCAAAGACACACAGGAGGACGACATGAAGACTAGCCTCTCTCCTCCACTCCAGATGGGGGTGGAAAAGGGTAACCTAAAATTCTAGAACATCTGGTCAAAATAGAAGTAACTGTTTATTTTCTAATTTTGTTTATTGTTAATGTGTTTATCGTTGTGATATGCAAGTATGAGTGAGTGTAGACACATGCAGGGTACACTAGTCGAGTTGAAGGGGCAACTTTCAGGCCTAGTGTCTCTCTATCCACAGTGGGATCAAAGGATTGAACTCGGGTCATCATATGAGCTTGGCTCCTTTAGCTAAGCCATCTGGCCATCCCAGTAATAACTGCAATAATTATAAAATCTTCCAACTTACCACGAACGCAGACGAGCACATGCCGAAAGACAGAACCCATCGCAAATTCAGCCGATCCCCTATGATACCACTGATGAAGAGGCCCTAAAATAAAGCATTTCATTTGGTGGCTCTAAAAACAGACATGGTCTAAGCTGGGAGCGCACGTTACACATGAGGCAAACTAGAAAAGTGACTGGAAAAAAAAAATCAATCAACCCTTATTCACATGTCCACATTAACTACCTATGACTGTCAGTGCTTCAGCAAGTAACATTACACTACAAACATTCTACAGGAAAAAAAAAAAAAAGTCCCCAGGTATGTTCCATTTTCTCTATGAGCTGGATTAAGCAGTGGTCCTCAGCTTTCCTGTAGGATTCCCTGAAGTATTTGCACTTGGGGTTAAGAAGTGCTGCACATGTGCACAGTCTGCTGGTGACTTGTAAGGCACAGGACAGCACTCCGGCTGTCTGTGCCCCTTGGGTTTCAGAGCATCACAAAGCAGAGGATGGGAAGGCTGGGTGAGTAATGACCAATGAAGAGGCATAAGTGGCCTATGTTCTCTGTCTTCCCAGTGCCGAGCAGGAACTGAATACTGAGATCAGTCCAGACCTTAAAGGCAACACACCTTACATTTCTGCCACAAATGTATAAAATGAGTAACTGTATTGACTTCAAACTTAGGTTGACATAGGACCAACTATTTGTAATACACTGACTGTCTTAATGACACAGAACCCTTAGATGACAAATAGAGTTTGTCCCTCCACACTGCAAGCACAGCACACAGCATTAAAGCAGGCTCAGTGGGCTACAAATGCCATGAGAGGCCTTGTGACATTTGTGAATAAGGGAGCAATGAAAAGCTCTTTCAGAATATGAAATCAACTGGTTATATGTTGCTCCAGAAAGCAGAATGCCTGGAAGCCACATGAAGAAAGGCAGATCCACAGAAACAACCAATTTGGGGCTGGAAAGATGGCACAGCAGTTAGGAGCAATGGCTGCTCTTTCAGGGTCTGAGTCTCAGAACTGACATGGTGGCTCAAAACTATCTGTTAGTCATGTTCCAGGGATCTGATACAGATACCAGGCACACAAGCAGTGCACAGACATACATGTGAGCAAAACGTCCATATACATAAAATAAAAATCTACCAGACATAGTAGAGCGTGCCTTTAATCCCAGGTCTTGGGAGGCAGAACTCAAATGTCTGTGAGTTTGAGGCAAGCCTGGTATACATATACAGCAAGGTCTAGGACAGCCAAGGCTACAAAGACCTTATTGCAAAAGAAAAAAAGAAGAAAAAAATAACTTTTTAAAAAGATCTGATGAGGAGTAGGGGAGGTCAGTAGTGGGAAAACATGGTACAAGCCCTGTGTTTGGTTCTCACTACCACAATATAAAAAAAAGGAAGAAAAGACAATTCTGGAGAGATAGCTCAGGGATTACGAGCCCTAACTACTCTTCCAGAGGTCCTGAGTTCAATTCCCAGCAACCACATGCTCTTACAACGGCTCTCATCAACTCACAATGGTTCTGTAATGGGATCCAATGCCCTCTTCTGGTGTGTCTGAAGACAGCAACAATGTACTCACATACATAAAATAAATAAATACATCTTAAAAAAAATTAAAGTAGTTACTTAAAAATTAAAACAATATAATTCTATAAATAAACTATATATAAAATTTAGTAGCTAATTAAAATTTTATATAATTATATATAAACTACATGTAAAATAATATAATTTTAATACATATTAAATATAATAAAAATCCTTGATTTACATTTTTAAATTAAAAATATTTTATTATTTTTAAAACAAAATAATATAATTTTATACATAGATTTATAAATTATACATTAAAATAGTATAAATTTTAACATATAAAAATAGGTACTTATTTAAAGAACAAAAACAAACTTCATGATATTAACACCTACCACAGCATAGGAGAACAAAAACACAGTATCCAGTGTTCCAAGAAAAAGAGTGGCTTCCTCTGTGCTGGGAAACAGGTGGTTGCTGCTCCAGATCTGCAGAAACACAGGATAAGTCACTCTGCGGCCACCTTTATTCTTCGCACCATTCATTCAAGCACCTGCACCCACCACCAGGTGGATTTCTGAGTTCGAGGCCAGCCTGGTCTACAGAGTGAGTTCCAGGACAGCCAAGGCTACACAAAGAAACCCTGTCTCAAAAAAAAAAAAAATCATTTAAAAAAAATAGCTTCCTGAGCTGGAGAGATGGGTCAGTGATTAAAAACACTGGCTGCTCTTTCAGAAGATCCAGGTTCAAGTCCCAGCATCCACAGTGTGACTCACGACCAGAAAACCTGATGCTCTCTCTTGGTCTCCACTGGAACCAGGCATACATGTACTGCATGCACACATGAGCAAAACACTCATATGCATCATTTTTCTTTTTTTTTTTCTTTTTTTTTTTTTTTTGAGACAGGGTTTCTCTGTGTAGCCTCGGCTGTCCTGGACCTCACTCTGTAGACCAGGCTGGCCTCGAACTCAGAAATCCGCCTGCCTCTGCCTCCCAAGTGCTGGGATTAAAGGCGAGTGCCACCACCACCCGGTCCTACTTCAGAATATTAAAAAGAAATTTTACTACCAGGAGTATTATTTTTTCTAAGATTTATTTTTTAGAGTCTGCAGGGTAGCTCAGCAAACCACTTGAGTTCAATCCCCAAGACCCAACAGTGGAAGGAGAAAGTGGACCCCAGAAGTTGTCCTCTGATATATTTACATATGTGTTGTGGTATGCACATGCCCTCACTAATACACATGAAATAAACAAATGCAATTTAAAAATTTTGAGATTTAAGCCGGGCGGTGGTGGCGCATGCTTTTAATCCCAGCACTTGGGAGGCAGAGGCAGGCGGATTTCCGAGTTCGAGACCTCGAACTCGGAAACACCACCGCCTGGCGAGATTTATTTTTATTACTACCCTTCCTTGGGGGTCTTGCACATGTGTGCATGGAAGAGTAGGGGTACCATAGAGGCCAGAGGCACTGGATCCCCTGAAATTGAAATTATGAGCTCCTGACATGGGTGATAAGAACTGAACTCATGTCCTCTGTAAGGACAAGTACTCTTAACTGCTGGGCACCTTTCCAGCCCCAAAATACTGGACAGAAAGTAAAATATTGGGGCTCTATAAATCAGAGAAGGTATAAATCAGAGAAGGAGAAAAGCTGGATTTAAACTAATTTCCCAATTTCTGCTGTGGTTCAGAGCACAGGATCAACAGGATGGGTCTGCAAAGAAACACAAAGCTTGGCAGGACAGTGGTGGCACATGGCTTCAATCCCAGCACTCAGGAGGCAGAGGCAGGCTGATCTCTGTGAGTTCAAGGCTGGCGTGGTCTACATACAGAACCTGATTTCTGTAGAGCCAATCAATCCAAACTGAAAAATCAGCAGCTCTGGGAAAAAGTATGCTAACATCTACTTTATAGAGCAAATTAAATGAATACCTAAAGAGACGAGAGTGAAGCCCAGTCTGATACACTTGTGAAGCACTTGCCTAGGACAGACGAAATCCTGGATCGATTCCCAGCACCAGGATGGATTGATTAACCAGCGAGCAAGCAAGAGTCAACAACACTAAGCAAGGCAGTGGTGGTGCAAGCCTTTGATCCTAGCACTTGGGAGGCAGAGGCAGGCAGATTTCTGAGTTCGAGGCCAGCCTGGTCTACAGAGTGAATGTGAGTTCCAGGATAGCCAGGGCTACACAGGGAAACCCTGTCTCGAAAATCAAAAAAAAAAAAGTCAACGCTATTCCATAAGAGTCAATGCTATTCTAGAAAGGCTAATAATGTGGATAGTTACTACCAAAAAGAATCAATCCACAGGCCAAAAGATGGCCCTCTTTAGCAAAGCCTGCTGACAAGGCTGGCCCCTCAGCATCAGATCTTTCTAACTCTCTCTACCCAGCAATCCCGAACCCTGCTTTCCCAAGACCCAGGAACTTTAATATGTGCCACACAAAGTGTGCCTGTGTGACAAGCCCCAAATAAAATCCCTGGGTGTGGGTTTCCAATGGGCTTCCCAGATAGACAGCAAATCATATATGTTGTCACAGCCTCTTGCTGTAAAACAGAAACCCACCCTGGGAGGGAACCTGCAAATGTGTGACTGCTTTTCATTTGCTAATTTCACTTCCTGTCCTTTCTCTGTAATAAATCACACATGCTGAGTGACCACTACCTATCAAACCTAGGGTAGTCTTGGGTACTCCAAACCCAGAATCCCTAAACACAAATCTAGTTTTCTGGTTCTGGGCAGACTGTACCTGAATCCCATACTGAGAGATCAAATGTCACCAAACTACAGCTGAAGGAGTCAAAGATGTTTTGCAGAAACTAAAGAAATGAGGGGACAGCAAGAAGGCACTTAAATCTCCAGGACCCAAAAGGTGGAAGGCAATGGACTCCTGAACACTCAGAATATGCAAATAAGTAAATAAAACTCTTGTTTTTTAAAAAAAGAAAATAGAGGTATTTTATCTCATCTCAAAGAGAAAAGCAAAATTTGGCCAGAAAATGGGGCTGAAAAGATGGCTTAGCAGTTATGAGTACTTGCTGTTCTTTCAGATGACTGATGTTCACTCCCCAGGACCCGCATTGGGCAACTTATACCCTCCAACTCCAAAAAACCTAATGCTCTCTTGGTCTCTCTGGGCACCTGCATATATGTTTGCATACATATACACACAAAACAGAAATTTTTAAAAAGAGAGTTACTTTTAAAAAAGAAAGAAAGCCAAACTGGGTAGCACATGCCATTAATCCCAGTACTCAGGAAGCAGAGGCAGATCTCTTATGAGTTCAGGGCCAGCCTGGTGGCAAGTTCCAGAGCAGCCAGGATTACATAGAGAGATCCTGTCAAGAAAGGAAAGGAGGAATAGAGAGGAGATGGAAGTGAGGGAAGGAGGGGAGGGAGGAGGGAAAAAGGAAAAGAAAGAAAGAGAGAAAGAAAGAAAGAAAGAAAGAAAGAAAGAAAAGAGAGAGAAAGAGGGGGGAAGGAAGGAGGAAGGGAGGGAGAGGGAGGGGGAGAGAGAGAGAAAGAAAGGATAAAAGAAAGGACAAAAGAAAAAGAAATGGCTGGGCGTAATGACTCACAACTTTAACCAAGCATTCAGGCAGCAGGAATAGGCAGACCCCTGTGGGTTTCAAGCCAG